>NC_135437.1:18283445-18602535 GCF_051991255.1 Vanacampus margaritifer | reverse complement strand
TAACCTTCAGAAGATTCAGCTCGGTGTTGGGGAATACTAAGTGTCTAGCTCCACCCTACACAATTAACATAGTACTGACTGCAACCACAACGTGCTTAAAAGTGTCCCGGAATGGGTTGGATACTGGACCTCACAGTCTTCACCTGACAGTACCAAATGAGACTGCTTTCTAGAAACTGACGGTCCCAAGGTACAAAAGTCAACGGAACAAAAGCAGTCATTTTGACCTGGCTACCCCAATGACAATCCCTGAGAGGTGGTAATTCCAGGTCCAGGAAATAAAAACCCATAGGTGCGCTTCTACTCAACTGGCAGGTTAACGAGCTGCCAGCTAGCAGAAGCATCTGTGGCTAAAGCCAAACCGTGGCAGGGATTTTACTTTCCGGACCTGGCTTGAAGCTGTTGTTTTTATGTTGAAGAAAAGAAGCCAATATTTGGGCTTGATCATCATCTCAGTAAGGCACAAATTGTGAGCTGCTAGGGTACGATCCAGAAGACTACAGTCCCATAGGTTGTCTGCTGGCAAAGAGGCGGGCTCCG
This sequence comes from Vanacampus margaritifer, assembly GCF_051991255.1. NCBI lineage: Eukaryota > Metazoa > Chordata > Actinopteri > Syngnathiformes > Syngnathidae > Vanacampus > Vanacampus margaritifer. Next base: position 18,601,995 of record NC_135437.1, on the reverse strand, counting down.
GGTTGTTTAGAGGTCATAGTCTGCTGTAAACATTTATCCGTTTTTTAGAAGTGTGCCAAGACCGACCGCTGGAACTAGTCTCTCATTTGTTACCATGCTGACTGACCAAGTGGATTTTTACACATTTTCCTCACTCTACAAATACGTTGGTGGTTGTCACAAGTTGCTTTCATGCCCAAGGACACACCAGGAATGTTATCTGCTCCCATTTGATATGCCGGAGCGTTTTTTTTTGTTGGAGCAGGTGACCGCGCCGAGTTGTCGCGCTGTCGCTCACGTCAAAGAAGTGATTAGATCTCGCCTGTGCTTGGGAGCAGGCCGGATTTCACGGCTCTGGTTCAACCCCTTTCGGCGATGATCCCCGCGTCTTAGGCGTGAATGAACTAAGGATGTGGGGGGGACGGTCCGAGATAAGCTGTTTATTTACTGACCCAGTGGCCTCAGAGTGAATGCTTATATAACTGCAGTACCTGTGACGTAATCACGTTACATGGAGCTCTAGTGTACCCCCCCCCCCACGCCCTCCCCTCCCCTCCAAATGCCAGTTCTTGGTAGAGGTACAGTTGGCGTCACATGATGTAACTCTTTTTAAGGTCAAATGGGTCACTGTGTTCGTTAGGCAATTCTTCTCTCAGCGCTAACTCCTCCCCGCGCTTTCGAACTGACACATTCTGAGAAAGACCAACCACACCCTGGATGTGGCAAACAGCCAAGGATGGGGCAGCCAATCTGTGTGTGTGTGTGTGTGTGTGTGTGTGTGTGTGTGTGTGCGTGGTGTGTGCCAGTAAGAGAAGTTGGCCTCTATCTCTATCACGGATTCAAATGTATGTTTTCACAGACCCAAAGGTGACTTGTCTTCTGTGTCTGTTCAGTTATTTTCCCCCGTGCGCGCTGCGTTCTTAAAAATCCAATTAGAGGTAGTTAAAGGTGATTTTTCTTCACGGATCGTGTTAGCAATGTACTGTTGACAGTTTTTAATAAATATGTCAAAAAGTGTCTTTTGAGAAAAATGCACTGGGCAGAGCTTTCTCGAAATGTGTCGACATATATGGACAAATGACGAGAGAGAAAATAGCCACTCCTTTTTTTTGTTTTTTTTTTGTTTTACACTGACTGCTTAGTCAGCAGTTTTTTCATCTATTAGGGCTGAGGCATTTAGTGGAAGGGGTGCTGTTATTTGTGAGTTTTAACCCTGGAGAACCCACGGGGTCAAATGTGGCCCCTATAAATTCTGCTACTCAAATAACAAAGACCTGTTTGTTTTTTTCCAGCAGTGATTTTGTCCCTGTGTTCTTGTTTCCATTGGCCAAAGTGTGTTTGTACATTCAAAATCCAGTTCTAAAATGCAACAAATAAAACAAAAAAATTATATTGTTCAATGTAGTTGTGTATTTGATTGATTATTTTCTTAAATTCTAAATAGTTTACTGACAGTTTTTGTTATTCTGATTTTTCGAAATGATACCCCTAAATCCCAAAAGGGTCAAATTTCGCCCTAATCCTAAATTAGGGAATAAAGGGTTAAAATTGAAAAAACATATATTTTGGTGTTCAGTGAACTTATAGCAGTCATTTAAGGTATAAATCATAATTTTCCAAAGAAGAAAAAGGTTCTTGGGTTCTCCAGGGTTAAAATAATGTTATGACATCATTGGTTTGGTAATTCCTTTCTCAATAAATACCCTGCGACTAATTGAGGAAGTAGGGCGTGTGAAGATACCAAATACACTTTTGGTTCTCTTTTTTGGAACACCTGAACAGGATCTTTGCTCTTTTAAACGGATGATATCCAAAACCACCCTAAAATTCTTGCCTTTGTGCATAAATGGCCTGAGAGTATCGGAACGAGTGAATTGGTCTTGTCGCATTCCTTACAGACAAGACGCTGACTAATGGCTGCGTTTGCACCCGCTCGTTGCCTTATTTCCACTAAGGATCAAAGTATCTGTTCCCTTAATCTTGCAAGTATTCCTGGAAGTTCCTCTCGTGAAAATCCCACATTATGATTTGGGCCACCGCATTCTTTTTAAGAGGCTAAGTCTGCCGTTAAATTTATCTCAATGCCAGTTGGTGCGAAACTGAAAAAGGGTCAACGTGTCCATCAATTGCCAGTAGTGACGGAGCTCTAAATAATTTGAAGCGTCACAACGGGTTGCCGTTGGATATCCGATGCTTCCATCGTGGCTGTAAATGACTCGGGGACATCTCAGCCCGGCTCTCTGGTGACTGGTTAAATATTAACGCAGTTGGATCGGTTACACTGGTTACTGAGCGAGCCTTAAGCAGCCTGTAGAGCTTAAGCTCCACTTTTTTAGCCACTCACTCATTTTTTTTTGGCAGTGCCAGGTGGCCACGCCGGCTGTTCCCTCTTGCTAATAAGGTATGAAATCAATGAAATAATGAATACACACACACACTCGCACGCACATACAAAAAATAAATACATAAATAAATTTAAAAAAGAGAGCAATGATACGGAAGCGTATTGCATTCACTTAAAAAAAAAAAAGTCCTGTTTTTCTGACATTTTTTTGGGGGAGCGTTGTTTTTTTGAATAATTAAAAAAAAAAAAAATTCTACAAATATTTTTTTCCCTGTTTTTCTGAATAATTTTTTCTCCTGTTTTTCTGGATAATTTTTTTCAGCCTGTTTTTCTGAATATTTTTTTGACCCCCCCAAAAATTCAGTAAAACTGAAAAAAATATTCTGAAAAACAGAAAGAAAAAAAAATACTCAAAAAAAACAAAGCAACCCAAAAAAATTAGCCAGTAAAAAATGAGTTTTTTTTTTTTTTTTTTTTTTACAAGTGAATGCAATACGCTTTTGTACAATGATGATGACATGTCAAATCGGTAAAATTACCGAATGAACAATACTGAGCTCTCCAGAAAAAAAAAGGAAAAAAGAGAAAAGAAAAAAAGGTATGAAATCAGACCCTCATGATGCTCATCAATAAGATTAGAGCCACAGAAAGTAACACTCGCGAGTATGTTTCCGCAGGTTCGGATTATTTACAGCTTTGAATTCTGTCCAGAAGAGACGCTCCAGCACTTTTGCATTGGCCGCCATGAACATCTGAATGGGAAGAATTCAGTCGTAAATTAACGTGGAGCCCATTTGAGCCCGCGGGGAGCAAGAAGTGGGAAGGACCGAGTGGGTTTGCCTACAGCTGAGGTGAGGCGTCAAAGAGGCAGGAACACACAGAGGGCTGTCTAGACTAGGCTCTTTCTGCCTGCACGTTTGGTTGCCGTGTGGCGGGGGCGGCGTGCGAGGCGGCAACTCGCCTACCGACGTCGTGTTCCTTGACACAACGCTGGCATCAGGTAGCGCACGAGAGGAGAAGCAACTCTTTCCATTGTGGCCTTGAGGGAAACCGCAGAACAAAGAAAGCATTTGGCAGCCTCGCTCTCGTGCGCTCATTTGTCACGGCACCTTTAAACATGCAAGCGTGTTTACTTCTTTTTCATCACACACATATAGCGGGTGAATAAAGGTCACGCAAAAAAAAAAAAAAATCATAAAAATGTGCTCTGTGGTACAGAGAGGGAAATATGACTTTATTGTCAAGCAAAAAAAACATGGTCAGGCTGCATTCAAGGCTCCATATACACAATGTTTCCACATTATATAGAATGGAGGGAAACCACAAGATATATGGTACCATCTGGCTTTGAGTAGATTTGTGTCAAAGCCCACTTTTATTGCCCAACGAAGGGAGGGGTGGGTGTAATTTTCCCATGCACTGACCCACAGATAGTTACACGCTGGAAAATGGGCGGGGCGACCATTGTGAATGCATCTGGCGAATTCAACGGCGTCGTGGTAACGACACTTTTAAAGGCACTCCACAGCTTTTTTTCCTTTTTTTTTTTGTTCCTCGAAGGTGCCTGATACTCAAATATTTAACCCCTTCGAAACACTGGAAATAAGATAAATCTGTAATCCAAATCTTTGAATATCACAAAACCAATATTTGTCTAATAACATGACAAGAAACGTAAAAAATAATTAAATCAAATACACCATTCTAGAAAGAGACGCTGATCATGAAATGTATTGTCTGCAGATGGTGACAGATGTGGTTTACTAGTCGAATTTGGCTTGCGCTGACCAACCAATCAGAGAACAGAATGCTTCCTGTAAATGGTGAATTGGAAATCTGATTGGTAAAAAAAAAAGCCCCTTTCAAAATAGTTTAAAGACACTATAAAATAAATTCATTGGTTTGTTTCTAGATTCATTCTAAAGGTTAGAAGTTAACTGCTTGAATCTTCCCACATTTTTGTGTTCCTGATTTGTATTTATTTTTGCCGTGGCGTAGCTACTTTAGTGCCTTTGCATCAATGGATTTGGATGTGTTTATTGATAGCCCAGTTTTAAGTGGCTAACGTTCGCTTATGCTAGGCTCAGACATATTGATAACTTTAAATGGGAGGAAAGAATTGGTTGATTCTCAGGTAGGTCAGTACTGGCTCAGAATTAGATTCGGACAGTGACGGTTTTGAGGCCTCATTTTATAAACCGGATCATTGTTATAATCATTTAATTCTGGTAGAGTTGCTAATAAGATTATTGTCTTTGGTGTATCAAATTTGAAAGACAAATGGATGGTTTTATTTCCACTTTGCCAGGACTTTCAAGTTACATGGCCAGAACTATGGATTTTTAAGGCCCTGGGCAGATTAGATTGACATGGCAACACAGACACTGAAATCTGATTGGACAAAATCTGCATCTGCTTACAGTGGAAGCAGCGCAACCAAGAGAAACGCTATGAAATGATGACAATAGACTGCTGAGAAGAAATTAATCCAATTTCATGGAACAAAATTCAAAATTGAGGTTGTAAATGTAGGTCAGTGCTTCTGATAGTGTTTAAGGCAGCCAACTGCTGGTCCAGATGATATTTTATCTTTGACATTCTAACATGGAGAGGCTGCTCCACCTAATAGCAGTTGCAAAAAAGCAACCCCCCACTCCCCGCAATTTTTTATTTATTTTTTGCATACCTTTGATGCTTCCTCAACTGAGCTGTTGTCAACTTCCGGTCCTGCTTATGCGATGTTGGACCACAAGCGTCTCGATATGCGTCTCTGTGGTTTACCATAAGGAGAACCGACATGTTCTAAGCGCAAATATGAACGTAGGACATGAAATTGGATGACGTCCTTTTGTCTACCACATGGCCACTGTGCCGCCGCTTTGATGCAGAATTGATTCCAATTCCTTTTTGATGAAAGCAGATGAACACATTTTTTATCACCGCTTTTGTTTCACAACCTTATTTTTTTAAACTTATTTATTCATTATATCGTCTTTGATTTGTACGTTTATTTAATGATTGATTGAACTAAGCTTTGTAGTGAGTGGGATGCGTCTTGATGAAAGGTTGATCAGTAAATACTTCATCATCATCTTGAAAGTTGACATTTTTTTTTGGGGGGGGGGGCTTCCAATAAACAAATACACACAAACAGCAGTTGTTTGATTTCATATTTATATAGCAACTGTGATAAAATGTGTATAAACAAAGGTGCCTCAAAACAGTGTTGCCCAATTTAGTCTAGTAGGTATGACTGGTGTGTGCTCATTTTTCATTGGCTTAGAGGGCATTTGACATTTTAGCCCAAACAAGTCTGCCTAGCGACAAGTGGCTGCAATCCACAAAAAGGAACATAAGGCATTCTGTTGGTTTTGTTGTTGTGTCTACTACTGTAGATGGTGGCAATTATATCTGCTTACATTTTGGTCTGCATGATAGTTTCAACACAGTGTGGTCTGGTGGCTGGTATTTGGTTCCTCGCTTGAAAGTGGTGCTGGAACTTTTGCCCATCTTAGCTGCTAAGTGATGGGTGGAGAAACTGTCTGTGGGGGCAGTCGTGATGTAAATTAGGGCAAAAGTGCAGAATGATTGTTTACCCGTTGTTTATTCTAGCACTCTTGAGCTACTGAGATATGAATGACCCAATTTAAGATAAAGATAGCGACCTACTGTCACGTACGTTGTGTTAGGTGAAGTTATGTAAAATATTTATGAATGAAGAAAGCTATCTGGTTATTTACTCAAGTAAATTGTGTTTTACCATTCACAGTCTGTGTTTCCAAAGGGGTCACATTGTAGTCAGTCTGTGAAATACTTTTTTTTTTTCCGACTTCGCAAGTACACACTTCCTGGTTTGAAGTCAGAAAAGACTTACTTAGCATAAGCAAAACGTTGGCCAATAGTTAACAGTAACAATAGTGAAAAAGGTGCTTCAAGTAGTTTTTTGGCCACTTCTAGTTTACTATCAAACTATGCATGAAAGTCGTCGTGTATTTAAAAAAAAAAAAAAACACCCCTCAAAAAAACACCCAGTGTTGCCTTCCGCTAATGCTAATATACAAAGGAAAACGTCACTGACATGCTAACAATTAGCATCTACCTAGCGGTTTTAGAAACAGATATTTGAACACAAAGACGGAGCAACATATTAGATGGAAAATATCACCATACTCCCATTCTTCATATTGTTTAACATCTATGTTGAAAAATGAATATCATTACGACTTATTGAGTTAATGGGATATATGCCACGGAGGAGGCGGGACTTCCGACTTCTTGGTTTTCACACGTCAACTTTGTTTCCGTTTCCTGTTTGTCACGTGAGGGCCGCATCCTAGTTCTTGCGCTTCCGCCTTTGTGCCCCTCGGTTGCGCGTTCCCGTCGACGGGTACGAGTGTGTAGTGTGTCTTAAGTGTTTTTCTATGTTATAGTGTTATTTTACTTATTTTTTAGCTGTTTTTTTGGGAGGAAGCTGGAACGGCTTGTGCTAACAGCTAACCGTTAACTGCTAGCTAGCTATCACTAGCTGCTAGATTCACTTGTCAAATCACCCACTAATAACGCCTTATTTTTGTTTTGTCCAGGGGAGCGTCCTTTCCCTTGTACCTGGCCCGACTGCAGTAAAAAGTTCGCCCGCTCCGACGAGCTGGCCCGCCACTACCGCACCCACACGGGAGAAAAGAAGTTCGGCTGCCCGCTTTGCGACAAGCGTTTCATGCGAAGCGACCATCTGATGAAGCACGCCCGGCGCCACTCGGATTTCCAGCCCGGCATGCTCAAGAGGCCCCACAGCGCCGGAGTGGGCGTGGTCGGCGGCGGGATGGCGGGCCACGCCGCCCGTCCGGGCTCCCTCAGCGATTACAGCCGCTCGGACGCCTCCAGCCCCACCCTCAGCCCCGCCCTCAGCCCCGCCCTCAGCCCCGCCAGCTCGCCTTAAACAGAACTTCGCACTTTCCGCCTCCGGCGCGGCGTGTGTTCTTGTCATGATAACACTTGTGTTGTTGCACACTTGTCAGCGGCGACCCCCCCCCCCTTCTTTGCTAATCCCGCGCTTGCTGTGGTTGTACCATACTGTACAGAACTGCTTATTGTAGTGCAATGACATGTGTGATCCTATAAGAAGGTAATGCCTTTTCCAGATGGCAATATTTACATTCTCGACCATATGTCTCGACTTTTCTTCTAATCGTTTGCGTGCAACGACTCAACACGACTAGAAGAAAGACAACAGACGCCCTGATGAGTCTTATCAAAATGTTTGTCTTTTCATTGTTCTTTTTTTGTTGTTCTTTTAAAACGGGTGTTGAGAAAGGGCGCACGCATACTCTTTTAAACCGTTGGCTCAAAAGTAACCCAAATTGGGTGAAACAGCTGACCCAGCACTGGGTCCAAAAGGGACCGAGCCAATGCTGAGTTATTTATATCCAGCACATTGGGTTGAGGAATTGTTGGGTCCCGATTTAAAAAAAGAAGACCCGTGCTAATGAGTTAAAGCTACCTGGTTATCAGGATAACTGAAGAACAATAACAATGTATTTCTAAGAATGTTACGTTCATCTTCAGCACACAAAACTCAAAATTGGCGACCAGTTTCAGCTCTCCAACCCAATCTGCTGAGTCAAAAACAATGAACCCAACCTTGGGTAAAAGTAACCCAATCTGCTCAAAACCACAGCGAGTTCGGTTAGGAAAACAACCCAGCAGTTTTTTTAGTGTGCGCACACGCTAAAAAAACAAACAAAAAAAACAACACACCTCAGGATTAAAGACCGTTTCTTTTGACACCACAATACTTCACACAAATTGCACAATAAACTCATCACTTTACTCCGAAGTTCAACCGCGGGTTGGATTTTTCGCCCTGCTCAGGGATGGCCTTGCTAGCTTGAACGAATGGAGAGAAACAGTCAGTCCACACAAATACACAGTATGTCTAATATGTCAAATATATACACGTACATGTATGAACATGTACATGTGTTACGTATATACATGTTATATATGTATACATACTGCACATATATACATGTATATGCATTCAGCCTTACACAACACGCTATTGCATGCTTTCTTTTCCGTCAGCGTCACTTCTTGAAGCAAAAAATCATTTTACGCCTCTTTTGAAACAAAAATAATGCATCGCAGCTGAAACAGAAGCCCCCGCCCGGCATAGGAGTTATATCCGTCTTTGCCTTTTTACACGGACCCCAGCGAAGGGAGATATTGCCACAACCGTGTACGTTTTGACATGTCGACCGCATCCCACAATCAGATAATTAAATGTGAGACGTCAGTGCCCGTGTCTGGTTTAAAATATTTGTCCGACAGCGAAAATAGCTGTTACGGCTCTGATACCGCCTACGGGAAATTGGAGTGTTAGAGCCGTTTATAAAGAACAGCGGTGTAGAAAAATGTCGTTTTTTTTTTTTAAAGACGTTACCCCGTTCTTGCAGCATTCATTCTCTCAATGGACATTTATTGCGGCAAACACCCAGAATTGGGTTATAAAGATAGCTTTCAAAGCAGCTGTTTAAATAAAATTGGACACAAAGGGGACGGCAATGCGTGTCCCTGACAAGCACACCGGGAAAAAATAAACAACCAAAGACTAGAATAAGTGAGGCTGATTTGAAGCCTGCAAAATATCTGACAAGAAGCGTCATGAGGGGCTAGCATGCCACCCGTCTGGCTCTACCTGTCCCGTCAAGACGTCGAGCTGTCAACTTGAAAGGAACTTGGGGGGTTAAACGCAGTGCGACGTGTTGGCGGCGCTATCTGCAACGTTCAGACGGGAGAAGGCGCCTCCTGATAAAAACGAGAGGTTTATCACGACTTGAGCAGAGAAAAGGAGACACCCTCGCTTCCTGCTTATGTAAACGACCCAACCTGATGGGAGCGACGGTACTTCCTCGTGTTTCCCAGTTCGGCACATGCAGTCGTCACAAAAGGTTTGGGGTGTCATCTTAGGGTGACATTTGAAGATGGACCTAAAATGCACAAAAGTCCAACTCTTCAATTTTCAGTACACCAATTTTGCTGTTCACTTTCTAGTTTAGCTCGCCGAACCCGACTTGGACTGGATCATCCCCCCCCCAAAAAAAAAGACAAGTTGGTGACTCAACCTTTCGCAATGACTAAACGGCTTTTAAAGCTGTTCATACAGTATATTGTATTTCATCACTTTTATTAAAACAAGATTAACAGTTAAGTGGTTTGACACGAGAGGTTTTGGATCAGAATAAAAGAAAAATCTGGCACTGCATTCATCACTCGCACATTTAAACGTACATTATACTCATACGTACGCATATACTGTATGTACGTATTTATACATACAGTATAGGCTATTATACATATGTGGACTATATACTTAACGTATATGTGTATACTGTATATCTACATATATACAGTACAACGTATGTACGCATATATGTATAAATGTACGTATACAAGAATATATGACCGTACGCGGTTTCATCCACAGGTAGATATGAAGTCAACTCCCATTTTTTTTGACAATATGTTCTATGCAGCTCTTAGTCTAAATATGGTATTTTGGTTAATAGTGCATTAGTGAAATATGAGTTAAGCAGCAAAATCGACCTGTTTTTATCCATTTTGCCACTGGCTGTCGCGTGAAAATTACATCCCAGTTGCGCAGGTCTCGGGTAACAACCAATCACAGCTCAGCTTCAGAAAACAGATGCGCTATGATTGGTCGTTGCCTGAACCGGAGCAACTGTTGATGTCATCTTCAGTCGACAGCAAGTGGCAAAATGAAAATGGCTGCCCCCCGGAGATGGATAAAAAATGGCTGGATTTTACTGCATAATTCATATTCCACAAATGGAATATTAATCAGAATGTCATGTTTAAACTAGTGAGGTCACATATAATAGATTGTTAAGAAATCTTAAGTTGGCTTCCCCAATACTGTATATGAATACTTTTTGTATATTTGTCTGGTTAGGGCTTGAGTCACCTTCATCACAAGCAAGCACAGGCACAAATAAATCACAACACTATTAAACAGCTGCTTTCTAACTCCGAGCAAAAAGAACGCCTCGATAAGTCGGGCAAAAAACAACAAAAAAATCACCATCCAAACCGGTACAGTCCGCATCCTCCATGTCGCTTTGATGCCATCGCATCCATCCCGACTGTTGCCATGGCGAGTGGCGTGTACTCGCTTCCACCCTCTCCCCCGGCGCATTTTAACAACTCCGGCAGGTGTACGTCCATGAATGGCGGGCCTTGTCCCCCGGCTCACCCCCCCGCCCTGGCAGCCATCTTTTTAAAGAAGCAGCTCTTGTCACATCCCCCTCAAGACAAAACGTCCCTTAGATCCAACGCAGCCAATTCCCTTCACTTTTAGGAAGAGAAACCACTGGGGAGGAAAAAAAAAACCCCATCATTTTCAATTCTCTTAATTGCTGTTGAGCAGCATTTTGTGCAGGTTTGCATGCTTTGGTAATCCATAAACTGCACAATTACCTCAGGTTCCACGGGATGTATACAGTGTGGGTGTAACGGCATTATTTGTTCTCACTGCTGGTCAGTGTTGGTTGTTGAACGCCCCCCTCTCCACTTCTCAAGGCCCACCTGCCTCTTATGTCTTCACACCATCCTGCCTGAGTCATAATTTGGGCTCTGTGAGGCTGAAACGAGAGACCAATAAATACAAAATGTGTACTTAACTCATTCACTGCCATTGACGGCTATAGACGTCAAAAATTAATTTTAACTTTATATTAAAATGTTTTCCCACTTAATATCAAAACCTAGAAAAAAATGAGTGTACATTTTGAACAGATATAAAATTTGTAATCATGATTTAACCATTGAAGTCATGCGATTAATTACAATTAAAAATTTTAATTGCCTGACGCGATAAAAAAAAATAAAAAATTGGGGCGTCAATTTTTTTTATTGTAATTGCATGACTTCACTAGTTAACTCATGAATAATCACAAACTTTACATCTGTTGTAAATGCACAATAATTTTTTCCCCCTAGGTATTCATACTCTTGTTAACAAAAGTGAAGAAAAATAGTTAAACTAATAGAAATAGTTCAAATGAATTTTTGACGTCTATAGCCGTCAATGGCAGTGAATGAGTTAATACATGACGCGAAAGAGGAAAGATCCCTATTCATCATTCCATCCTATCCATCCATGCGCTCACTGTACCAAAACTACTTGAACAATTCAACACAAAAGGCCATTGAACAGCAGTTTGTACATTTTTACTGTCTTTTTTTTTTATATATATATATATAATTTTGGGGGAGGGGGGTGTTTTTTGTTTGCTAATGTTTCCATCATCTTCAGGTCATTTATGGTTGAATTGTTTTGGAAAAAAAATCCATTCACTGTTGATGTCAGGGTGACGGGCGCTTGCTCCCATGTAGGCTTCTCCTCCCAAATTCCTCCACCACCTTCCAGAAACGGAATGTTCAGCTGGTGGGGCGACAGTTAGTAAATGAAACTTCCTGACCTCTTATGTATATCCATTTCATTTTTTTTTTCTTTACATTTGTTTTTTTTTTCAAATTAGAGATGAGTGTTACACACGTGGACAAAATTGTTGTTACACCTCTCGGCTTATTGAAAGAGAAACACACAGTGGATTGTGGTTCAACAGAATTATTAAAAAATAAAAATAACATTTAAAGTCATGAAACGGGCCTGGAAGAAAATAATACTAAAAAATAAAAACTTTTAATCTAGCAGCAACATGATGTGTAACATGGACCTTTTTATTTTTTGACCACGTGTGGAGCAGCAGTTTAATTTATATTATTGCTTTCTTTTGAGGGTATATAAAAAGTGCGTATACTTTTCAGGATCATACCTCTTTAAAAAAAAAAAAAAAAATGTTTGCTTTCCAAACCTACGTTGTAGCTTCTGCTCGACAAGTAGCACAAATAAACAAATTATTTGTTTCTGCTTGATGCTTTTTATTCTGTAAATAAATGACTGGTTGTGTTTTATATATATATATGTAAAAAAAAAAAAGAAAAAGAAAAAAGACAACATGTCAGGGTCCTTTCACATGCTTTTGATTCCAAGTTGCAAAATGAGCCACACACACACACGCACACACACACACACACACACACACGCACACACACACACACACACACACTGTCTGTGCTGGTTCAAACTCGCGGGATGATGTCAGCGATGAAAAACAACAATGATTATCTTTACGAACGGACTTTAACCTATAAGGTTCCTAATAGCGTTGTACTGCTTAATAGTTGACTGCCTATTGTAAAAAAAAAAAAAGAAAAAAAAAAAGCATTCAATTGAATTGACTGATGAGCTAAGCATATTTAAAGCTACCACGTGGAATATTCTGGACTGATGTCAAAGTACAGGGTTGACGGATGCAACTGTGTGCCAAAACATACACGTTCAAGGGTAAACAGCTACTATCAGACATTGTACAGTTTTTTTTTTTAAGTGCTTTTGTGTCATGTACAGGATTTAATGAAGCAAATGTGCATATTCGATATACTAGGTGAAATATTTTCTGCTTTTGAACCATTTGGTTGTGTAGCTTCCTTTTTTTTTTTGTTATTTAATGTGGATTTTAGTTTCTGTATGTTACACAAGCCATGTACAGTGGACCCCCGCTAGTTGTGGGGGGACAGGGACCAGGCTGGCCTGCGAAAAGTGAACATTTCCACATAATTGACGGCTATTGAAAATATCGACGGCGCCGTACTGCGCGTAAGCCGAGGTCACTTTTGGGTCACTGATCATTTGAATGCAAATCGACGAAGCCCGACCATTCCAAAGGATTGAAAGTTGTGCTTTACGTGTTGCTGCTTACCACATCGTTGTCCTTTTTTTCTTTTTTTTTTCTTTTGGGGTTGTGTGACAACAAATGTGTCTCGACATCACGAGTCGTGCGCAAAGGTACGTTCCGCGTGGTTTCCCAGGTGTAATCGCTCCTCGTACTTCCCCTTAGGGGCCCTGTGTGGAGCCAATTAAAATGAACAACATTCAAGAGTCAAGGACATACACAGCATGTCTTCCCGCTAACAAATTACATTTTTTGTTTTGTTTTTTTGATATGTTTAAGACTAGTTAGTGAGGGGCTTCGTTCGTGGGACGACGTGATTCTTGGGTGTGGTGTAGTTGTTACCAAAGGCTATGAAGGGAAATATGAATGTTGCAGTAATTTGGTCCGGCCGAGGCCGGGCTTGATAATGGACCTTCTTTGATTCTGAAATCTTGAACAGAGCATACAAAAAATGTATGTGCGCGGCAATTGCTGGTTGTATTTTCTTTGGTTGGATGTTGCACCCCTTTTTTGAGGAGGAGTTTAGTGCAGGTGAGGAGGCAGCATAGGTGCGCTTGATTTGCCTCTCCCCTGTTTGTCCTCAGTGCAATGTCGCTCTCTTGATACCTCGTGTGCGTTTCTCCTCTGTCCATCACCATCAGTTGCCTGTTGTAGTGACTCCAAGGTGCCGCGCCCCTCCCATCCCTCTCTGGGCCCGGCATCACTCTCTAAAGTAATGTGTAAATAACTCTCCACTCAGCTATGGCCAGTACATTCTGCTATGACCTCACAGTTAACCTTCAGGTGTCTTTTTTTTTTTTTTTTTTGTGAGTTTTTCCTTCTCAGCAAACCAAAATCACTACACTCAACAAGTATTACCGTTGTACAGTAACTGGGATTCCAACCACATGTAATGTAATGTGCTGGTCTTAGCTGCTCTGCTGTACCTTTCTATGGCATTATTTTTTACATGTTAGACGATATATTGTGACCATGTCCTATGCAAATATGAAAAATAACAAGATTGTTGAATAATGTATGTTGTCATAACTCGTATGCATGGAATAGTGAAGTTTACATTTGGAAATAAATTCATAAAATATGCAGCTCCAACTTGTTTCGACTTGTTTTTTCTCCACCCAAGCGTCAAGTGTGGCGTTAAGTATGCTAAAAACATAATGGATGGTCTGCGGTCTGTCAGGAAGTCAAAATAACAACAATGTATGTGTTATTATAATGGCAGGAGGGTTGTTATGGTTATGGAATTGTCATTAAAGTTCATTTTTATTTTGTTTCTAGTTTTACTATTAGTTTTTAAACACCATGGTAAAATGAAAAGAAAAAAAAAAAGCAACACACTTCTTACCTAGCGTTGTGTTTCAGCTGTGTTAAGAAATATGAAAAAGCAGGAAGCGAGCCAAAAGTCAAATACGCAAAACTGTCGCGACGTCATCTGAAACTGTTTTTCTATTGGCTGCTGCTAGATGACATCACTTTCTGTGCGACACACTTTCAAACGTCCTTTTAATTATTCCTGTTAAATAAAATCAATCCCATGTATGAAATGAATTACCAAAGATGAAAACGAAAGACATTTTCATTATAACTTAAGTTTTAGTTGGTTTTACAAACGTAAAATGTAGTTTGTCAATTTTCGTTTTTCAAAAAGCATTTTAGTTTTTATTTAATTAAATTTTTATTTTAGTTTTAGATATTTTGTTAGTCTTAAAATAACCTTGAATGACATTTGAACAATTATTATACTAGTTTGTTGCTCGTTTGTAGTCTGCCTTGTCAAAACATATTGTGTTATGTGTGGGTTGGTCAAGATTAGTATGTGGGCATTTTATTTTATTTTATTTTATTTCATGAAACCTTGACTGTGGCTGCGACATTAAACAATGTCCTCGTGTCCGTGAGTATTTTATGCTAAGGTGCCAAAGTAATAATCTTGATTAATGCTTTTATTAATACTAATAATAAAGTTAAATTAGTTACATGGAGTCTATGTTTTATTGGTGTTCCAGTCTGTCTCCACAATCTGCTGAGTAGGCGCATTCTTAATACAGATATAGAAACTTTTATTCATTCTAACATTTAAAAAGAGACGACACGCTTACCCTAACTTGAACCCTCCTCCCTTAATCTCAATATGAACTGCAATTTAACCCCTCATCCAAGTCTAAGCCTGAACTGGATCCCTCTACACCAGTAGAGAACTACAGCGCTTTTACTCCCGATTTACACTACAAGCTCAAGTGACCCAATTTTTCTGTTTTGGTATTTGCGGCGAGTTGCTTGCACACTGAAGCCGTGTTCACTTCCAGCAACAGCACAAACATTAGTTGGTGCATTTGACCATCTGTCAGTTCCATTGCACTCCATCACATTTGTTACGCTAAAGAAACCTGAGAGCATCAACGTTGTTGCAGTTTTATCTTTTACATAACATGTAAACTCTCTTCTAGGACGTGATTGTGGACTTCCTCGTACATGCTGCGGTTTTGTAAAACGTTATTTGCAGGTCAGCTGTCGGGCCGTTTCCTCTTTTGCTAAAATGCTGCTGTTCGTTTCATGGATGTTGTAAACTAAGCATGTTGAAGCAGTGCAAGCACGCCAAGCATGTTCACTTATTCTGTGTTCTTTGCCTTGTTTGCTTTCGGGGTTTCAGCTTTCTTTTCCCACTTTGGGGGCGCCACTGCTATGAAATGTGCTATACAAATAAACGTGCCCCCACCCATGTCTCATCGAGGATTCGATTTTCATTGGTTCGAGCAGCTTTTTAGCATGATAACGGACAAGCTTGTTTCTCACACAGGCGATTGTATTATTGTTGCAACAGGAAGTACACCTTGTTCCCTTATTTCACCCGTGCAAATATTTACTGTAACGACGGGGCATCAACAATGGGCGGGGCGCAGCAATGCTGAGGACTCTTCCTTCCTTTTTGTGCTGCGGGCCAGATTTGTTACATGTCAGCCTTACAACCAGCGTGCATCCATGCCAGGGACGGACAACTTGAATGCAGCCAGCATTTTTCATCAGTACTTCTGAGGGGCCACATAAGGTGCACACAATCCCGAACCAGACGCATGACAAAACTGGACTCTTAGATTGGAGAAAATATGTATATGCATATATTTACATTTTCATAATATATTTTTCAATGCATGTGCAGTAGTCTAAAATATCAACAAAAAAGTGCTTAAAGCAAACAAAATAACCACATACTTTAATTTAGTTTTTTTCCCAAGTGCAAATGGCTCTCTTGCATTAAAATTACCATTCAAGGATGACACAAAAGTGCTGAACAAGAAACACACATTAAGTGCAAAAACTCATTTACTAAATTTGAAAAAAAAAAAAAAAAAAAAAAAAAAAAATCAACTAATGCAAAATTTTAATATATTATTGAGGTAGGCTAGCTACTAGTGTGTATCCACAACAAACCTTTAGGCCTACTCACGTTGAAGTATAGAGCAGTATAAGACCTAGTTCAAGCGCCATCTAGTGGTGACTGGTGGTATTACAACTTAAACCAGTCAACACCTGCTTATTCATAGTTTGGCATCTGCGGATTTGCATATTCATTTTTCCCCTTTAATTAATTAATTAATTCAGATTTTGGATTTTTCCCGTTATCCAAACCCTAACACCCCCCCCCCCCTGCCCCCACCCGCCTTCCATTCTACATTTAAGACGTGTGGATGCTTATCAGCGTTTTTTGTTGTTGATTTTGTGTGTGTTTGTGGGGGGGGGGGGGGGGGGGGTTGCGAGGTCAGGGGAATGGTGCGGTTGTAAAAAAAAAATAAAAATTTTAACAATAATCTACCCCCACCCCACCAAAAATAATTATAATAAATTGGGGGGATCTGATTTGTTATATAAACAGTCAAATTGCTAATGATGTTTAACTTACATGTGGCACTGGCAATACTCCTGATTCTGATGGTCCTGGGCAGATTAGACTGGCATAGCAACAGATAGGAGCTGAAATCTGATTGGACATCCTCATACAGCAGGAGAAACTGTACAAAAATGAAAATAATAGTGTACTGAATATATTCATTAAATACATTTTAGAATTTAGTTAGTAAATGTAGGTCAGTCCTTCTGATTGTGTTTAAATCAAGAGAGAAGGCCTGACTGGCCCTGGACCGCCCACCACTGGAAAAAAAACAAAAAAAAAACTCAACACTGCAGACACGCTCTTTCTTGTAGACTCAGCAATGCTACGCGAGACAGGAAGGAAGCGGAAACATTTAAAAATTCTGCTTGTTGATTCTGGTTTTCACCCTGCTTGTCTCCAGGCAAGTTGCAGGCACACGAGCAAGCACACGAGCTGCCACGCTTGGCACCGGACCATTTGCTTTCGCCATCACAGCCACCATCTTCTCCAAAAAATTGCTTTTTCTTTTTTCCTCGCGTCACGCGGCTTTCATATGCTACAGACAATTTAGATTATAATTTAATTGTTATGTGATATGGATGGTTCCGTAATTATGTAGTGCTACGCTGTTACAGTTTTTTTATTTATTGCTAAGAGTGCCAAACGTATGAGTGCTTATGTCTTTATGTTTACCTTGTTCAGTAAAGATGTCTACGTAATCTTAATGACAAAGCTAAGACACATTTAGCTTTTTTGTCAGTTTAGGCAACAAGAGCTATATTTGGTATTAAAACTGACAGGTGGGACAAGCCATATGTACAAGAGATAAAAACAACATAAAATGTGTATGTGACATGTTACATTATTCAATGTATTATTATTATTATTTTTTTTAATAATGTCATTGTCCCCCTAATTTTATCTAATACAGGTGGCAGCCATTTCGCTTTGCACTGCCACTTGCTGTCATCTCAGGTAACGACCAATCATGGCTCAGCTGGCAAATGTCACATGACCAAACCCAGAAACAGTTGCGCTCTGATTGGTCGTTACGTGAGCCCTTAGTGGCTGTGATGTCATTTTCAGTTGACAGCAAATGGCAAAATGGCCGCCCCCTGAGCCATCGCTGCCACCATACTCATGTAGCAACTAACTACACACCCACATGCTTGCAAGTGCTTCTTTTGTGTGTGTGTGTGTGTGTGTCACAGCTTGCCAAAGCGGCAGCCACCCACCCTAAACGGAGCACACGGTGGGTCGAGCTTAAGTTTTGGCGGCTGGCATTACTGGCACCGGCTGAGAGGGAGGCTTAGCTCTCAACAAGGTCAATGAGGGCAACCCTCGATGAGAGGCAGGCGGCCATGTTTGACTGTGTGAGGTCGTTGCCATCTAAGAGGGAAAAGGGGAGGGGGAAATGTACTCTTACTTCTTAAGGATGATGCACGTAAAACAAGCCACACCAAGTCACCCTCGTGTGTGTGCGTGCGCGTGACATCACGTGGAGATCGCGCACCTTCACCCGCCTTTAAACGTTTGCGTAAACGGCAGTCTATCATCACGATCTGAGCCACCCACAAAGGAGTTGAACCCACGTGGCCATTCAGTCACGGGACTTTACACACATGCGCACACACAGTAACCTTATCGTCATTTTCTCTCCACCAACTCATCCCCGCTGCTGCCGTTTTTCTTTTAATCGGAAACTTTCACTTTAAATAGATTGACATGAGTATTATAACGGGTAATATGATGGAGATTATTTTTTTTGTATCAGTAAAAATATAATAATAATAATTATTATTTTTAAATATAACATTAAAAAAATCCGTAAAAATTGTGTGTAACACTAAAATAATAGTATAGTTTAAAACAAAACTCACCTTTGGGTGAAGCGTAGAGAGGTCGGCTTGCTGATGGCGAGTCCACTTCATGCATTGATTTTTAACATTCTGAACTGCAATACCATATATGTCTGTTTTTAAAAATACATTTGTGTACTCACCATGAACTTTGATGACGGGAAGTAGAGAAGTCTCGACAATAACGCTAAATATAGTTGACTTTGAAAATGACATTTTATGAAACGTTCATTTTGGTCATCTTGAAAATGTGGTTTCCACCGTGATACACTTTAGCCCAGCATCGCAGAAGACGTTAAGAGCACATTCACACATTTATTTGCTTTGGAAGTCAGGGGTATATACTTTTGCACTATTTTTCTCTTTTGATGAAACTGGGCCACAGGTTGGTCATATTGTGGCAGGACATATTCAAGTGGTACTTTAAAAAGCATAATTCTTTCTAATTCATGATTGTTAAAAAAGTTAGTAACGCCAGTGCCATAACTGCAGCGTTTTGTGGCAAAAGACGTTTTCACTGGAACCTGTTGGCTGCAATTGTGGAGTGCATTGCAGGTCACGTCATCGCATTACTGGAAGAAAAAAAAAACACACACAAAAAAACCACCCTCCATTGTTTTAAATTAATTAATCCCTCACCAATATGACTACTGGCTTAGAAAATATTGTGATTTGAGTGCAGTATGCAGGCCATATTTCTGGATTGTGATGAAACAGGGCAGTTGGGGGATTGTTGGAAAACAGCTTGGAGTTAAAGCTAATATCGTGCTTAACTGTTCGTAGCATTTGCAAGCAAATTTTCATGGCATCATGTTGCATGTAATTCATTCAAGATGGGATGGGACGTCATCAATTCAAGCTTTTATCGCTTGGTTTTAGAACTTTTGGACATGACACATAATTATTAGCGACAAGTCCAAGAACATAGCATCTGTCTTTCCATTTTCAATATATCAGTGGTTCTCAAACATTTTACACCAAGTACCACCTTAAAAAAAAAAAAAGTTCTCTAAACATTCACCTACTGTTTTAATGTTTTGGGAAACTGTTACAGAATCATTAAAACTGTTTAGAAAACATTTAGCGAACGTTTCGACCTGGAGTGAACCCTGACGAGAAATCAACATTCACAACCTTTGCCCCTCAGTGGGATACGGGCTTTGACACTCCTAAATGTACTCAAATACTTATCAAAATACAGCTAGATGTATTAAAAATATTAAGTTTTTTTTTTTTTTTTTTAAATCCACTGAAATACATTCTAAAAGTTACCTAAATACATGGAAATTCACTTAAATACTCACAAAAAGTAATCGAAATGCTCCTAGACGGACTAAAATCCATCTAATAAATCTACTAAAATACAAAGTTCTCAAATGTAATCAAAGGGTATGTAAAGGTAATCTAATCACTTTTAAATCTACTGAAATCCGTCCAAAAAGATACCTAAATACTCAGAAATCTATTTAAATAAATAAAGTGCTAAATGCTCCTAGATGGACTTAATTACTTACTAAGTTACCTAAATACTCTTAAATACTCCCAAATGTACTCACATACTTCCTAAAAGTTACCTGAATTCTTACATTTGAATCTTGGAAAATAAAGACTGTAAATGAATTAAAAACAAAACAAAAAAACATTGCACATAAAAATGAAATACAAATTCTAACCTAAATAAAATAATTTTATTAGAATTATAATTTTAAATGACTCATTGAAAATGCACTGTACTGTACTTAACTCTAAACTGGATTTTTGACGTCTATAGCCGCCAGTAGTTATAGTGAGTGAGTTAAAAGTGAAATACAACTAAAATGTACAGTATTCCTTCGCAGAAATCGGCAAAGTAGTCAACTTTATTTTTTACATTTACACTACACACATTTCTCACAATTCTCTCTTCTTTAAAAACCCTCAAAGTTAAAAACCTTTATAGAGTTTAAAAAAAAAAGGTATATGGTACTGCAAAAAAAAAAAAAAAACATTAATAAATAAATATATTTCACAAATCAGCCAGGTCACGAAAGATGAATTGCGTTATAGCGAAGGAACACTGCAAAAAGAAAAAAGAAAAAATAGCCAGTGGTACTTGTAGCACATTTTGAGAATCACTGTTCATTGCAGTTTGTCCTCATTAGCTAGAGTCACGGGTACGCTAGAGCCTATCCTCGCTAATTCAACGTCAATTAAGAAGATCGAAGTGATAAATCTCGCGTGACAGAGTCTTCACTGCGTGTGCACATACACTTTTGGTAACATTTCGTTTGACAGTTTGTGGTATATTTACGGTTTAAATAATGAACTCATTCACTCCCAGTCATTTTCACTGAAGCAACCCCCTTCGCTCCCGGCGGTTTGACTGGATTTTTACTGATTTTTTGCAAGGCCCACAGAATATTGTGTTCTAGTGCTATAAAGACATGGAACCTACCAAAAGAAAGTTTAGTCTCTTCTTTCATCAGGGGAAAAAAAAAGTATATTTTTATCTGCTCCAGTTTTGCAGCAATTAGCATTAGAATATAGCTAAGTTCTATCATTATTCACAAATCTGTTTAAAATTGTGGGGAAAACAGATTGTTGCAACAATGGCCCTGGCTGATTTCTTATACTCTGCCGCCACCTGCTGGCCGTTTTTTGTAATAACTACCATTGCTTCAAGTGTTCTCTGCAGTTCAGAGGCTGCATCAAATATTTAAAATAGAACGTATTTATACATTTTTGGGAGCAAATGAGTTCATATACACAAATATAAACATTTGAGGGGGCATGGATTACTCACGGTTGTTCACTAGTTCACAACAGGGCTTGGCCTCTATTACTGCGAACAAAGATACTAAATGAATCTCTCCAGGAAAATAAAGACACAGACACACGACATTTGTAACAATAAACTATTATTTTGTTCATATATACATCTGTACCTAATGTGCAAATCAATAATTTAAAGTAGTGTAAAAGTCTTAAAGGAATACAAAATCATATCTTACAGTCCTAACATGGTGGGAGTCCATGAAGGGGGTCACGTAGAAACCAAGAGGAAGAGGAGCGACATCGCAGTGTGGACAGGAGAGACAGAAGCGAACCGCAGTGGACATCCTTGGCCAGGACACACTTTTGTTAAGGACAGCATGGTAACATTATCGGCACACAGCATCACCAGAACAAACGGCAACACAAACACGGCTTCTTTACAAGTCGTCATGTTCAATGAGCAGAAAGCACTTGGAGGCCCGGGTTTGTTCCTGTTCCTGTTTTTTTTTCCGCTTCTTTTCTTTTCTGATTGATTAAAGCACTGATGATCACAAAGGCTTGAGGTGCTCTTACAGCAGCAGGTGCTTCTTGAAAAAACGGCCTCTACATGTGGACGAAGGACGCACACGGTCGTGATAAAAAGCATGAACTGCGCGCCGCGATTTGCGCGTGAGACAGACGGGTGGGCGGGGCCTACAGGGGCGGACACGTAATCACACTTCAGACAAATACGCGTCGGCTCTTGCTCGTACTACCCACGATTCTTCTCATCTAAGACACTTACCAATTAGGAGTATTAGACAGGCAGCTGAGAGGGACACAGCGGGGAACACTGCATATTTGAGGAGCGCTCCATTGTTCGGTGTTTGGCACAGGAAATTCCTTCGAAAAAAAAAAAAGCCACTTTTGACCCATCGTCGGGTGAATCCTTGGTACGCTCGACGAAGCGGATCCAACGTTAAAATTATATTGCGTATTCGTTTGAATTCCTGTCGTTGAAATTTTTGCTCCCCGGAGCACGCCGTGACCATCTCTGACGATTTACAAGACACAATTAACCTACAGTATCTATATATCGGTGCATAGACAAAATTGGGGGAGAGTGTAGCAGGAGATCACCAATTTATTGCTTCCGAGGCTAAAACCAAACTCCCCTTCACGTTCTTTTTGATTGCAAAACAACTGGAAATCTTCCACGGAGAATTTTGAGCAGAGGTATTGCATTCAAAACTGCTCCCGCTAACGTGAGATTGAAATCTTTTCTACAATGAAAAATCAGGAGCTTCGCAAAGAGCGAGAGAGATGACTTTTACTCTAAAACAAGTAAAAGATGAAATTTTAAAAAAAGAGAAAGGAAAAGCACAATAACATCTGGCCAAAGCTGCTCACCGTTTCGAGTTCTGCTTCGAAGAGGGGGGCGGGGTGGGGGGGGGGGGTGGAATACAAGAGCATTCTCCATGGTGATGTCGTGGATGCAAAGTGCAGGTAGCGTCGTTCGTTGACCTTGGCGGCGATGGCTATGCGGGCCTCTGCGCTTTGCTCTCCCTCTCCCTGCGCTTCAGCTCCTCCCTGTAGCAGTAGGAGCAGTAGTGGTCCGTTTCGGGCCTGCCGTAGAAGGAGCAGTTGTCCCTCTTGCAGCGGCGCTGCTGAAAGCAGTACAAAGGGCTCCCGGAGCCGCGCCCTTTGGTTTTGTCTTGGTTGAGCCAGGTGTGGGACGAGTTGTCCTCGTCGGCGAACTCCAGGCAGTCTTGAATGTCTCCCGCGTTGAAGCCGTTGGTGTACGTGTGGGATTTGTGTTCCCCGGGCATGTTGTACGCCAGCGTTTCCAGGGTGCCGGCGGTGCGCACGCCCGACAGGCGGGCCGGGCTGTAGCTCTGCGACGACAGCGTGCGGTTCTGCTGAGGGTAGGTGGCGCACGTCTTGAGGGTGCCCACGACGGGCTTATAGGGTTCTTTGAAGACGGGCGACTGCAGGTTGACATCTTGTAGGTGAATCACGCTGTGCCTCTGGATGGGAGGGGTATGGCTGTAGTGGGCCGACACGGGAACGGGCCCAAGTCTCTTAGCACCAAAACTGGGGGAGGAGTAAGGCGCGGGGGCGGGGTGGTGGACGTGGTGGGAGGTGACGGGCGGGGTGAGCGGAGGGACCGGGAAGGAGACGTGAGGTGTGGCGGGGATGGGACTGTTCCTGCCTTGCACCTTGAGCGCCGCGGGGGGCTGCGGGGTGTAAGCGCGCTGCGGCAGGACGGGAGAGCAGCTCTCCGGGGGCGAGCTGTCCGACCTCTCCCTCTGGAAGACGCTGTCGTTTTCCGGCTTTTTGGCGGCCACGTCGCCGGCGGCCGGGGGCTTCTTCTCGGCCTCCTTGCGTTTCTGCTCTTGCTCCTGGCTGAAGCGCTCCTGGGCGTTGGTCAGGTAGTAGCTGATCATCTCCTCGTGGAATTGGTGCCGGTGGCTGGTGAGGAGGAGGCCGGCGAAGATGAACTTGCGCTCGCCCTGCATGGCGGCGCGCAGGATGTTGAGGCTGAGCTTGACGTCCGTGCTGTATTTCCAGTTTTCCAGGCTTTTGTCCGTCGAGACCCTCCCTGCGCTGTCCGTTCTGTCGGTGGGGGAGGAGCTGGAGGGTTTGTCTCGATCTGTAGGGGAGGGGCTTGTGGCCTTTTCAGAGGAAGTGGAGCTGGCCGAGTGGCCCGACTCGTCTTTATTCCCTTTGGTTGTCTTGGAGTCTTTCTTTTTTGTCTTTTCCGCTCCGTTCTCCCCGCTTCGACCCGAGCCAGAGTTGGATTTGTTCATTTTGCCGTGCACCAGGCCCCCGAGGCCCCCCATGTTCTTCTTCAGCTTGATTCCCAGCGTTTTGCTGAAGCTACCGAGCTTGTTGGCTACAGAATCGGCCCGGCTCTTGTCTTTGTCTTTACGATGCTGCTGCTTCTCTTTGTCCTTGTCCTTGCCGCTCTTGCCCGTGTTGACGTTGGAGTTGCTGCCAACTGACTCGCGGTCGGATTCGATGGACTCAGCCAAGGACTGCACGTCCTCACCTGCAGAAGCAGTTGGAGACTCGGGCTGAGCCAGAGGAGCCTAAGATCAAAGAAAAAAAACAAAACGAACATTGTTGAAGCAATAACGCCTCAAAGACGTTCACATAACAGCACATGGAGTAACGTTTCTTGAGAGCAGTAATTCCCTACCACTATGCCATGAAAGCTCTTCAAGTGTGCTGCAGGAGATTCATTTCACTTAAACGGTTAAAAAAATATTATTATTTATAGGGGTGTAACAAAAAGTCATTTGTATACTCTAAAAACATTTGGGTCAAATGTAACTCAATTATGGATCAAAAATGGACCGATCCACTTTATGGGTCAATTTGACCCAACTTTCTGATTGTTTTATACAAAAATCACCCCATTTTTTTTTGACCCAAGTAAAGGATCTGACTAATATTTAGTTAGTTAATAGTTGTTTTACGCCGAAAGACCCATTTCTTGACTCAAAGTTGGGTTAAATCGACCCAAGTTGAGGATCGGTCCATTTTTGACCCATAGTTGGGTTATTTTTGACCCAACTGTTTTTAGAGTGTATCAGAAAATCTGCTTATACTGCATTCAAAAGATGCGGGCACATCGAATCGTTCCACTTTAAAATGTGCCAACCTTGAATAGCATCAAATCACCTGTATCAAGATACATATTTTATTGAAGAAATGTTCATCGCTAATATGCACTCTAAAAACAGTCGAGTCAAAAATAACCCACTTATGGGTTAAAAAAAATGGACAGATCTTTAACCCAACTTTCTGGGTAGATTTATACAAAAAAAAGAAGAAGAAGGTAATTTTGTATAAAACCACCAAGAAAATTGGGTCAATTCGACCCAACTTTGGGTCCAAAATTGGGTCATTTTGTGTAAATGACCCTCCCCCCAAAAAGGACCACTTTTTATATAACAACCCATAAAGTTGGGAGATCCTCTAGTTGGGTTAATTCGATCCAATTTTGGATCAAAGATTGGGTCATTTTCTATAAAACAGCCCAGAAAAGTAGGTCAAACTGACCTATAAAGCGGATCGGCCAATTTTTGATCCACAATTGGGTTACTTTTGACCCGACTGCTTTTAGAATGAAGCGTATTTATATCTTTTTGAAAGGTTACATTTACAGTACTGACAAGTAGCCGTACCGTATCAAATCAAATTAGAATCCCATTGAATCAAATGGTTCCACTTTAACCACATGTATCGAGATATGTTGCTATTCCATTGGAATGCTTTCGGTAAAGCTGACCTGCGTATCCACCTGTTACCATTTATACAACAGGAGAATTGCTTAGTGTTCAACTAAACCACTGGTTCTCAGCCCCGGTCCTCGAGTTACCCCTATCCCGCCCGTTTTCCATGTCTCCCCCAGCCAACACAGCTGAGGATCGAAACACCCGTGTTGTTTGTGGGAGACATGGAAAACAGGCTGGAGAAGGGGTACTCGAGGACGGCGGTTGAGAACCACTGAACCAAACTTGCCCAGATTTCACAGAGTAAGCACTTTTGTGATTGAATTGAGATAATAATCTGAATGTTATTTTCTGTGACATTTTTATTTTGTGGTGTGCCGTGAGATTTTTCTAACGTCCAGTAAAAGCTGGGAAACGCTCTTGAGCGACTTCAGCCTAGATAGAAGACTCAGCTGTCCAAAAAAGAACATACCCTTGTTTCTGATGGAATTCGGATCCACGTTACATTCATGTAGTTGTGCAACAGGTTCAGTTTGGCCTCCAGTGACAAGATGAGGCTGCAGCAGAAGATGGATGAGGTTAAGCATAAGTAGTCACCGTCACGCTTCTGTATGAACAGCACTGACACGGGATAGGGAAACAAAGTCGGCCTGACGATTTTCCTGCTTCAGAGGTAGTATCAAAACTGTGGCAGCGCCAGTGCTTAAGGAAATGCTGAAAATTTGACACTCACTTCAGACGCCCTGTTGTGTTGGAAGTAATTGCTGTTTAATAAGTATTTTATTTGTCACATCACATACTGAGTCGACAGTGACATATTGATGTCTAACGATCTGATTGTGGGATGCTGTGGTTATGTCGTTATGGTAATTTCCCATCTTAGAGAAGAAAGAGACGTTACATTAAGTGTGAGGAAAATTCAAAGTTGTCCGATTATCGCTGAGGTAGCACGTCTTGTCGTTTTTATGCGTTTTAGCAGTCAATTATTTTCACACTGACACTTAAGAAGATTAAAGTAAAATATGTGACGTGAACCCATTACGTCATTTTTTATTGAACCTAAAGACAAAGCCAAGAGTTTATAGCCTTGATTTCAATGACTGAACCTCAATTGTGGGAAAAGTGTTTCGGCAACCAAACTAATTAGCGTGTGACCTGCTTATGTACATTTTTTTGTATCTGCATGCTTCCCATATTGCAGCATTTTTGGAGGATAAACGTAACCCGCTGACTGGCTGGAATGTGAAACAGAAACCCTTACATAAACCCCTTCCTAAATCAGAGCGGGTGTTGCCGCTTGAGCGAGGCCGTCCCTGAGAAAGCCTCTGGATGACTGACGGCACTCACAATTTGTTCTCTGTGCGCTCACGCTTTGAAGTGACCTGAGCCAGAGCCCATAAATGCAACTGAAACCTCTCACCGGCAAACAAAAACTTAGCAAGGATTTGACTCTCTCATTGCTCGGAATCTATTTGGAAATCAGTTCCTTTGTGTTTTCCAATGACAAACATCAAACGCTCAATGGGATGCTACGTGAGGACTTACTTGGCCAGCTTGGTGTTATCGTTGTCATCCCTGCCCCACTCCCAGTCCCTGCCAGGGTCCATGGCAAAATGGAGTGCCAGCAACTTGTGCTCCGAGTCCGTCAGAGGGATTACAGCTGAAAGATGAGAATCACGAGTTTAAAGGAGTTTGCAGGACGTTGACCTGTCTGACGGACAATCTACTAGTCTGAAATAGTCCAAGAATGTAAAGTCAAATGTAGTCTGAAACTTGAACAGAACATGATTTTTTTTTTGTATGATTAAATGAATAAGCAACAAAATGAAGCCACAAAATGAAGTGGCTCAGATCATTTAATCTAGAAGTCACCAACGTTTTTGAAATGAAGCTACCGTGCTTCTTTTCTGATTGACTGGCTGATGGATGAAGGGCGACCAGTTTGAAGCACACTTGTGATACAACAAAGTGGTTGAAATTATAATCGGTTATTTTTTTACTAATTAAAGAACTTTACACCGATCTGATCGGCTGGATTGGGATCGGACGATATTCAGCATTTTAGGCAAAATCGGTGATCGGCTGTAGTCTTAATTTGCCCTATCAATCAAGAACATCATTGATCGGCTCCACAAAATAAGACATTGCATTTTATAATTAATATTTATCATAATTTTTAAATATTTAAAAAAAAAATGTATTTATATTTTATTATTCTATTCTCCCCCAATGCATTTCAATTGACTTCAATTATACGTGGGTTTCACTATTTGTGGGCGGGGTCAGTCCTTATCCCCGGTGAATGGCAGTAGTCAACTGTAGAGTAAACATAAAAGTTTTTTAAATAGATTGCCCCATCTTCTGATTGAATCGGCGTTTGACTATCTTTTTTTTTTTTTAAACTCGATTGCTGTCTGGCCCAAAAATTCTGGTCTACTACTAATTCAAGATTTTCATAGTGAAATCACAGGAGAGTATGATGCAGCATGATTTAACACTAAAATAAAAAAAGAAAAGAAAATATTGTCAGTGTCTAAATAAAATTAAGAATTATTTTCTTTGTAAAACACAGAGTTTGATACATCCCCTGGGTTAGATCTTATTGGACTGTGGAAGTGTACCTAAAATAAAAACGTTTTAGGTCATGAAATTGGACCAGTTGGGTGAGGAAAAGCATTCGTCATGCATACTTTGAGGAAGTGAGCGGTTTGAAGACTGATGGGGGTTGCGGCACTTGATTTGGTTTCATAATCGAGTGCGTTCAGACACGGTGGCGTGTGATAAGAGGCCAGATGATTTCATTCATCCTCCGCTGATACCATCAGATCCTCACAGACAGGAAGAGGACCTCAGCCCTAATCACCAGACGCAAAACAAACAAACAGACACCCACCCTTGCCTTCCTGCATCTGACCACTACACGTGCGAGGCATGAACGCCAGCGAGGGTCCTACTCATCCCATGTGATATATCTCCTTGGATTACTGAATGCGTGTGACAGTGTGTTGAGGCGGAGGCCGGGGCAGCGATCGCCATGACAGCAGAGAGTGACAGGCTACTCAAATTGAGAACAATCCACACAGATGAAAGATGCAGTCCACTTGCTCAACTGCCACTCGGCTGTCGGTCGCTGCAGGCTTCATAGCGACAGAGGAACCAGCCCAGCCCTCTTTCAGCTCTGAGGAAACCGCTTGCTATGGCATCCTTTTTAAGCGCGCTTATGGACAGTATGTGACAAGCGTCACAACACTGGTGGGACACGTTCTGTGATGATGCCTCCCTGGCCTGGTACCGGGTCAGAGCTTCCAGAAAGGCGTTAGCACGCTCAATATGATCACTATGTGAGCTGACATCAGTGGCCACAATGCTAACGCGCCCCTTCAAGCTGTGTACAGTACTCGCGCGTTAAGCAGCACTTCACATACCCGCCCAACCCTTTCACTCATTTTTCTCGTGAGGAAAATAAGCGTCGCATGTCTGAATGACTGCGGACCCTTTGGGCTCTCGTGTCTCACCTCCATTCCTGCCAAATGACTGGAGAGACGGGTCATCGAGTCGCCCCGCCGCCATCACGGGACCCGCATCAATTTGAAAACAGAGCGAATCTGTCAACTGAGGACGCCATTGCCACGTTGCTGCACATACTTTTAGAGCATAAGACCACGTCACGTTCAACCTTAGTGGACTAACAACAACACAAAAATAATAATAAAAAATAATTTAAAAAAAGTGCTTATTTGATGGAAAAATCGATAAGCGATTCTAAAAAGATTTGATAGTAACAGCCCTAAACAAAATGAGAACACTCACACCCAGCTGCTTGCCTAAGCGACTAATCGGACTTCAGCTGATGATGATGTCACCTAATAGGCCAAACCCCTTAAAGGCACACCTTTCAACAATTTACTACTAAAACCAGTTTATAGCTTTACACGTTATTTTACTACTTGTATGTTCTTCAAAAGAATTGAGACTGAAACCTGCCGGGAATAGCGAAAATCCATAAATAAGTGATATTCGAATTGTTTATAATTGTCTATGGATTATAAGATGGTGGTAAAGTAATTCTTTTTTTCTAAGCGAAATCCACAATAATAGTGAAAAAGCAAATTCTTTGTCCAAATGAATCTCCGCCGTTCACACCGACATAGTTCCTTGATAGATTTTCACCAATTTGCATTTCAGTCTGTAACGTACAAACCCAAAATAATCACGGATTCACTGTAACATCACAGGGAACACAGCTTGTCTGTTAAAAACCACCGATTTCTAGCTTGGCTTTGCACAATACAAGTCACGCCAGCGAGCTAAAAAAGACACGACTAATGCCTGTGGCACGGCGTGATGAGAGGCAGCATTCATCGAAAATACACAGCCTACACCCCCCCCCCATGTGCGCACAAGGCAGCTCGCACCAGCTCTCTTAAGTTGAGGTCATGCAAGCAGGCAGGGGAGGTCCGTCGTCAGGTGGCGTCCTGGCCCCCGCAGCACGAGCGCAGCTGTCCTAATTTCTCGCCTTTCCAAAGTGCTGCTGCGTGGTGAGCTATTGCTGCCACTTGGACCACGTCCAGATTCCGAGATTGCCAACGAACCTCCGGGAGACTAAAGTGTGCTGTAATGTATTTAACTATCCCTGCCGGCAGCCTTGTTTTGCGGTCCTTGAGTGGCTGTTTCTCACAGCGTAACGCTTGGATGACATCATCGCCCTTCGCTGGATGGGAGCGGTGCGCAATAACAGCCGTATTCACCTTGCTCACTTTGCAGCTTCGCTTCAAGTAGCCGGCAAGAGAGGAAACGCGTGTTTTCTGCAAGCAAACAGCTGTTGGAAAGGCAGAAGTGTGTGTTTTTTGTTTTTTTTGCGGCTGATGCAAACTCAGCATCTCAAGCATCGCAAGCACTGGATTGTCTGGCCTCTTTTTGTCCCCGCAGAGGACAAAGTCACCCATTGCAGCTTTGCAACACTGAGCCAATGTTTCCTCTGTTCAAGAACAATTTGTGCTGTCTGGAAAAGTTTAATTCCTGACGACTTTGGTCAGTGCACAGCTGCAAATTTAAAGGTCCCAATTCACCAGCAGAGTAAACAGCAGTTGTCCATTTTAAGACTACCTCAGCCTCTCGCGGCGGATTTTTAACAGCGGAACCTTCGTGGTTTAATTCCAGCCGGATCCCATTTGGAGCGGCGGAGGAAACCACAACAAGTAACGTTTTAATTCTGATTGCCATGTTGGTTCAATTAAGTGGACAGCCTGGCGAGGAGAACATTAGGAGTGTTTAATAGATAGAGTGGTGAAAGCTAGCCAGAGTTGGCCGGTTGTTGCGTTGGTGGTCTTTTTGTGTAAAAGACGGCCTTTTACTTCATTCAAATAGGAGCTGGAGGGGCTGCTGCAAGGCTGCCAAAGAAAACCTGTAATGGGTTTAGGAGCAGGGCTGGAAATAGAGTTTTCCAGTGGGCCGGTTTGACCACAGGAGCACAAACCGGCTGATGAAAAGTCACAGCAAGCGGCGATACAGAGGTCGGTCTTTAACAAACAGTTTGCGTGATAACCTCCTTAACCTTGACTATATTAACTCTGAAGCAATGCCCCTTGCTCCCGGCTGTTTTACTGGATTTGACAGTGTGACGTGTTATATTGCTAAAAAAACATGGAACCTACCAAAAGAAAGATTAGAGTGTTTTTGTTTTGCAGCAATTAGCATTAGAATATAGCTAACTTTCATCATTATTCACAGTCCTGGTGAAAACACTTGTTTGTTGCAACATGGCCCTGGCTAATCTCTTATACTCTGCTGCCACCTGCTGGCCATTTTTTCTAATAACTAGCATTGCTTTAAGCCACCTCTTCATGTCAGAAGCTGCATCAAAGCCTTCTGTATAAAAACATAAAAAACGTATAAATACGTTTTTGGGAGTGAAGGACAAAGCATTAAAAACATATTTACACGTTTTTGGGGTTTGAATGAGTTAAAGATCATTGACACAACCTCTAACTTTTTGGTGGCCCTTTCCCAGTTAGCTTCTCGCAGTGCACCATTGAGTGGCCATGCAAGCAACCTCAAAGGGACCAACAGTAGGATTTGTCTGTGCAATTTAGAATCAAGTTTCCGGGCGGGACCCTGCTTTAATCCTTCATACAGAGAGCTGAAGAAAGAGGCAGTATTCTCAAGCACCTGAACACACACATGACCACCAACAGCCCGAAACTGAGAACGAGTCTCCACCTGAGACATCCACACAGTGGTCCGCCTGTCTCGTTTTGCTGGGGGGGGGCCCCCCTGGCAGGCCTGTGGACCCTGCCCATATGTGGAGATGTGATCAAGAGTTTACTTAGAACTGCCCTAAATGGTAGTGGGGACTTTTGATTTTGACCTTTTCCTCGGATGACTTCTTGTATGGCTGGCATCCGGTCAGGAACACGACAATCTAGCATCATTTGACTATTTCTATTTATAACACATAAAAACATGAACGCATTTCTCAGTAGCACTGCTCTGTAATATGATTCCCCGTATGAATCTAGTAAAAAAAATGTTTTCATAACATCCTGGTGAGACACTGCAGATGAAATGTTCCCTGCTCAGAACTCTGTGTACCAGGGCGAAATAGTGCCGGCTTGCTGCAGAGAGATTGCCACGGAGGCTTCTGTGGATCTATGCGCCATCTAGTGGACAAAACATAGAATCCCCACCCAAATAAAAGCATGGGTGCTGAGTAGGTAATGACTGTGAGGAGTTGGCTGCACTTGAAGTGCTGCTGGCAGTGGAGGGTTAGCAGCTTTGTAATCATGTCTGCCTGCTAGTCTGCAGTGGTCAATTTCTGACTTAATAACTAGGTTGATGTTTATATGCTGAGAATAGGATCTTACTCAGCAATGAGACGCAGGAGAAGTTGTTTAGTGTGAGTGTGTATGCGAGAAAAAGACAGAGAGAAGAATCTGGCCGGCTGCCCACGGAAATGACAAGAGAGTTCCACCCACTGAGTCAGATACACAAGAGTGCCGTGACTAAGGCTGGTTGTCAAGGAGAGCCACTCTGTTTGGCAATTAAAGGAACACATGCGAGGATTATTGTGACCTCAAGAATAAACGATGAGTCCTATGACCAAATGGGGGGAAATCAGCATAGCGCCCAAATGAAAATGCTAACTTTGAATTATGTTATAGGTAAGGATGGCAATTTAGCCAATTTTCTGATGTGTGAAGAATTTTAACAAGAAGTCCAGACAAGTTTCGCCAAAGCGTGAATGTCGCTCTCATAGTTGTCATCATCTTATTGTTCCATAAGGTGGTATCTCACTGAGCGGCGAATGTTGGATTTGTTAACTTTTATGACGGATGTTGGCAAGAATCAGTTCAGTTACTCAGAGTTGCCCAAAAAAAGGAGTTCCGACTCCGAGCCGGGCAGTACAAATGTAAACAGTTCAATCACAAGCTGCTGATTGGTTTATTACGTAGGCTGTGTTTGGAAATTAATCGGGGGGGTCGTACACTCGGTCTCTCTGAAGCTTGAACAGTTTAAGATTGGTGTTAGGACGCAAAAATTAATTTCTGAAGGCAGGCCATGTTGACGGCAAAGAACAAATTTCCGGTTGGATGAATTGCCTAAATATTTGTATTCTTGTTCATATTATGTTAGTGGAATATGAGTTAAGCAGCAAAGTCCAGCAGCTTTTATCAATATTAGAAGGCGGCCATTTTGAGAATGACATCACAGTTGCTCAGGTCGCAGGTAACAACCAAACGCAGCTCAGCTTCAGAAAACAGATGAGCTGTGATTGGTCATTGCCTGAACCTGAGCAACTGTGACGTCATCTTCAGTCGACAGCAAGTGATGGATAAAATTGGCTGGATTTTGCTTCATAACTCTTAATCCACAAATGTAATATTAATCAGAATGTCATGTTTAGACTAGTGAGGTCACATATAACATATTATTGTCAAGAAATGGTTAAGGTTGACTTCCCCTTTAACTAGGATTCTGTGTCAAATTGTGGCCAAAAGGAAGAATCCTGGTCGGTCAGTGCACCTTTTAGTGCTGTAAAAACTATCGATATGACACATATTAGTTGCCATGATGACTACTACTTCGTTTTCATCTTTCTTTTGGCTGTTTCATTACCGCCACCTTCTTTTTAGCATGGCCACCAGCGGTAAGTATTTGTCAAGTGCCAAGAGAAGGCCAACAGGATTAGGGAATAGGAATTTTGGGTGTCAGTTTGAGCTCTAATTTTAATATATACAAGTCACACCTGAGTATAAGTCACTGAAGCAGCCAAACTGTGAAAAAAAAAAAAGTGTGACTTGTGGTACATTTGTTCTTAAATGATATGATTTTTGGATTTATGACTGAAGAAGAAATTAGGCTACTCCACAAAGGAAAAGTGTAATAGAATGCCATTTTAAGCCAATCTACCTACTCGCAGAGTTAAATATAATTGATCTCCAAGATCCAGTAATTACCCCCAGAGATGCACAATCAAGTTAACAATTACAAAAACAATTTAGTGGTTATACTAGACTCAAATTGCTTCTCTATGTAAATTGGTGTGAAACGGCTTAAAGAAAAGTACATTTATTATCTAGTCAAATTGCCCAAAAAAACTAATATTCTCCGTTTTTTTTATTTTTTATTTTTTTTAGACCTATGCAAAACTATGCTCATCCGGAACACTAATAAAGGGGATGTTCTACTTTGCACTTTTCAAGACGACAACATTTGAACTACAAAACTCATGTTGGATATCATCAGTAACCCTTCTAGGCAGCAAACGCATCGGCCATAATTTAACCCTATAAAGCCAAACGTATCATATAATACAAGACATTTTGAGCGCTCTATTTCATGAGTATAATATTTTCCCCGCCCCATTAAAACCCTGACGTATATGATCTGACACATGCGCATTGCACGGATAATCCAATAGAGGGCAGTATCACCCATCTGAAGGCTTTTCCAGCGACCTTGCAAGATCGGCCCAATTGAGAAAGGAGAGACGCCTATGCTTATTAATAGTGGGAAATGTTCTTTCTGATTTTTGGAAGTACTAATATGTCTGTTTATTATTACATTTTTGAGAGTTATAAATGTACAAATTTAAAGCATTGTGAGCAGATGTATCAAAATATGACTCAAATCAAAAGTCATATATGTGGTAGGTGATTTTTTTTTTTCAAAAGGACCATTAAATACACTATTTACAAAGAATCTGAATTTTCTCTCATATGTTTCATGCTTCAGGCTTTATAGGGTTAAATGATTTTTCTGCTATAATACACTGATTTCTATAGGCTCTACAAAATGTCAATGGTCAATAAAGTTTTAAGAAATCAAAAATCGACACATTGATTTATTATACCCTTCCTTAGAATTAGTGCTAAATAAATCACGGGACCCCTGCTGTCCACGTTCTGGCCACTCCCAGGTTTCCGCTGCCAACTGGCATCTTTTAATAATGGATCACACATAGCTCTACTGCTAATTCATATATTATTCACCTCCAGTAGGACAGGCAGGCTTACTTGCAATCTCACCATGAAGACTTCCTTAATTTCACTGAAGAAACACTGCTGTAGTTTCCCCCTCAAGAACGTGCAATAACGCTTACCTTGCTCTCGCTGCTGGTCTCTCTGCTCCATGGACACCAATGCGGAGAAATGCGCCTGATCGTAAGCCAACACCAGCGGGGAGCAGTGACATCGACTCGGAGGAACCTCCAAGGGTAAGTAGAGACCTCCGAACGGGATCGGTGCAAATGCTGGAAAGTCAGGAAGGAAGTTAAGTGTGGACTCGTCGTGGAGAGGATCGAGATGAGTCGCGGCGTCACCTTCTCCTCCCGAGTCTCTGAGCATCGTGTCGGCCACCACGACAATCGGCCTGCGGAGCACATGGGCCAGCACAAAGACGTGGAACTCCTCCAGGCTCTCATACACTGGATCCTCAGAGTTATCCACCCTGCAGTTGGAAACACCCGTGGGATTTCATGAGGATTTCCTGAGTTGGTACTAACAGATATAAACACATAAGTAGTAAAAATAGGAAATTTATAACCTAATCGCATGATTCCCCCCCAACCTCAAATCCCTTAGATGTATTTCACCTGGCGCCAGTTAACAGACTGGATAGCAATAGGCCCATCTGTTCAGCCTCTACGTGTTGGAATGAAAGACAAGCAAAAGGAAGTGCAGATTCAGAGCGCTCAAGCTTGCCACCGCTAGGGAACGAGAAAATGTGCAACAATTAAGTTGTCGGGCACACTAACAACCTACGCGGCCAAATTAACTCTAATGAAAAGCCTCTTAATATGTGAATCCCACTCAACCCATTTAGGGGCTCATCTCACACTAGGACCATCAAGCATTCCAAACCTGATTACCGTGTTACAGCCGAGCTCAATGACAGGTTAAAAACCACCACGCTAATGGGAGTAAATGAGGCATTTTAAAAGGGGAGGTTGTCGGTGACTGAAAACCAGCTAAAAATACAATTGAGCTAAAAAGCATCCCTATGCTTCACAAATTCTTTTTTGGTCAACACAGCACACCTGTTTTGTGAGAACAGTAATGAGAAAAGGCGCATACGGTTTCTCCGTGTGAAGGAGGAGGAAACTAGTTTGTCTCCAATAAACGTGCTTGCATCGGCGTTTATGCAACAGGGAAGCCACAGCGGAGTGGGAGGGAGCAGGCTGAGATGGGAAGTGGCAAAAAGACGCCACTAGATGGCGTAGTATGACATGAACTTTTATTGACTTTCAGGTGGGACTAAACATGATTAATCAAGTTAACCCGAACAACTTTTTCTCCTCATTTTTTCCCCAGTCAATGTTAAAGCTTTCCAAGCAGGCTACAGCTGTGGTAAATTATATATTATTATATTTCTAGAAAGGCACAAAGCTACACCCCAAATGATTCATATCCTAGTGTAACACTCTAAAAACAGTTGGGTCAAAAATAATCCAACTATGGGTCAAAAATAACCCAACTATGGGTCAAAAATGGACAGATCCTCTACTTGGGTCAATTTAACCCAATTTTGAGTCAAGAAATGGGTCTTTTCAGCGTAAAACAACTCATAAACATTGTTTAACATTTTTTTCCCATTTTTGTTAATAAGAGTATGAAAACCTAGAAAAAGGTATGGTACATTTAGAACAGATATACAATTTCTGATTAATCGTGAGTTAACTAGTAAAGTCATGCGATTGATTACGATAAAAAAAAATGTAATCGCCTGACGCCCCTCATTTTTAATAATCTTTTCTTTTTTAAATTGCGTCAGGCGATTGGAATTTTTATTGTAATTAATTGCATGACTTCAATAGTTAACTCACGATTAATCACAAATGTAATATCTGTTCTAAATGTACAATAAACATTTTTTCTAGGTTTTCATACAGTCAAATTGTTAAACTAACAGAAATAGTTCAAATGAATTTTTGACGTCTATAGCCGTCAATGGCAGTGAATGAGTTAATAAAGTTCGTTTCATCCAAAAGGGACTTGCAGATTTATATTGTTTCAAATAATTTTATTCGTCTTAATATGTTTTACGTTTAAACATTTTCTTGTTTTGTACCAAAAAATTAATGATCGTCCTATTTGTGATTTCAATTATTACTAAAATAATCAATATTTTCTTCTTAATTCAAGCACTTCCTCAAAATCATGAAAATCAGAGTTGCACAGCTCAAAACATTATGAGGCAAATACAAATCTTTTTTTTTTTTCTAGAAATATGTTATGCAAGTTGCATTTTGAGCATATGTGTGGGAGACGTGCATTGGAGACGGCTTACCCTCCGCTCGTGTTGCCGTTTTTGCTGAGGTGAGTGCGAGGCTCACTGGAGGCCAACTTGAGCAGCTCGTTCCACTCCCGCTCCCACTCCTCCTCAGTGTACACCAGGCCAGACTGCACAAGCAACACAACTCTGATCAGCACATGCTCGCCCACAATCATCCCTTTTATCAGTCAGTGTCTCCGTTTCCAAAAAGGTGTGCTGAACCTGTTGCTACCTAGGGAAAAGCCTGACAAAAGTTAATGCGCCGCCTGACCACTAAGGCTCACTTAAAACGGCAAAATGTGGGCTCCGGCAGAAATTACTTGATTAAGGCATGTGATGAATTCACTTGCTCGAATGAGCTTATTAACTCATTCACTGCCATAAATTCATAAAAAAAAATTAAAAGATTATTAAAAAATTAGGGGCAACAGGCGATTAACATTTTTAGTTGTAGTTGCAAGGCTTCACTAGTTAACTCACGATTAATCACAAATTTTATATCTGTTCTAAATGTACAATAAAAAAAAAAATAGGTTTTCATACTCGTTAACAAAAGTGGAAAAAAAAGTTAAACTAATAGAAGTAGTTTAAATGTTTTTTTTTTACGTTTATAGTCGTCAATGGCAGTGAATGAATTAAAAAAAGAAAACATTAAAAATTTGGGGTGTCAGGCGATTAAAATTTGTAACCATAATTAATCGCATGACTTCACTAGTTAACTCACAATTAATCACAAATGTTACATCTATTCAAAATGTACAATAAAAAAAATTCTAGGTTTTCATACTCTTGTTAACAAAAGTGAAAAAAAAAAAAAAAGTTAAACTAATAGAAATAGTTGAAATGAATTTTTTTTACGTTTATCGCCGTCAACGGCAGTGAATGACTTAAATTGTCTGGATGGAGAGTCTACCAACCTCCTTGTTCTGTTGGGTTTGCTGCCACCTCCACCTCCTTTTCAGGGCGTCTCTCTCGGCTCCGCTCTTCATCATGGTGTACAGAGACTTCCTCAGCATCAGGTCTCTATCATGAAAGCCCCACATCCCTGGTGGAGACGCATAGACGTCATTATTGTTGCATGTGGAGAATGCGAAATGACAATATTAGATGATAATTCAACTTTCAAAATCATCTTGATAGTATGTTGGCTCAGTCATCACGTCATTGACAGGTCAACTCTGAATCCCTATTTTAGAGCCTATAATAGCGGCGGGCCAATCTGGACACCCCATACAGTACTGTTTTTTGTGGTTGAGCTAGCTTTGATACATTGACTTGAGCACAGTTAATTTTTATCACTGAAAATTAATATTTACATAAATATCCTACTTTTTAATTGCCAATATGAATAGTTTGAAGTGGGATGGACCGATTATCGGCACCGATATTTGGAATTTTGACAAATATCAGCCTTTTAAAAAAAATTATCGGACGGACGATAATAGATCAGTTTAAAACTGTGTTGACCTCAGGGAACTATTTATTTAGATTTTTATTTTTAAGAGATGCTGCTGACCCGAGGAACTCTCTGCATCTGTTAATTTTGTTTTTAAGTAAAACCAAGATAAATGATATTAATATTTCAGTTATTTTGAAATTTTGGAAAAGTTAATTTACTGTAGAAAACTATAGAGAGCTATGATATTTACTTGTTTAAGTTTTAATATGACCCTGGGAGCTCCCTGAAGTTTGTTTCAAAACATACAGTATGACGATTGTCTTAAGATTTAAAAAAACAAACAAAACAAAAAAACATGACGTTTTGCAAATCTGAAAAGATGTTCAATAAACATATGCTTTAAGACATTCCAAAAGGTTAAGAGATGGAATTTATATTTAAAAATAAATAAATAAATAACGCTGATACTTTTTCCCTTTTACTGAAATTGAATATCGGCTCCAAGTATCGGCTATCGGTCTCCTTGACGAGTAATAATCGGTATCGGCCCTTAAAAAAAACATATTTGTCTTTCTCTAGTGTAAATATACACACAAACTACTGACACCATTTCAAACTCATACGCCCAACATTACCCTTAAAAATAAAGTGCACATGAATACATGTGGCAAAGACTCTTGAAAAACACTTAAAGGGCACAAATGCTGATATTGCAGACAAATGTGATGTACACTCTCATCGCTTGCAGCTTAGAGATGTACTCCTGACATATTGGAATCAAAGTTGAGTGCATGTTAAAAGTGGGATGTTTACCTAAAGAAGCAGCATGGAGGAGGCAGTTACCGTCCCCAGTGGTGGCCAGAGGAAGCAGCTTCTTACAACTAGTGCACATGGTGGACCACCAGTTCAGACGACCTGCACAAAAATATACAATATAGTTAGTAGGGGTGAGCCCAAAAAATTAGATTCTCATAAGAATCGCGATTCTCATTTAGTACGATTCAGAATCGATTTTAAATGTCCCAAAATCGATTTTATTTCAATTATTTTATACTGTCTTGCCTTTGTCTGTGTGTGCCTTTATTTGGAGTGCTGTTCATGTTGTACCCGGTTTGGCCACTGAGAGGCAGTGTGGTTCCACGCGGTCTAATAACACTGTTAAGTTGTAGCCACATTAGAGAGTAGAAGGAAAAAGTCACGATCAAGTTATTCCAATAAAAGTTTTGTTTTTTTTCAGCGTGGAGCCGTTCTTTTGAGTGATAAAAGTGCCGCGAGTAGCGCGCTAATTAGCATTAGCGAGTCAGACTGGAGTAGATCTTTACAATGCCTTGCACATCTATAGATTGAAGCAAAAATCATTGTCAATCAAATCATTTTGAATCAAAAATCGCTCTTAGTCGAAAATTGATTCTGAAACAAATTGCAGACCCAAAAATCGGAATAGAATCAAATCGTGAGACATTCAAAGATTCCCACCCCTAATATTTAGCAGAAGCAACACGCGAGTTATAAAGTATTATTTAAATTAAAGCCATTTTGAAAATTGTACAACAGTAAAATGTTGTTGTACAAAAATAAATGCACAATTTTGAGAAGAATTAAAAAAAATAAAAATAAAATAAATAAAAAGTGTACAAAATGATGACAGTCTCAGGCATTTGACATGACATTTATACAGTAGAAAACATTTGATATCCTGTAACCAAAAATCATCTTTGTTTGGTAAGGTAAAAAAAAATAAAATAAATAAAATAAAAAATATTTTTCCGGGGGCGACAGGTTATAGCGTGAAAAATATGCTAAATAATCTGCCCAAAACCAAGATGAAAATCCTCTTCCTCTCATATCACCCCAGCCTGCGTCCCTTGACAGCCCTGAGCCTTGCACACAATCCTCACATATGAAATAACGAAATACAAACAGATGCAATACTGTAAGCATGAAGAACAACGATACTGACCAGCTTGCTCCAGAGCCATCATGGTGGACTGCTCTATCAGGTCTCTCTCAATGAAACTCCTGAAGTCTTCGCTGTACACGCTGAGATCTGGCAGCTGGAATGTGTAGATTGGCATCTCAAGAGGGAACTGCTCGTTGGTACACTCGTTGGCCACTTGGAGTCGCGCCAGGGAGACAATGGCGGAGCTGGCATGTGAGATTCCGCGGGACAGACGCTTCTCTAAAGACCGGAGATGGAGACAGATGTGAATGGGTGAGGGAGGGAAAAAAAATGGTTCAAAGATGGCAGTCAAATGTAGTGCCCGTGGCTGTTTTCCAACGGGTTCTCTCGAACAATTATATGCAATGTTAAAATAGGGTGGCAAGACTCAGATTTTTTTCTCAGCATTCTGATTGACTTTAAAGTAAGAATTCAAACTTTATTCTCTGAATTCTGACTTTCTGACTTCCGCCCACAATTCATAGCTCTATGTCACAAAGTCAGAATTCTGAGATTAAAGTGACAATTCTCACTTTAACTCATTCACTCCCAGCCATTTTCACTGAAAGCAACCCCCTTCGTGTTCTATTGCTATCTTTCATCAGGAAAAAAAAAAAAAAAAAAAAAGGATATTTCTTTCTGTCTCCGTTTTGCAGCAATTAGCATTAGAATATAGCTAGTTGACTAAGTTTCATCATTATTTACAAATCTGTTTAAAACACTGGGGAAAAGAGCTTTTTTGCAACATGGCCCTAGTTGATCTCTTATACTCTGCTGCCACTTGCTGGGCATTTTTTGTAATAACTACCATTGCTTTTCAGGTCAGAAGCTGCATCATAAAAAAGAAAAAAAAACATAAAAAACGTATAAATACATTTTTGGGACCATGGCAATATTTAACCCATTAAGGCCAGGAGCGCGTGACTGCACTTCTCCCTTTAAATCTCAGAATTCTGAGAATAAAGTGAGAATCCTGCCAACCCTTTCCCCCTCCCTCCCCCTTTTCACCGGCCCTAATCCTCTTCCGTCATAATAGTCTACCTTGTCCATTGTCCTCCTGCTTCTGCGCACACGACCTGTCGATCTTGTTGACGTGGGTTGGTGTGTCACGTGCCTCTGGCGGTTTGTAGTAGCGGCCCTCGTTGAAGACCTGCGGCAGGTTGGCAGTGTGGACCTGCCTGAGCTCCTCATAATCGTTCAGAGCGGCACTGAGGTCCCAGTTTTTACCTGTCGGGCACAAATCAACAAATATATCCTGATAATGAACAAACAACACCAACGGGTACAAAGAAAATATTTTAAATAAAGATTTTTTTTTTTTTTTTGTAGTTTCAATGTTACCACGGAACTTTTTTCAACACAAACTAGCTTGCCTTTTCGTAAACAATACTATCTCAGGTGAACGGTATGGGATTTTTAAAATAGGTTTTAGGTGAACTAATGAATACACACTCACACGCACGCACGCACATTCACATACAAAATTAAAAATAAATAAATAAATAAAATAAAATAAAAAAGAGAGAGCAATGATGATGACGTCAAATCGGTAAAATTACCGAATGAACAATACTGAGCTCTCCAGAAAAAAAAAAGAAAAAATATAACTATCTCATATTGGACCTTTTACAAAAAGCTCAAAGTGGTGAGCTGGGCTCAGTCTCAAATTCTAAGGAACTACTGAACTGCGAACCAGCACAGCATGATAGATAAAAAAAAAATCATACTGGTCCTTCATACACACTTTTCCCACATTTTGTTCTGAGTTTCATTTTATTTTAATAGACGCCAATGCAAAAACGGTGAAATAGCGAGCAACGGCGAAAGGTTGAGGTTAGGTGGGGTCAGAACAGCGATGATGGTAAAGTGAGACAGATCCATTAACAGAGTGACAGCAATATCCTCATGCGTGGGAGGGACATGAGCAGAAACACACTCTTGTTAAGACTCGTTTGCGACGGAAGTGTGTGCGTGTGCAAAAAACTGTTTATTGAACTCACATTAAAAGCTCAAACCAATATTTCTTGGAATAACAATGTCACGCAATTACGAGCAGACTGTAGCTTGGCCTCAGATTAAAGAGCAAAGTGTACGCTCATTGTTTAACTGTCGGGGACCTTGGCTTTTTGTTTGGCTTCGCTCTTATCGCTTTCATGGAGTCGTTTCTCAGCGGAAGCAGGCGGCTGCTTTCGGAGTGAACGCTCTTAACGCCCAGTCTGCTCCAACACATTCATTTAAGCGTAGTGCAGCTAAATAGATTTTGTTTTAGAAGAGATTAAAGAGAACGTAATAGGGCAGGGAAAAAAAAAGGATACTGATGCTTCTGATAATGAGAGAATAATCCTCTTGTATAATACTGAAGACTGAAGACAATGAGAGGAACGAGTGTCTACCGGTTTTGTAATCGGAGCGTGTTCCGTGGGCCGGTTAATGGACTCCTTTAAAGGGGAAGCTGTGCTATTTCCTCGAGACGTCCAGACGTGATGCTTCCCCACTAACGGAACATGAAACTTGGCACCCGCTGATCCCCGTCTCTCAAGCCAAATCAATGCAAAGCGGATTTAGTGAGCGTCTCTCAGAGGTGATCAAAACCCACGCTGGCAACCGAAAAGGCCCGGCAGTTATGGCGGCTAATGCACGGTCTCTAAATGCTTCCGCACAAGCCCACAACGGAAAAACTGTTGTGTTTTTTTTCCCTCCATTTGAAATGGCCGTCGTCAGCAAAAAAGTGTGGATAAATTATGAACATGCGGATTATGGATCCCCCAACCCTGAACATGCGTTACCCACAGCCATTAGTGATACATTAGCTTTAACTTACTCATTCAGGAATTGCACCATCATTGAAGGATTTACTTACTGTACAGTACTAAGAATACGTTTATGGACTAGTGAGTTTGAAAATGGTAATTGCGTATGGCGGTCACTGAAGAACAGTCAGACTGAACTGAATTTGATATTGTTATTGAATCATTTAGGATATGTGCAAATTAAAAAAAAAGACAATTAACTAATTCACTGCCATAGACGTCAAATAATCATTTGAACTATTTCTATTAGTTAAACATTTTTTTCCACTTTCGTTAACAAGAGTATGGAAACCTAGATTTTTTTATTGTACATTTAGAACAGATATAAAATATGTGATTAATCGTGAGTTAACTCGTAAAGTCATGCAATTAATTACAATTAAAAATTTTAATCGCCTGACGCTCTTAATCTTTAATCTTTTCTTCTCTTTTTTTTTTATTATTATTTATTTTTTTAATCGCGTCAGGCGATTACAATTTTTTTATTATAATTAATCGCATGACCTCAATAGTTAACTCACTATTAATCATACATCTTATATCTGTTCTAAATGTACAATATTTTTTTTCTAGGTTTTCATACTCTTGTTAACAAAAGTGGAAAAAATGTGAAACTAATAGAAATAGTTCAAATGATTATTTTTGACGTCTATAGTCGTCAATGGCATTGAATGAGTTAAGATGATATAGTATATTCAACTATTATTAAACTTTTGCAGCTTGTATGTGTATAAACTATAAATGTTTAGAGCATAAAAAAATATATACAGTACACTATGCATAATTCGACTATGTGTACTACTATGAAACTATATAAATACAAAATTATATTTCACTCGTCTCAGACATCAAGTTTTAGAAGATAGTGAAGTCAGATGAGTAAAATTAGCAAGAGTAAATACACATTACTTTTTATTCTGTTTTTATCTGACCTTTAATTTACCAAAAAAGTTTTGCTTTGCTTCATTAGTATGTATAATTTTAAACAATTAAATTGATCTACAAAATCAAAACCAAAGATCTGAAATCCTTAAAGGGGAAGTCAATGATATGTTCTATGCAGCCTCACTAGTCTAAATATGGTATTCTGGTTAATATT
Organism: Vanacampus margaritifer; assembly: GCF_051991255.1. Classification (NCBI taxonomy): domain Eukaryota; kingdom Metazoa; phylum Chordata; class Actinopteri; order Syngnathiformes; family Syngnathidae; genus Vanacampus; species Vanacampus margaritifer. The sequence continues at coordinate 18,557,138 of NC_135437.1, read as the reverse complement.
GCGTTCGTGAAATATGAGTTAAAGTAGCACTTAGGAACTTTCCAACCATAATAAAATATTTTCAAAACTCTCCTGATGAAACCGACTTAAAACTAGCAGAATAGTAGCTTTGCCATGGCCTTATCTTTTTTTACTGGCACTAAACAACTTGGAGGAGGATGGTAGGAGCACGACAAATGTGCTGATTGCTTTATGGCAGACGTCACTTACCCCTTTCGTTACAAAGATGGAAGTCAATTTGAATGTCCACTCATTACTGCTTTCCTGTCAGAAGTTGCAAAACAACTGAAAAGTTTTGTCTGATGAGCCAAAAAAGAAAAAGGGAAAAAAAACAACGCAATGCGCTTGACCTCATGGGAAATGACGTCAGACTATAAAAGTGGGACAATTGCCGCCCTGCTTGACACTTAGTGGATGGGTCAAATGCGGAGAATGAATTTCGCCCCACTTAGGTGGGTGTGACAATCAGTGGTACTTTAACTTTTAACTTCCTTCAGGCATAACATTACCACTTTTGTCCATAAGGCGCCGCCATAATCAACGTAAACTGAAAAGTTCCTTAGTGCGGCTTTAATCAGCAAAATCCAGCAATTTTTATTCATCTCAGGGGGCGGCCATTTTGACACTTCCTGTCAACTGAAGATGACATCACTGTTGCTCAGGTCTCAGGTAACAACCAATCACAGCGCAGCTTCAGAAAACAAGTGAGCTCTGACTGGTCGTTGCCTGAGCCCTGAGCAACGTTGATGTCATCTTCAGTCGTCAGCAAGTGGCAAAATGGCCGCCCCGTGAGATGGATCAAAATGGCTGGATTTTGCTTCATAACTCATATTCCAAAAATGTAATATTAATCAGAATGTTGTGTCTAGACTAGTGAGGTCACATATAACGTATTATTGTCAAGAAACGTTTAAGGTTGACTTCCACTTTAAAGATTAGGAGGGACATTTTTTTTTTCTTAAATTCCCGTATACGGCACTGTCTGATCTCAAACGTCTTTAATTTGTATTTACACAAGACACTGGCTCCAATCTGACTAACCATGGACCATAATTCTGATGTCTTGTGAACTTTTGCACTCCAGTGTTTTGTTTTGTTCAATGTGGCTAAGTGAGTTAAGCTTACATGCCAGTAGCACGGCGCTCCTCATTGAGACCCCGTGAATGGCCCACAAAGCCGTCTCTTGGGAACGCTCTCGTAAAAGCGTCACAGCCGCTTCTAAATCAGCGCGCTGGCTCCCGGTCGGTCGTGAGCTCCTGTCCTCCCCCTCCCTCCCACCCTTCTTAATCGCAGAAACCAGCCCACATCAAGGAGCAGAAGATCAAACACGCCATCCGTCCATCTTACCTTCCAGCAGGTCTCTTGCCAGACCCGGTTCTGCCCCCGTGGACCGAACAAAGTCTGACAGGACCGCGTCCATGTCCAGAGTCATGTGGTCATGTGTGTGCGCTGCCCACGGTGCAGCGGAGGCCTTGGTGGACGCCAGCCTTCACGTTCTCATCTGACAAAGAAAAAAAAAAGAAGGAGAAAATCCGTTTAAAAAAACAAGCACCCAAGAGAAAACTTTTTGGCGTCCCGACTTGAGCTGGGGGGGTGGGGGGGTGGTTCAAACGAGTGCAAACGGCGCTCCTCCTCATCTTACTCACAGTCATAACATCACACCCAGTCGCGCAGATGTAATATCAACAGCGCTGCAGCCAGAGGTCGTATCCGGGACGCACCTGCCTGCTTCCAAAGTCTTTGGCCGGCTGCCTGTGACAGCAACAATGCGAACTCTCTTCCTGTCTCTCTCCGCTGATGGATGTAATAGAGTAACTTAAACCGCATCGGTGCTGCTGTTTACTCGGAGCGAGCATGTTTACGTCCAAGAAACACGGCCACTAATTTCTCATGGTCAACAGTCTCGGTCACAAACAACACTAATGAGATGCATTCGCTCCCTCGTTCATGCATAACTTTCATAACTTGGGAAGAAACAGCAATGTGTGTGGGGGGGTCAGAGAGCAGCCCCGAGCAACAGCAGCAAAGAAACAAACACCCACGGGTTTACAGCACCAAAAGCGGACTTCTGTGTCTTCGACCCAAGAAGAGCTGAAGCCCGCTGGTGATGCCCCGCCCGCATCAGCGGCCGTTTTCAGCCCTCGCTCGCGGGCTGCCTGCGTTGAAGAGCACAACGTGACATTTGTAACCCGCCAGAGGAGAAGAATCTTGGCTTTAAAATGTCCTCTGGGCTACCGTAGGCTCTCGAGAGCCGCTTGACTTGCGTTGTTGTCTTTATCACAATGCATTTTGAATGAATCAAACTTGCACTTAGGGTGAGCCATAGTTGAGCTGACCTAGTTACTGTCAGCCATTTGCACCGTGTTGTAGTAGTGAGTGGATATTCTCATTCATCCAGGTCATTTCATTCTCGGGGCATTGAATCGATCGCAACTGGAATTTACCGGTCATCATCCAAGACGGGCTGGCTTTGGCTGGCCCAAGTCTGGTTGCATGAACTGTGGAAATGTCTTCTAAGGCTACGTTCACGACTTCACGCTACAGCTCAATTCCGATTTTTTCACAAGTATCTGATTTTTGTTTCATGCAGTGTGAACGGTACAATTCCGATTTTTTTACACCCGACCTGGGCCTGGATATAAATCGAATATGTATGCGACGCGTCTGCATTGTGAGCGCTCATCCGCACGCATCCGATTCACACGTCATCAAAAGCCTGATTTGGAAACAGTGCTTGGAAGGGAGACGACTGACACGCCTGTGAATATGTACAAAGCTGTTTTTAGTAACAGTGTTCACTTTTTATTTGTCTTTAATTTAAACGCATTTGAAACATGAGGCATGAAGTAGACATGCGTGGCGATAGCAGAAATTCAGACGGTTCACCACGAACGGCGATGACGCCACGTCATTTTCGGTAGACTTCTCGATGAAATGAGGAGGTCGAGGAGTGTCCCCTAATTTCCCCCATATATTTCTATTACCTCTTCCCACCTTGCTACTCTGGCGACATGAGATGAAAAAAAAAATAAGTGCGACGGATTTCTGTTGCTGTTTGTAAACAGCGCGTTCAAAACTGACGCACGAGGAAGCCGAGGACAGTAGCCAACCAGGAGCGCGGACGTTCGCACGGCTGAATTTGCATAATGTATGCAGACAAGACACATGAAATTTGTTGATAAGGTCATACGAATACATATGGACTTGTCATTCAAAACAGAGTAAATCCTAATTGCGAGAGTTAGGAATGGTGCCAGGGGGGACTTTTATGCATTATATATATATATGTATATATATATATATATATATATTTTTTTTTTTTAAATAACCGGCCGATTAATCGTAATTTTTTTTCTGTCAAAAATCGGTATTGGCCTAAAAAAATGCATATCGGTCGGGCCCTACTTTTTAATTGCCGTTTTACGTACATGAGAATGAACCTGTCGGTACTTAAAAATGCTATTTTCCTCTATGACACATCTCTCCAGTAAAAGATGATTCAATATGTATCTCGATTTGACTCAGGTCAGTTCGATGCACTCGCATACTGTATTTTAATTCAAAAAATGACATGTAAAACTTATGTAAAACTTATGGAAACACATGACTTGATCTTTTTAGAATGAGTAATAATCTTTTGACAAGGAAGTATTGTATTGGATGTATTTTAGGTGTCGTGTTGAAGGCCAAGACAGGAGGAGTAAGTTACTCCATATAACCTCATCTTTTCCTTTAAGTGCAGTCATGTCCACATCAGCTACCCCCCCCACCCCCGCCACCCACATCACGTAGGAGGTAACTGTGACTCAGAAACAGCCGACTACTGCACATGGTTTCTATCTGACATGAAAATATGTGGGCGGGAGTCTGCCATCCAGTTAAATCATTTTTATAAACTTTTGCTTGTCACACAAAGACTTCCAAAGTGGACTACAGAAGAAGTTAACCAAAGAGAAAACCCTGCTCTGATGAATACACACTTTAGACCTAAAATCACCACTGCTTCAACTAGAGCTAGCACCACTGGAAAAGGAAGAGTTTTGGGATTGGCTTAGGTAGAAAGCTATAGTAACAAAAAAAAAAAAAACATGTTGTAGAACTGGTACGGAAAGTGAATTAAAATGCTCCTAATATATATTACATTTCATTTATTTCATGCCATGTCATGTAAAAATGTGTGTTAAGACCAACAACAAAAAAATCCTTGGATGTTTGCATCCTTGAATTTCGAGAAAATAAATGCTTTGAATCCTTGAAATATCAACTTTAAATATAACTTGAATGGACAATGACAAAATAAAAATAAGAACGTGAAATAAGAATAGAATATACTCAAATAATAGCAACTGAAAAAAACAGTAAGAACAAATACTGACTGTTCCTGTGCATTTTGGCCTTTAGGGGCAGTATGGTGCTGTGCATCCATGGTGTACACACTTAAAGTGAGTACAGAAGAAAGTTACGATTGAATTCTATTAAAATAACTAATTTTTCACACATTGGGAAGAATTTGTGTCGTGTTTTCTTATCTGTGGGTATGTGTTCCCACACCATTTGTGTGTGAAGATTCGTTATTTGAAGGAGAAACACTCCCGAAGTTGATGCTAACTTCCGGTTAGCATTTGAATGGGATCCTCCCTCTGCTTTTAGCATTAGCGCTAGGCTAGCGATGTTTTAAAAACGAAGCATGTTTTGTATTTAAATATACAGTGGGTGTTATTCTTATTGTCGTGTGTTTAGTTTTACAGTTAACTCCAACTGCGATGTCATTAAGCAGCTTAAAGGACGCTCGGGGGGCAACAGAATAACATACGCTACACACTTGCTAGTTGCTAATCATGATATGCAAGCAAAATGGTGCATTCAGGGTACTTTCACAGCGTCGGAAACTTTGCGTTTCTTCGATAACGTTTATAACGCTTTAAGGGGAAAATAATCGATTGGCAAATTTCCATGAAATTTATCAATAGTAAAAATTCAAATGTATGCTTCAACAATATTTGTCTGTCAGTGCTGCTTTTCCTTTAAAGTACACAAAGCTTTTTAGCCGTCAAACTCACTTTCTGTATTTTTGCTGAGGTTTGATGCGACGCCATCACATGACCGTGTGGACGTGGGACTGTCAGGACCAGACAGAGCTCTAGTCCATGGCTTCACAGGTCGAGGAGAGGAAGACAGTGGGGATGCAGAAAACCCTGGAATACACACAATACTAATGTCATCAAGTCAAATTGAAGAATATGATGAATATGGACATTGAAGTAGAAGCATTACGTTGAGCTGACACAGATGATCGTACTGCTTCGACTTACTGTCATTTGAGTGATATCGTAGAACAAGATGAACAGAAAAGATCTATTCTGCTCACAAAGCCTAAACTCAAGAAGTCTAAATGTCTGGCGCACGGGCAGAGTCTCTCAATAAAATGCAGACGCATGTGTGAAGTGGCACAAACCTGGTTGAGAACGTGCAAAACCTGCCTTACCATCTTTGCTTATACACAACGTGTCAACTTGCTGATGCTGCTAAAATCAAAGAAGGTGATTGGATGGCACAACAAATGACACACAACCAACAAAGGTCATTTGATTAAACTGACAGGTGCAAAAGAAAAAAAAAATCAAAAAAACAAAAAACGATTCTCACAAGAATCACGATTCTCATTTAGTAAGATTCAGAATCGATTTTAAATGTATACTGTCTTGCCCTTGTTTGTCTGTGCCTTTATTGGGAGCACTGTTCATGTTGTACACGATTTGGCCACTTAGAGGCAGTGTGGTTCCGCGCGTTCTGATACACTGTTAAGTTGTAGCCACATAGAAGCAAAAAGTCATGATCAAGTTACTCCAATAAAAGTTTTTTTTTTTTTCTGTGTAGTTAGAGCATATGTCGATCACTAATGTTAAGATGCTTCTCTGTATACATTCCTGAAGCGTTTTGTATGAATAGTCGTTTTTTGGAGTGATAAAAGTGCCACGAGTAGCACGCTAATTAGCATTAGCGAGTCAGACTGGAGTAGATCATGACAATTTTGTGCATATCTATAAATTGAAGCAGAAATCATTGTCAATCTAGTCATTTTGAATCTAAAATCGATTCTGAATCGACTCGCAGACCCAAAAATCTGAATCGAATCGAATCGTGAGACAGTCAAATATTCCCAGCCCGAGTCATAACACACGCACTTTAGGAACAGTGTGGCAAATAAATGACCTAGCACGTCATGTTCTTACTTTGAGGAGGAGCCCACACTTGGGTAACAGCATTAAGTCATGCAGTATTCATCACGAGGGTAGTCACAAAATTGCTCTATTGCTAACGTGTCATCTGCTGATCTGTGAGCCTCAAGTCGTGCTATTGTCACTTAGGCTCATTTATATTGCAGGGAAAAAATGACAAAAACAAACTCTAAAAACTAATATTTTTCCAGTGAAAATGATACATACAATGACACTTCATTTATCACTAGTGGACCCACACAAGATTCACTCGTCACTTCAAATATATACTCTTGTGTAAAATACAAAACGACAATCAGCAAAAATTACGTTTTGCATAGAACGGAACCACCTGCTGTTTTTCTATAATTGTACATGTACTGCTTATACATGTCCATGATGCAGTAGCAGGGCGAGTGAATAGTCACCCACATGCAACACAGACATGCAGCAGGTGGGAGGTAAAGTGGACTCACTCTTGAACGCCTTCGCTTCCATTATAGGAAGACACATGTACGGTACATGTAGGTTTGTGCTGGCACATTCTAGTTAGAATTGCAGTACGTCTTCAAAACATACTCAAATTTGAGTAACAAAACATGCAGGCATTTATAAACTTTATTCATAATATTTTACATTTAACTCACTCACTGCCATAGATGTCAAAAATTTATTTGAACTATTTCTATTAGTTTGAGATGTTTTCCTACTTTTGTTAACAAGAGTATGAAAACCTATATTTTTAAATTATATATTTAGAACAGATATAAAATTTGTGATTAATTGTGAGTTAACTAGTGAAGTAATGTGATTAATTACGATTAAAAATTTTAATCGCCTGACACCCCGAATTTTTAATAATCTTTAAGTCGCGTCAGGCGATTATTTTTTTTTAAAAAATTGTAATTAATCGTATGACTTCAATAGTGAACTCATGATTAATCATACATACATATACATATATCATATATCACATATATCTGCTCTAAATGTACAATAATTTTTTTTTTATAAGTTTTCATACTAGTTAACAAAAGTGGAAACATTTTTAAACTAATAAAAATAGTTCAAATGATTTTTTGCCGTCAATGGCAGTAAATGAGTTAATGCATTATTTGTCTTCGGTCAGAAAGAAAGAAAGAAAATAAAAATAAATGTGATATTATTCAAAAAATAAATAAATAAAAAATATTCTTTGCGGAATTTCCAAATGGTCAAATTCCTGCAAAAAAAGAGAGAAAAAGAGTGGATGTAATGCTCGCATAAAAAATATTATCAGCAATACAGTATATAAAATAATAATAAATGTGATATTATTCAAAAAAAAAAATAACTAAAAAATATTCTTTGCGGAATTTCCAAATAGTCAAAATGCACCAAAGAATAAAATCCCTGATCCCCCCCACCCCCGCCTCTCTTAGATAGACTAGATAAACTGATCCACACTTTATTGATCGCTTAAAAATCCACAACACCCTCTCAACACCCATCTTTTGCTATTAGGGGAAAGGACAGGAGCCACACAGACAGCTGCTTATCGGCTCCCGGCCAGGGGGGGGATCCTCTGGAAACGCAGCAGCCAGGAGGCTGCAGTCATTTTGATCCATTTGCAAATATCATTACACAGATGTGACACTGCTGCCCTGCTTTACAACTCCTGGGCCTTTAAAAGTCTAGACTCCCCATGCTTCACATGCTGGGTGAGAAATGCTGCAGGAAGCAATAATGTCACTTTACATCTCATTGCCACGCTGCACACTGCCAGCGCAGCAAGAGTGGGGACTTGTTGGAACACGAATATTTGAGGTATGTTTCAATCGATGCTGCTCTGCCAACGATGCACACGAGTGACCCGGCGAACACAAAAGCTGTGTTTTTCCACACCGCATGTAAACACAGGAGTGATGATTTGGTGCGCACGACCTTCTGGTCAAGTCAAATGTTCGGCTCAGCTGCGTGTGCGGCATTCGACCCAAAACAAAGCTGTGGTTGCTGAGGGGCGTAGAACAAGATCATAACCCCCCTTAAATGTCAGCCCCTCCAGCTCTGCCATCGCGGCGACTGAAACCGGCTTCCTCAACCCTTTCCAACCCGCTTGCACACGCAAAACTGGGGGCAGAAGAGTCTTCTAGCCATTTGAAAAAGTTCCAAAAAGGGAGAGAAAAACATGTTAAACTGCTACTGATCTGCATATTTATTTTCTGATTCAATGTCAAAAAAAAAAAAAAAAAAAAAAAAAGGCTGACTGGCGTTTGCTCCATGACTTTATTCTAAGGGTGGTTTTCCTTGCAAATTACCTCATGTAGTTTTGAAACCAGAAGGGCTCAGTGAGTCTACACAAATATGGCTCAAATCGGTTTTGGTCTCGTGTACTGTATGGACATACATTTTATGAGAATTTTATTGGCCGGACGGTGGTAGCTTCGCCATCAAACTGAAATTTTGAAACTAGAGATTACGAGAGTTACATTTTTATGAATGGGCAGCCGACAGGTACTGTACAAAATGACAAGGGGGCCCTCGGTTTACCACTGTACCAGCATGCAATGTTTTGAGATTATATGTATTGTTTATTCTTTTAATCATTTTACATTTATGGTCTAGAAGTGTTTTTCAGAAAAATACTCATTCTAACATAACTGTAATCTGTCTTTCATTGACAGATTACAGCATGTTCTGACGACCTCTTGTACAGTGAAATATTATATAACATTATTTTGACCGGCATGCATCAGACACGTAATCATTTGAAGAATTACTGTACCTATAACTGCCTCGCAGGGTTGAAGTTTTCTAAATCTGAAGCTTACAATCATCCTCAGTTTCTACTTTCGCCATGGAACATTTTAGGTGAGCCACAAACAAACACAGTGCAGCTCAATCTCTGGATACGGCTAGCGAGAGCATATATTTTTGGCGCTACTTTAAACTCAACTGAAAACAGATTGAAAGAAAACTAGCATGGTGCAAATGTGACCAGAGGCATTTAATAATCACTGCCATTTTTGTTTTTATATCTTTACATTTCAGACTGTTAAAACATTATGTATTTTTCAACTTATAAAAAGAAGACAAACTATTGATGTTGTGTTCCTAAAAAGAAGGGATCAGGGCCATACATAAGCAAGATTGTGATATCTAAATGTACTTTTTGTACACTACATGCAGTTGTCATGTACTACCTTAAAACATTTCTTGACAATAATGTTATATGTGACCCCACATTCTGATTAATATTACATTTGTGGAATATGATTTGTGCAGCAAAATCCATTCGTTTTTATCCCATTTTGCCACTTGCTGTCGACTGAAGATGACATCACAGTTGCTCAGGCAACAACCAATCGTAGCTTGGCTGTTTTCTTAAGATGAGCTGTAATTGGTTGTTACCTTAAACCCGAGCAACTGTGATGTCATTTTCACTCGACAGCAAGTGGTAAAATGGCCGCCTTCTGATATTGATAAAAACTGCTGGATTTTGCTACTTAACACATATTCCATTAACGCAATATTAACCAAAATACTGTATTTAGACTAGTGGGGTTGCATAGAAGATTATTGTCAAGAAATTTTGGGGCCGTTGACTTTACCACCTACAAAAGTGGGTCGCAACTTAGCTACCATAGAATAATACCGGTCAGAGGGTGACAACAATTGAAAACAACTGCTTTCAGCAGCTCTCCCTGTTGACCCAGTCATTTCCAATTGCTTCTCCTCTGCTTCAGCTGTTGACAGAAAAGGGTGCAGTATTACTGGATTTACAAAGTGCATAGTTACTGCTGCCTTTACTCATCAATATGTCTGATAAGCATTCGATGAGACAGCCGCGGAAAGCAGAGCCTTTGTTTACTCTACTTAAGATCTAGAATGAGCAACAGCTGAGCAACTGATTTGAGCCTGCATGTCCTTTATAGTGCCTCTTTCAGTAGAAAGAAACTGACAGACAAAATGGAGAGTTTCCAGAAAGGCTTCTTTGCCGAGAAAAGGAGGTCTGACCTCCTTTTGAGAGTGAAAGAAAATGACCTAGTGTGGGTTTTCTTGAATCTGAATGGAGCCACCAAGGGTTTCCTGTGCCACCGTGTTCTGTTTGATTTGGAAAATGTTCCCTTGCTGCTCAATTGCAGGAAGAAAGGGGAGAGCTGCGCCCGTTTGGCCTTGTGGGGAACATGCTACCAAAGCGGACGTCTCCGGCAACGAGCCCACATCCAGGACTGATGCTGGCGGGACCCGCAGGATCCACCGCGATCCTTTTTGGCTCCATTCGGTTTTTATGCTCACAGAACTGAGGTACCGGAGAAGTAAGCCGAGGTCTACCGTTATATGCTGACATTTTGCGTGACGTTGCTCACATTTTTCCCAGGTATTTCGCTCAAAATGCAATTTACACAACCTCCGGGGGGATTGGGTCTAGGGGAGTCATCTGTATATAGCTTTGGACCTTGTGCACAGCTGGAAAAATAAGGCAGCTGAAAATCTTCAACAATAAAACCAGCTTTGGCTGACATAAAAATTCATATATCATCATATGTGACAGTGTAGGGTTAATTAAAACACCATTAATGGTTTTACATAATAATAGTAGAGATCAACCCTACAGTGCACCTTTAATTAGGCTCTGTAGTCTGCCAGGACAGTATTTCATGATAAATATCACACTAAAGCCTGTTACGAAGCCATCAAAATGTCAAATCCGCAAAGGCAATGACAGCGCATGAAGCTCTGGTGAAGCACAGCCTTATCTTGATAAAACAGGATGATATCCGTTTAAATCCACATCATCGTCAGACAATTCCGACTTTCCATAAGTGGTCCCTGGATTTTCAGATCATTTCATATTTTTATATAATTTCAACAGCACTCAGTCTGAGTGAATGATAATGAAAAATGTTTTTAAAAGATTTGATCCTGAACTCTGTATTTCATTTAAAGAGGATTTTGAGTTTTGACTACCAAGATGTTTTATTGAGTTGAGGTTAACATAACCCAAAACAAAACAATTTCGATAGGACCTTCAATTCAGTACTATGGTTTTCACAACCAAAATGTGGCAGGTATTTGGTCTCCAAAATAGTTTTATTACCATGCTCACACTTCCTCAATAAACCGAACAGATGGGGGGGAAACAAACTAGCTACGAAAGGGACTGAATACCGCTAGTGTGAATGTACCAACCAGAGACGTCATATCCAGGTCTAGAAAGTAACCCTGCCGCAGTATGGCTTTAGCCACAGGTGCTTCTACTCAATTTAACGAGCTGGGACATGTCGGATGAGTAGAATCCCCTATTGTTAAAGCTAAACTATTGCAGGGTTTTTACCTTCTGGACCTGGATTTAACCACACAGCAAGAGACGTGGCCCAATGAGACTGAAGTGGGCCGTCACCAAAAATGACTCCTCTTCGGCACACAAGCGATTCAGTACTACATATCGCAACCGTGTACTGGATTTTGAGCTTCCACACACAATATAATACTACTGTATTGAAAATTGTTTCTGTCTTATAAATATGCTGCCAAACATTGCGAGAAGATTCCTCAGTGGCCTCTAGATGACCTCACTGTATGAAGGAAGACACTTGACCTGTCTGAAGAACATGGTCTATTTCAAAGAAGTCTTTTGAAGGATTGAACTTTGCAGATTTTAAACATGGCAGAAAGCCATAGATGTCAGGTGCTTTTTATTATGGGAACCAAAGCTTCCTTGTTCCTTTTTTTTTTTTTTTTTTTAAACAATTACAGATCATAATGGGGGGATTCTTTGCTAAGGTAATGGAGGTAGTGGGCAGTTGGCAGGGATGTTTGGAAAGGAATTTCAGTGGGCATTGTCCGAGCGCCGCCATGAGTGACATGAAAGCCCAGCTGCGTTCAACACCAACCGCCATCTCTGTTCTGATTTTGCGAGGCTAAAATGTCACCGACGGGAACAGAATTCACAGCGGTAACTGATCGGGTGCCAAGTGACCAGTCTTCACTAAAGCTTTCTGTAGGAGACGGCATGGCACGGCTTAGCCTGGCACCCACGGGCTCGCCTTGGCTTTGTGGCTCTGTGTTAGCTTTGTCCAGACAGCAGATTCGAGTTGCTTAGATGGGTTGTAAACAAAAGAGCACATAAGACAGAGACTTGTTAATTTCACTGTTTGTCGCACTCAAGTGGATGAATTACAGACATACACTAAATGTAAAGTTGAAAAAAATAGTGCCTTCGTCATACCTGGAGGCATTCATTGATGGGAGACACTATAAACCAGGCTATTGATGAAGAAAACGTACATCACACAGTACGCATGAACCATATTAAAACTAATACTGTACTATGGTGCATTGTCCACTTTTAAATAAATCATGTATGATTATGATCATCATCCGTCTCTACCATCTGTCCTAGAAAAAAAAGTGTGATAGATATTTTGTAGGTAGGCTACACAGGTTCACTGAGCTAATTGTCTACTGCTTATAAAACGGGCCAGCATCCCAAAATACAGCCGGCTGTCACGTGTACGTGTACATTGCTACTGTATATCGCAAAAGCGATTTGTGACTAAGCACATAGCCTCACATTCATGTTGACAGTGTTTAACTCTTCGCCACCGGTTTCCGTTGCATCACGACCACTCGTCGTGATTGATGATGCCTGGCGTCGGATGTTTGCGCCTCAAGCCTAAAAATAAAAGCTAAACCGTAGCTAAAGTTGAACGCATCGAAGCGCGTCCACGCACATAAAGAAGACAGGTGCACCTGTCCGCAGTGCTAACCTATTGTGCTCGCCACTGAACCAGTCGTAGCAGCGGGGCCTTGTGAGAGGGGGAACCCCCACCCCGGAAAAATTAAAAACCCGATCGTCTCTTACCGTTCTGCCGTCAGTCATCGCTGCCCATCGTAACGTTTTCAGTCCAGACCTCTTGTCGAACCGTTAATTCCTGGCTGACCGTCTCCCTCCCGCCTCTCGGAGTCTTTCTCTCTCGCGCTCGCTCATCCCCATGTCATGTTCCTCCGCTGCAGTGGCGATAAGCCACGCCCCCTCCGGCTGCCGCGTGACGTAAGCTGCCGGCCGGGAGCTCGGGAGCGCGCGCGCACGCACGTACCGGGCGGGCGCGCGCCTAACGTGTGTGAGTAAGGACCCAAAAGCCCGCCAGAGGCCGCTGTTGTGCCTGAGTAAAAATAAATCTCAACTCTGGACTCACGAACCAATGCAGTTTAGTATGTTTGTGGCTTTAGGGAGGCTACAAAATAAAGCGACGAGCTTGCGATATATTTACAAACACTCTGCTTAAGTATTTTATTTTAATTTATAGTGTTTGTGCTTAAATGCTAGAATCACGTAGTTCCTGATAAACGATTACATTTGACCTTTTGAGCCACCTCTCCTGATCAAAAATAACCCCTAAATTAGTTGTTTGGTTTTATTTAAATTCTAATCTACCTGCCTTTATATAGTTTTTACTCCCGTTGCTCGCTGCTCCCTCTAGTTTACATCCGTAAACCACAATAAACCGGGTGCGACCTAGATTTTACTTTTGGATAATAAATCTAGGTCAGATGATTACAACACGCACATAATTTGAATGCATGCTTGGAGATTTCCGTGCACACTCATAAATATATGGTCTATCTATCTATCTATCTATCTATCTATCTATCTATCTATCTATCTATCTATCTATCTATCTATCTTCTAATCCTGCACATTGAACCCACCAAACTAGTCTAGCAAGTTACAGCATTAGTGGGCTGGTGTTTGAGTCTGGGTGCTTCACTTGCTGCATGCACGGACACTGCGTCGGTGCGAGACTGCGAGTCAGTCGGCTCTGGCACTGCTGCCTGCCTCCTCTTCCTCACTTTTCAGTCGCCACAGCCACATGCAGCCATGAGGTCCCTCTTGTTCGGCGCGATCCAGCTCCTCTTGCTCGCTGTCGTCGGCTGCAGAGCTCCGTCGTCGTGCCCGAGAGGACAGTTTGTGCTCAAGAGCCAGTGTGTCCTCTGCCATCCCACCTGCTCCGAGTGCTGGGGCCATGAGCTGTTTGAGTGCACTACCTGTGGAGTCGGTGAGTGAAAGGATGTTCTGTTTGGACCATTAAAAAAAAAAATGCTATTCATAGTTAGTTTTGTTTTTAAAGGAGTGAACTAATTCATCTGGTCTCATTGATTAAATAGAGAATTTAACTGTTCTTCTTGCTTGGTTAGCCAAATCAGTTTTGTTTGTATTTTATATGTAATGGAATGCCTTTGTCCGGCGTTTTAATGGATGACTATTTAAAACATACCAAAGTGGTTTGTAGTTTAACATTTACCTTTGTTAAAACAGTCAGGGGCAGGCTTTCTAACATCTCTGCTCACAGAGGGGAAAAAAATTGTAGGTGTGATCATTTTTCTCCTACTTCGTCGGTGTAATCTGATCGTGTTAGAATGGGCTCTTTGTTAATCCAAGGGAAAGGAGAAAATATCCCCTTTGGCTAGAATTACTTGTGCAGTTCACCGGGTTTAACCTCTCTGCCACACACACACTTGTGGCATTGGGCACGTTTGTGTGTGTTCTGGACATCGCTGTCTGTAACTCAGTGCACTTGCGGTAGATTTTTACGAGTGTTTCACAACACTATAGACAGCAGCCTTGATGTTGTATTTCAAAGGACATCAAAAGTCACTCTCCGTGGCGTATTGTCATGGAGGTGTCACATGTGTGAGCGTGCACGCTGGGAGGTGGAGGAGTTTCAAAAAAGCAGGTGCAGCAAGAAGCTCCTCTCCGACTATACTTGAGGCGGTGTCCAGCTGCTTCTAGGGATACCGCAGGGGTCACAGCTAGGCCCCCAGAATATATGAGCAACTCGGGTTTGGACATGATTCTTCACCAAAATTAGCTTTGGGCTAAATGGTATCTTAAAACAGGTCTTTTTTTTGTGTTCTTTTCTTTCAGATGAAGATGGACAGGAACGTTTCCTCCACCAAGGTCGCTGCCGGACGCACTGCCCCCGCGGTCTGTATCCTGACAGGGGTCGCTATGCCTGCCTGCCCTGCATAGCCAATTGCGAGCTCTGCGCAGATGGCGACATATGTGCCAAATGTCGTGAACGCTACAAACTCCATAATGGGCTCTGCCAAACAGCACTCTGTGATACGGGTAAACAGGACACCAAATCTTTTGTTGTGGATAAATCCAAGAACAAAAATGATAGCTTGAGCACTTTCAGACCTGCGTCGGACACATTGTTGCTTAAATGTGATAGAAATAGAGGACGTGATGCAAAAATAGATCTGATGTAATTACAGAAAATGTCACAAAATGTCAGATTTGTACGTCTTTGTGCTCTAGGACAAGTGCAGGATCCTGATACAGGCGAATGTATTGACTGTGAGATGGGCTGCAAAACATGCTCCACAGGTAAAAGTCACTTTTACTTCAATGATTTAAGGTCCGTTATGTCCATTAAAAACCTGTTAGTGTAATTATAATTAGTGAATCTGGAATTCAAATGAGTCTTTCTTCCTCTTTTTTTTTTACAGAAGACCCTGAGATTTGCAGCAGTTGTGCTCAAGGTTACTTTCTGTGAGTTTTTAATCTTCCATTCATTTTATCTGGCAATGAGTGACATTTTTCTTCCCGTGTTCACCTTGACAGTGTGTAAAACATCTGATTGTTTGACGTTTGATTTTAAAGCGTTAAGGTGAAATAAGGTGCTTGCAAAGGAATGGGAGTTTTGCTCTATGCACTAAAATGAACTTTGGCCATCTTCTTTTACTGGCAACTTATCACTTACACATTGTGGATCACGGTTTAGAGAGCTTAAACAGACCTCTTATTGTTTGCATCTGCCCCTTTTCTGGCCTTGTACGAGTCAGGTTACCTGGCATTCAGATAGAGACACTGTTACCTGATCCAGAGTGGCGCTCGGAGGTGGGGTTTACTTCAAACAAATAATAGTAGGTGTATGCAAAGAGTGCAAGGCTGCCTGTCTACCTTGATGTTAGCACTTACGAATCACAGGTGGTAAAGTCTACCGAGAACACTGTTGTCTTATTACACATGTTTGGAATGCAACTTTTGTGGTGATAGCTGGCAAACATAACGCAACTTCTTACATAAATTTGATACTTTCTTGCTATAAAATACCCACCCCCCCAAAAAAAACCAAAAAACAAAAAAAACTTAGGTGTAGTATGTATGGAAATCAGTCCGCTATAGATAATTGCGGGCATTACAAAATGGTTGCTTGCATGCTGATGAAATTCTGATAACTGATTCATCGGCCGATTAATTTAAATAAATAAATAAATAAAATAACTTATTTTATGGTCTCTTATTGTTTACAATAATAAAAACATGAAATAAATTCAGTACATTTGACTGTCTTAAAAATACGTTGCCCTTTAGTAACTGTTAACTTTACAACAGAGAGAACAGCAAAAATCCGACCATTTTTTATTTATTTCTTTTTTTCTAAATGTCGATTACTTTGTTCATGTTTTAATGTGTAAAAAAAAAAAAAAAAAAAACAATCGTTAACAATCAGCCCAAAAAATCTTACGACTATTGCTGATCTTAAAATAGCTAATATCGGCCAATTGAATTTGACGGACAATTAATCAGACGTTCTTCCTTTCTAGCATAATTTAGGCAATAACTTAATGGATGTATACATTAGGCTGAAATTCAAGGGATTTGGACAATTTTATAGGGGAAGTCAACCCCCCCCCCCCAAATCTTTACAATTCTATGTTGTATGTGCATATCTGATTAAAATTGTGCTTTTGGAACTTGATTTACGCAGCAATATCCACCTGTTTTTGGATCCATTTCAGGGAGCGGCCATTTTGTCACTTGCTGTCGACTGAAAATGACATCACAGTTGCTCAGGGCTCAGGCAACGACCAGTCACCTGTTTTCTGAAGCTGAGCCATGATTGGTTGTTATTTAAGCCCTGTGATGTAATTTTCGGCCGACAGCACGTGGCAAAATGGCCGCTCCCTGAGATGGTTACAAGTGGGTGGATTTTGCTCATATTCATGTAACTCATATTCTGCAAATGCAAACAATTCACATTTTTTTCCACTTTTGTTAAGAGTATGAAAACCTAGAACATTTTTTTGCCGTACATTTAGAACAGATATAAAATTTATGATTAATCGTGAGTTAACTAGTGAAGTCATGTGATTAATTACAATAAAAAAAAAGTAAGATGATTATTTAACTCATTCACTGCCACTGACGGCTTTAGACGTCCAAAAAATTATTTGAACTATTTCTGTTAGTGACATTTTTTCCCACTTTTAACAAGAGTATGAAAACCTAAAAAAAAGTTGTTATTGTACATTAAGAACAGATATAAAATTTGTGATTAATCGTGAGTTAACTATTGAAGTAATGTGATTAGTTACAATTTAAAAATGTAATCGCCTGACGAGCTAATTTCTAATAATCTTTTCTTTTCTTTTTTTAAATAATCTTTTTTCAAAAACCTAATCTTTAATAACCTTTTCTTTTCGTTTTTAAAATGATCTTTTTTCCAAAAAAGAAAAGATTATTAAAATTAGGGCGTCAGGTAATTACAATTTTTAATTGTAATTAATCGCATGACTTCAACTCATGATTAATCAAAAATTTGATATCTGGTCTAAATGTACAATATTTGTTTTCTTACTCTTGTTAACAAAAGTGGGGAAAAAAATGTTAAACTAATAGAAATAGTTCAAATGAATTTTTGACGTCTATAGCCGTCAATGGCAGTGAATGAGTTAATCAGAATGCCGTGTTTCGACTGGTGAGGCTGCATAGAATATATTATTGTAAAGAATTTTTTCGGGGTTGACTTCCCCTTTCAGTTGAACACGTTCTGTAAACAATTCACCCATTATGAAAATAGTTGCCAATTAATTTGATAATTGATTAGATGTCGATTAATCGCAGATAAATAAAGATTCATAGTACTTTGTTGCTAAGCACTTGAGCACTCAAGAGACCCATCTATGTATACAAGCTGTTAAAGGGGATATATTATGGAAATTTTACTTTTTAAGATGAATTTTCCATATCCTAAACAGATTGAGGATATCAGATGTGGTTGTGTTTTTAAAGTGCACTATAAAGAAAGTTGAGTTGAGTCTATAACCATATATTTCTCCTTTTGTGGTGTGAGGCACTAATGGAAAAGTAATGAATCCGTCGGAGTAGCCTCACCTTGAAAAAACCGTGATGGATGTTTGGTATTTATTGACATTTAGCTTCCTCTCTAAGGAAATAAGAATTTACTTAGATAACACTCATCAGGCTCGTTTCATGGCCTGAAGGTTAACTTTATGGTGCATCTGCAGCACGTTTTACCTAACTTACACACACGTAAAGCAAAAAGCGGGGTGGGGGTCGTTGCTTGGGTAATACTGTTGTTCCCTGGCGGAATGGAGATTCTAATATTGGCGCAGAGGGATCCTCAAACATCCCGCAGTTTCTCAAGTGGTGCGTTTCCAGAGACAGCGCCTGGTCTGCGCCAGATGCTATTGTGCGTGACTTGATTGATACTATGTGGCGCCTCCAGCTGTTCCCGCTCAAACAGCCAGTGCATCTCAGCGCCACGGCAACGCCGCAGAGATTGCAGCCTGGCTTGTCACTGGGTCAAACTCTCATTAGGGAAGATGGCACAACAGACTCAAGAGGATTTGGCGGATTGTTGCTTGTAATTTTAATGTGTGGCATTTTTACTTGGCACTACATTTTAGGACAGTTGTCTCGTGTTTAATAGCTCAGATTGACCCCAGGGGACACGGAAGACAGGTTAATGAGTCCCCGTGCCTCTGAGCTGCAAATAAATGCTAATTAACTCTCTGTATTAAGAGGAAAGAGAGTACGTATGAATTGTGTTTTTGTCTGCTGTTGTCTGACAGTAAAACTGCAGGTGTGCTGGGTTTAAAAAAAAAAAAATTCTCTTGCTACACCAGCCTGCATGTATCAAAATTCATCTTATTCTATTGTGACAATTTGAAAGGCCCATTTAATCACCGCCAGCCCAGTACAAAATTGATCTTTAATGTCTCGAACCGTCAATTGCAGTGAATGAGTTAAAATGTCACTTATTGGCCAGCTTCACACACATACACCAGTCTTGGTTTTAGATGATTATTTAACTCATTCACTGCCATTGACGGCTATAGACGTCAAAAAAATTCATTTGAACTTTTTCTATTAGTTTCACTTTTTTTCTCCACTTTTGTTAACAAGAGTATGAAAACCTAGAACATTTTTTTACTGTACATTTAGAACAGATATAACATTTATGATTAATCGTGAGTTAACTAGTGAAGTCATGTGATTAATTACAATTAAAAAAATGTAATCGCCTGATGCCCCTAATAAAAAAAAGAAGAGAATATTACTAAAAATTAGGGGTGTCAGACGATTACAATTTTTTATTGCAATTAATCACATGACTTCAAAATGTTCTAGGTTTTCATACTCTTGTTAACAAAAGTGGAGAAAAAAAGTGAAACTAATAGAAAAAGTTCAAATGAATTTTTTTGACGTCTATAGCCGTCAATGGCAGTGAATGAGTTAAATAATCATCTTACATTTTTTTAATTGTAATTAATCACATGACTTCACTAGTTAACTCACGATTAATCACAAATTTTATATCTGTTCTAAATGTACAATAAAAAAAACATCATTATCTGACACCCCTAATTTTTAGTAATATTCTCTTCTTTTTTTTATTAGGGGCATCAGGCGATTACATTTTTTTAATTGTAATTAATCACATGACTTCACTAGTTAACTCACGATTAATCATAAATGTTATATCTGTTCTAAATGTACAGTAAAAAAAGTTCTAGGTTTTCATACTCTTGTTAACAAAAGTGGAGAAAAAAGTGAAACTAATAGAAAAAGTTCAAATGAATTTTTTTGACGTCTATAGCCGTCAATGGCAGTGAATGAGTTAAATAATCATCTTACATTTTTTTAATTGTAATTAATCACATGACTTCACTAGTTAACTCACGATTAATCATAAATTTTATATCTGTTCTAAGTGTACGGCAAAAAAATGTTCTAGGTTTTCATACTCTTAACAAAAGTGGAAAAAAATGTGAAACTAATAAATAGTTCAAATGAATTTTTGACGTCTATAGCCGTCAATGGCAGTGAATGAGTTAATAAGGGTAAATATTGCTATTGGCGTTACTCTTGGGTTGGTTATTAACTATTTCTTTCACAGTTTCAGGCACCAGTGTCGCAAGCACTGCCCCCAGGGCACATATGAGGACCGAGGCAGGGGTGTGTGTCTGTCCTGCCCCCTGCCGTGCACGGACTGCAGGAGTGACACACAATGCCTTGCCTGCCAGCCAGATTACTTCCTAAACGGTACCACGCTTGGTTTTCCTCCCTCCAGTTTGCTACCGAGTTAGTATTAAGAGTACTAGTGTTTTTACATCTAATCTGTGGGAGCCTTCAGTTGGAATGCCTTAGTCGTTAGTCTTCATTTTTCAATATTAGAACGGTAGGTTCAATGAAAACTCTCAATTGTCGGTAGGTTTGAATGTGAGTCTGAAGGATTGGTTGGATGCTAGTGTTTATGTACCTGTGATTGGCTGGCGACCAGTCCTGAGTGCCTCTCGTTCAAAGTCAGCTGAGAATAGGCTCCAGTTCTCCTGTGACTCTAATGAGAACGAACACAATAGAAAGTGGATGGATGAATGGATTTAGTAAGTGTTGAAATTATTTATCTCGGTCATTTCAACAGGAGGGGTGTGTAGACTTTTATTACCACCAATATATTTCACATAATATTCCTCAGCTAAATTGTTTTCCACTTGTCAACTGCAGTCTTTTTTTTTTTACTTCTCTGTCCATGACAGGAGGCAAATGTGTGAAACAATGCCCACAGCAAACCTTCAGTGATACCACCGGGTGGCGCTGTGGGCCTTGCCACAGCTCCTGCCAGACGTGCCATGGGCCTCGCTCAACAGACTGTGATCTCTGTCTCGCGGGCGACCCGCCTCTTTACGGGCAGTGCCCTCTGGCAAACTGCCCATTGGGGCACTACTTTGACGGTAAGGCTTATTTCGAACCTTGAACGTGGGCTCATTTCCCTCTGAGAGATAAGTACCAAGTACGCAAGATGACGCTGACCTCATGTTTGACATCTTCATTCACTAATGGCTGCTGTCTTGCTCAAGGACACTTGAGCACAGTGGATGCTTACAGCTGTCACCGGTTTGAATCCTTTCAAGGGAGCTTTGGGTTCAAGGCAGAGCCGCTTTAGTGGAGCATTTACAGAAAGCTTTGCTCATCCGGCACGGGGCTCTTTGCCGCAATTCAAGCACCAATCATGCTATTTTCAATTGTGCTATTATTGCGAACAGTCTTGTCGGGCCTGTTTCTTTTGTATTTAGAGTTGACATAATGATGATGTTTCATCATTCTGTATGATTATTATTATCCCAAAAATCCAACTGCACGTCACAGTTTTTCTTAGCGCCTTTCATTTCACCTGTGATGACGATAACAAAAATAATTACTATGGACATTTATGCACGCTAATGAGATGAGCAGGAATTTGTGACTGAGAGGCTTTTGTTATATTTATTTAGCTACAAAGCAAGTGTAGAAACACCTCTGTAAGCAGAACAATAAACATAGTGTTATATTTTTACCTCTTTGAAAATTTTAAACAGCTTAACGTCATGATTAGAGATTGTTGAGTCGACATGGACTAGCGGAACTTTTTATTCAAGTTTGTGCTTGCAATTTGCATGTTCCCTTATTTGCACTCAAGCAAGCCCTAATTGTATGAGGCTTTCATGTTTTTCACTCCAAAATTCCCCATTCACTTCCCAATGGCACACTCAACGTTAGACATTTACATTCTTCCGATTTCAAATTCAAAACATTCAGCTCATTCAATTTAGACTTGGGAAAGAATTTCAACGTTCCAAAAATACACACATACCAAAAGTAATATTCCGAAATGTTCATATTCATTCACTTATTCACGCCATTCAAATTTGTACACCCTGCAAAAATCCATGCTATTCAATGAGTGATATTTTTCTCATTTAAAAAATTCAATTTTTTTACAAAATCAACATTTTTCCACCAAAAATTAATTCCCAATGAGACATATTCAAAATATTCCCATTTGAAATTTAAACCATTCAGCTCATTCAATTACATTTGGAATGATTTTCTACATGCCAAAAATTCCCACTTACCAAAAATTTAACACTTTTACCATTACAATACCCACACAAATTTTTACATTTTTTGACCGATTTTAACCATTTCAACTTTAAACTGTTCAGCTTGTCCCTATTGCAAATTATTTTCCAAATTTTCAGAATAAAAGTGAACAATTCCTATTTTTTCCCCTCCTTTAATTTCTATATTTTTTGACTCATTCAAACTGTTCTGGCTTTAAACTTTTTTTTTTCAAGAGCTTCGCAATAAAAAGCTACAATCATGATTTTTTTTTCTCCTCTCATTTGCACATTTTTTGACCGATTCAAACTGTTCCAACTTTAACATGTTCAGTTCTTTTAAAGCCATCATTCCATGTCATTCAGCGTCGCTCCATATCATTTCACCATTTTTAATTCAGCCTCTACGCCTTCACACACAATTTCTCCAGAAAGTGCATTTTCTAGTTTGATAATTTTACAGCCTGCTTTAATGTCACTACTCGTGTGTGTGTGTGAGTGTTTTGTTATTGTTGTTTTTTTTTTGTAATCCTAGCGGAGTACGGTAAATGTCACACATGTGACGCATCCTGCAAGACCTGCTTCGGCCCACAGGCGCTGGATTGCTCCTCGTGTTTTAAAGGTACAAACGCCTCCTGTCGTGCAGTCAAATTCGCACATGATGAAACTACTCACTGCTTTGTGGCCTCACAGGATATTTCCTGGACCAGGAAAGTTCTTGCGTGGTGCAGTGTCCCCCCGGCTCCTATGCTAACTCGGCCACTCAGCTGTGTGAAAACTGCTCGCCCAACTGCAAGGCCTGCGTGGGCTCCAGCGATAACTGCATCGACTGTTCCAAAGGCACCTTTAAGCTCTTTCTCCACCAGGGGAGGTGCTGGTCAAATTGCCCGGAGTAAGCTACTACAACATTTTATCATTGCCAGAAATGTTAATTCCTGGATGAACTGTGCGTGAAAGCTGAGAAAAATGCAAATTAGAGCATATTGTAGTAAAATACTTGAAATCACACTTTCTGTAGGGATTGCAATTTCAATACAAATTGTGTGTGGATGCTGGAGAGCTGACGTCTTGCTAAGTTATTAGACAGAGGTAAATTTGTAAAATTCCTGCATTCTTTTGGGAATTTTCTCACAGGAAAGGTGGAATTGTTCAATTAATAGGAATTGAAATGATGGTGAATTTGTAAAATTTCTCCAATAATTGGGGGGGGGGTGGTGTAATGAAATGAAAACTGTGATTTCTGGGAATGTGGAAAATAATTTACAGGATGTCCTGAATGAGCTGAACTTTTTGATATTGGAATTGAAGTTGAAGTTTGTTAAAAAAAAAAAAAGTGGAGGTAGAAATGTGTCAGCGATTTGAACTTTTTGAGAATTGGTCAATTTGATGTGAATTTTTTTTTCTCATTAACTCATTTGCTCCCCCAAAAAACGTAAAAACGTATCTTAAATATTGCCATGCTTCCAGAAATGTATTTAAGTTTTTTTTTTTTATGCTAGAGCATACAGAAGACTTTGATGCACCCTCTGACTTGAAGCGGTCACTTATAGCAATGGTAGTTATTACAAAAAACGGCCAGCAGGTGGCAGCAGAGTATAATATATCAACCAGGGCAACAAGCTGTTCCCCCCACTGTTTGAAACAGATTTGTGAATAATGATGAAACTTAGCTATATTCTAATGCTAATGGGGTAGATGCCACGGATTTCCGACTTCTGGGTTTCACACATTAGTGTAGTTTCCGGCCACTGATGGCCGCGTTCCAACACTCGCACCCCCACCCCTGCGCCCCCCCAACCGCGTGTCTCAACTCTCTGAAATGCTTCGGACAACTGAGACAGACACACTACACACTCGCACTCGTCGACGGGGACGCGCGACCGAGGGCCAAAAAAAACCCGGAAACAAAGCTGATGTGTGAAAACCAGGAAGTCCCGCCTCCTCCGTGGCATATAACCCACTGCTGCAAAACGGAAACAGATACAAATATTTTTTTTTTTCCTGATGAAAGAAGATACTTTAATCTTTCCTTTGGTGGTGTTTTCATAGCAATAGAACACAATATTCTGTGGGCCTTGCAAAATCAGTCAAAATCCAGTAAAACAGCCAGGAGTGAAGGGGGTTGCTTTGAAGTTGCTTCAGTGAAAACGGCTGGGAGTGAATTAGTTCATTTGAATGTTTTTGTCTTTTCTGGAAATTGTGTAATTATGAGAAAAGTGGGATTTTTTTTAAAATGTTAATAGTTCCCTTATGTCATAAATTAGCTGATTTTTTTTTAAGTAATGGTTTGTACAAACAAAGCAACAGTATTTGAATTGGTTGAGAAATTGTGAATTTGTTCTATTTTTCCCCTAATTGTCATAGTTCTTGTCCAAAATTTGGAATTCTGAAAGCTGAAAGGATCACCTTAACAAAGTGGATTTTTTCATACTGGAATTGTTTAAGAAGCATGATGTTAGAAATTCATAAAAAAATCACGGAATAATAAGAGTTCTCACAATGATCACTTCTGTATGATCGGTTTGAGTCAAATATCACTTGACTTTATTTCCAGAGGTTACTGGGAGACAGCAGACGGGTCATGCAGCGCCTGCGACAATTCCTGCCTCACATGCGAAGGTTCCAGTACAAAGTGTCTGTCCTGTGTCGACGGACGCTACTTGGAGGGCGGCGTGTGCACGCTCAACTGCTCGCTGGGGGCTTATCCTGCAGACGACGCCACCTGCAGGCGTTGCCCCCCTCACTGCGATATCTGCTCGGACGACAGGACCTGCTTCAGTGAGTTTGACGTTATACAGTGGATGCACTGTCAATTCATTTCAAGAAACCTCAAGGCCTCTCTTCCACGTCCCTCCAGAATGCAGTTTCTTGTATCTGATGCTGAACGGTGCGTGTAAGGCTAATTGTCCCACGGGCTACTATGAGGACATGGAGGGGGGCCGCTGCGGTCTGTGCCACCCGACCTGTAGCAGCTGTTCTGGGCCTTTGGCGGACGACTGCGAGACCTGCTCCACATTCAGTCCCAAACTCTATAAGGGCGCATGCTCAAAACAGTGCCCGACTGGCACTTACTATGAGGCCACAGCTACGGAATGCCAAGGTGAGCCTTGATGTGTTGAGTGTTTTGTATATATATATATGTGTGTCCTGCGATTAGCTGGCAAAAGGTCCATGGTGTTCCCACCTCTCACCTGATGTCAGCTGGGAGCGACTCAAGCACATTATGTATTGGGCAGCTTTTTATGATGACATTTTATTTTATACAGGTTTCAAATGTTGCTCATGAGAAGTATTTCTAAAATGTTGGTTACTACATTTAGGACCAGATTATTAGAAATAGCTTTTGGTATGATACAGTGCAGCTCTACCCCATTTCAAACCAGAACCACAAGCACAAGCCACAAGCCAAGCCATAAAGCCAAACGTATCATATTAAATACAAGACATTTTAATCGCTCGATTTCATGAGTATAATATCCCCCCCCCCCCCCCCATTAAAAACCTGACGTATATGATCTGACACATGCATTGCACGGAAAATCCATTAGAGGGCAGTATCACCCAGCTGAAGGCTTTTCCAGTGACCTTGCAAGATCGCCCTAATTGAGAAAGGAGAGACACCTATGCTTATTAACAGTGGGAAATGTTCTTTTAGATTTTTGGAAATACTGATACTAGAGAGTCTCACAATTCGATTCGATTCCGATTTTTTGGGGTCTGCGATTCAACTCAGAATTGATTTGATTGACAATGATTTCTGCTTCAATTTATAGATGTGCAAAGAATCATCATGATCTACTCCAGTCTGACGCGCTAATGCTAATTAGCGTGCTACTCGCGGCACTTTTATCACTCAAAAGTACGGCTATTCAAACAAAACGCTTCAGGAATGTATACAGAGAGAAGCATGTTAACGTTACTCACCGGCATATGCTCTTTCTACACTGCAAAAAAACTACTTTTATTGGAATAAATTGATCGTGACTTTTTCCTTCTACTCTCTAATGTGGCTACAACTTAATAGTGCATCAGAACGTGCAGAACCACACTGCCCCTAAGTGGCCAAATCAGGTAAAATAATTTAAATAAAATAGATTTTGGGACATTTAAAATAGATTCTGAATCGTACTAAATGAGAATCGCGATTCTTATGAGGATCAATTTTTTGGCACGCTCCTAACTAATATGTTTGATATGTCTGTTTATCATTATGTTTTTGACAGATATAAATGTACAAATTTAAAGCATGGTGACCGGATGTATCAAATATGACACAAATCAAAAGTCATGTGGAAGTTATTATTATTATTATTTTCCCCCAAAAGGACCAATAAATACTCTATTTACAAATAATTTTTTAGCATATAGTTCATGGTTCAGGCTTTATAGGGTTAATTAGTACTGAAATTCAAAACCAAGCATAACTTTTATCTAAAGGCAGAATGTTTCTACTATTGATGTGCAGAGTGCCACCAGACATGTGTGAGCTGCTCTGGTCCGGACCCAAACCAGTGCACCCAATGCGAACGAGGCCTGGTGCTGGATCCCAACACCTTGCTGTGCGGCGTTACCGGCGATAGCGACTGTCCGCCGAGGACCTTCCTGCATGATGACCAGTTCACCTGCATGGGCTGCCACCGCCACTGCTACTCCTGCGAGGGGCTTGGCAGCGACGAGTGCCTGACGTGTGCCCTCCCTCGATACCTTCACAGTGAGTTTCCACAAATGTGGATGTCGAGTAAACCGCTCGGCATGGTTCCCAAAAAGCAATATGAAGAAAAGTACAGTACTTTGTGTTTATAGTGCTTTAAAATACATCTACTACAGTATGTTTCCAACAAATCTCTGACTTTCTGACTAAATTGTAGGGGAGACGGAGGCTAGATGTATCACGGGTAAGTTGTCACATTACAATTTTCTTCTCCACCAGAGGGCGCAACGAAAAAGTAGAATACTAGTTTTCTTCGTATAAATGGTCACAGGCTGTGTACGGTCTGAGAAGAGAATAGCACAATGTGAGCTGAGATGAGTGCCAGTTATCTGTTTTGGAAAACCCAAAGTAAAATTTCATATATTTTGAAACAGGCGTCGTACATAGACAAATTCTAGCAGCAAATCATGTGGACTCATGAGAGGAGAGATTCAGGCATCTTGTCACTACTCTGTTTAAACTTTAAACTGGAGCAAGTATTAGCCAACATGGTAGTTTGGGGCAACTTGTCTCAGTCATTTTGGGGTTTGTTGTCACATATGCAAAGAATTGACCAATCAAAAATGGACCTGTGGCAACTCTGTTTACGTATGCCAGAATTGTTCTTCAGATGAGTCTGAAGAGTGAGGAAATTAGTTTTGTTTCATTGTTTAAAAATGGATTTTCCAGTTGTTGAAACTACAGTATGCCCACGTCAAGACTGGTTTAAGTTTCATGATGAACCATCCATTCATTAACAGAAATGCTTCATTTTTTTAAATTCAATTTCAAAAGGTATGACCTATAAGCCAGCAGTTCCTAAGGACTTTAATTTATTTCATAATATTTTAGGTAAAAGTTTGCTCAATGACTATGGTTAATTTTCAAGATCAATGATAAACAATTTCTATGGCTGTAAATACAAACAAACAAACAAATAAACAAACAAACAGGAGAACAAGGATAATTTTGTCCTTGTTTTATTAGTTGCAAAATCCAATGTGACATCTTACCCCATATCGTGTGACAACTTACCCATTGGTATGTCACACATTCACTCCCTGTATTTGATGGTTCATAACTCTGCACTGACACAAAATATAAAAATGACGTGAATACAAAAAATATATCTGAGACTTTGGTCTTTCATCTGGTATATATTTTGTTCATATATGATGCACTGATTCCAAGAAATATACAAAAGTATAAAAAAGTGATACAACTAGCCTCGGTCTCTCCATCATCTGGGCATAATTATGCATATAAAACTAAAATTTGCTTTCCTTGCATTTCCTCTTCCTCTGCTGTTATGGTGAAATTAATTTTCCTCTATAGAGGTTGTGTTTTAAACAAGAACGTGAGAATATCACTGTTCTGAGCTTCTTTTTCCAAGACGATTTCGACTAGAGCGGACCTAGCAATTCAACTGCTATATGAGCAACTTTGCCGACCCTTCTAGCAACGTTTTCTAAACATAATGAGCAAAAAAGCTATTGAAATTAGTTGTGGAGAATACTGTAGACATTGAGACTCATTCCAAAGAGGGACATGTTCACCGCTTCGCGTCCAGACTGCAAATGAGTGACACTTGCCCATAGCCACCAGTGGCTAATTTTAGCATATCATACTTGACGGGTGGGCAGGCACTCTGGAGACCAAATTAACCGATTGAAAAGTAAACTTTGCATAATATCTGTCTTTAAAGTAGCATATTCACAACAATAGTCTTCTAAAATTAAAAGACCATTTAAAATGGAACATGATGATGTTAGCATTGCTACGTGTTACTAAACAGCAAACCTACAATATATACTAAGTATAACAAGGTCAATAATGTCACTGTCAGGCAAAGACCTCCTATACCAGCACAATATAATGTGATTTTTTTTTTTGTGTATGTGTGGCTACAATAAAAAAATAGTAGTACAATGCAATTGTTTGTCTTTAAGTGGAGCATAAAAAGAGAGACGTGTCTGTGTGTTTTTTTCCCAGACAGGACCTGCGTGAGCGAATGTCCGGCCGGTACGTACACAAACAGGCAGGAGGCAGACGGAACCCAGCTGGGGTTCTGTTTGCCATGCGATCACGTGTGCGCCACCTGCACGGGGTCGTCGCCCAGAGACTGCCTGGCGTGTTCCCCGAGATACCTGCGCCTCCTTCATCTTTGTGTCCGCCATTGTCCCACAGGGTACGTTCGCTGAATGGCAACTCATTGTTTCCGTATCGTCGACCGCGAGACATAAGCTCTTTTTGTGGTTTGTTTACATTCTCCTCAAAAAATGATTTTAAGTCAACATGTTTAGCTTACATTGGAATTAATGTTGTTAGCATCAATCAACAAAAGAACAGCTGTCATCCTGAGCCACCTACATTCGCAACAGAGCACTTTTTGTTGTGCATCCCAGCAGAATGAGATTATAAGCTTTATAGGAAACTGAATGATTTGCTGTCTTATTGTTCAATCTTCTCACACAATGCTCTTTTCCCATATCATTGTCTTCTTGCATTTGTGAAGGTACTACCAAGCGGGCTCCCACTGTGAGAAATGCCACCACTCTTGTGAGATGTGCACAGGTCCCGGGCCCGAATCCTGCCGGGCCTGCCTGCCTCCCCTCTTGGAACTGCAAGGCACCAAGCTGTGCGTGGAGCGCTGCCCACAGCGCTTCTACAGACTCGACGACGCGTGCCTGCAATGCCACATCAGTTGCCACACCTGCACAGGTGACCATCAAGCAGCCGTCGGACGAAAACAATAAACCGCTAGCCACCATTTTCTTTCCTATGTGTCAATACTGGTCACAGTTTTTTTTTTTTTTTGCATATCGTCGCTGCTATATGAAATACACTTATGTCCATTTTTTTCAGTTTTTTTGTGCTGTCAAAGTTAAAGCGTTAACAAATTAATTAATCACAAAAAAATATTGCATTAATCATGTATTGCGTATGACATTCACACTTTTTGTTCATGCCAAAATATTGGGGTCATTTTTTTTAAACGTTAAATTATGCAAGTAATTAACTGATTAGAAAAATAGGAGGATGAGCGTGTGCAGTGGATCATTTTTTTTTGAAGATCATAACAATAAATGTCAAAAAAATTAATACATAGCAGGTGCTCTTTAAATTTGGCAGGCAAAAATATTGATAAAAAATATTTTTTAATTAAGCGATTAATCGTGATTAATCAAAATTCTAAGATGTAATTAATCTGATTAAAAAATTAATTGTTTGACAGCTCTAGTTTTTTTTTTTTTACGTTTTTGGGATGTCTGCATTCAGTTTCATCCCCAAAACATTTTTTTTTAAATGTACATAAGTGTTTTTCACATAGCAGCAACAATTTTGCATGTGCTTGGCAGATGCCTCCCCTCAGAGCTGTGTGACGTGCGACAATGGCAGCACGCTAAAGGACAAAGTCTGCTATCCACGCTGTGAGGAGGGAAAGTACTTTACAGAAAAGGTGCGCTGCAAAAACATTCTTGTATTGACATAACCACTTTTATGGTGCTACATCTTCATCATACTTCATCTGGCGTTTCTTCATGTGTCGTATCGTTACCTATTACAAAGGTGCCCTGACATGCGAGTTAATTTTGTAGCGCATATCAGCTTTCCATATTGAAATGAATGGAAATGCCATTATTTAAACAACAAAAATTGTAATGTGTTTTTTAGGGATGGGGGAAAAAATTCTGCTAACTAGGTTGGGTCAACCACAAAAATAGGATGACACAAATTTCTGCCTCAAAATGAATACATGCTTGGAGTTTTCCATTGAAAGTGGAAGTCAACCTTAAACATTTTTTGACAATAATATGTCATTCGCAGCCCCACTAGTCTAAACATGACATTCTGATTAATAATACACTTGTGGAATATGAGTTATGAAGCAGAATCCAGCCATTTTAATACATCTGAGGGGGCGGCCATTTTACCACTTGCTGTCAACGGAAGATGACATCACAGTTGCTTAGGGATCAGGTAACAACCAATCACAGCTCAGCTTCAGAAAACAGGTGAGCTGTGATTGGTCATTGCCTGAGACCTGAGTAACTATGATGCCATTTCCACTCCACAGCAAAAGGCAAAATGGCCGCCTTCCGATATTGATAAAAACAGCTGGATTTTGTTGCTTAACTCATATTCTATTAATGCAATATTAACCAGAATACTGTATTTAGACTAGTGGGGCTGCATGCAACATATTATTGTCCAAAAATGTTTTTGGGGTGACTTCTCCTTTAAGGATTTATTATTACTAATTGCAGAAAGTGGAGCATGTGAGCATCTTTAGTTTGGTTGAGCGGTTAACTAGTTAGACTTTTTTGTGTGTTTTTGGCCAACAGTATTTGTATTAAATATATCATATATATTGTCGAATAGTTAATAAAAATAATTGTAAGACTTTTTGCCATGTTGTTACAGATAATCGCAAATTGTAAATTTTTTATGTGCTTCACAAAGCAACAAACTTGCAAATGTTGAACTATGCGGGGGTCCACCGTGTTTCCCTCCAATTATGATCATCTAAAATAAAATACATTTTATAAATATTTTAATTGTAGTTTGAACATAGTAATAAAAATCCCCTTTTGTGCAACGGCTACCTGTGCAGGCCACCTGTGAGCTGTGTGACATCTCATGCAAGCATTGTAGCGGGCCCAGACCTGACCACTGCCTGACTTGTCACCGAGATTCTGGCCTTCACGCCGTGGAGAGCCGCTGTGCCCGCTGCTGTCAGGCGGGAGGGAACCACACAAACTGCTGCATATGCGACAGCCGTTCAGGTACAGTATACGCCGCCACTACCATCAATCATCCTTATGTACTGTAGTATCCGTGATGTTAAATGTGTGCCTTCGAAAGAAGAGAAGTTTTCATTCACTCACTTGCTCTTTTTGTAGCTCTATGCGTGGAGGCCCCCGAACCCAAGTCAGGGGACGAACCGGTAACCGACATCAACATGTCGAGCGTCCTCAACCGCACGTCGGCCGCCGTAGCCGTCGCCCTGCTGGCCGCTCTGGCTCTGCTCGCCTTCGCCTTGGTGAAGGCCCGAACCAGGAGGAGGCTTTGCTGGAAGCAGAGTTACGAGAGACTGAGCGGCGGCGCCAACATGCCTCACGGTGTGCCCGAACCGGACAGCGGCGACGAGGTGGACGTGGTGTACACGAGTCGAGGCGGCTCCGTGTACCGTCGTTACAGTTTTATCCATGAGCATGACACTAACGCGGATGTGCATGTGGATGAGAGTACTTGTCTCAACCAGTCCTAGTCAAGACTCAGCAACGACGACTTAGTCATCATGGGACAATGTTCACACGGACCTGCAAACACGACTCAAAACACTGTAATATGTATGCCAGGCCAGTAGTTGGCGATGTCACTTTGTATTGATTGAATGTTTGTCAAGCAGAGGGAATGTAAAGTTATGTTGTTAATATTAGGTGATCTAGTGCAGTTCACCGTGACACTAATAAGGATAAGGGCTGTACGAAATAAATGGATGGATGTTACGAAGATTATATTCATCGTTATTTCATGATATCGATAAATACCATACTTATTTTGAATAATAATCATCTCAAGACAAAGAGGCTCGTTGCCTGATTTAGTACATGCTCATTGTTTTGGCACTCTACCTGACGTAATCAATTTACAAGCAAAGCAAGTATCCAATGTAATGTTTTTCAATTGCCCCGCTGCTGATTGATTTATTTTGGGACGTTTTGGTTTTGTTGTACAAAGTGCCTGCATTTCGATACTCTGATGGAAATAGTTAGTGAAGGCATAATAGAAGTAAACACTGATGCACAAATTAATAAAATGTGGATTTTTTTTCTTAGATGCATGCAGTGAAATGAGTCTAGTGCAACTTTGAAACATTTGCTGCAGTGAACACTTTCTGGTGGGATGTCGAAGTCAAAATCCAGTACAACTTAAACCAGGGCCGTTTCTAGCTTTATGGGGGCCCGAGGCAAGATGCTGTTTGGGGGCCGCTAGTTTGCCAAACTCTACACCAAACTCTGCCTTACATCCCTAACTGTGTGACACAAAAACACCAGCCACTGCTTATCGTCACAGTTTATTTTATGTTTATCCTATGTTTATTTTTTAAGCATAAATGGAATGTAATAAATGCTATGCTACTAGCTCCCAGATGATAAAACGCACCCCAAAAGTAAGAGTCGTTGGGGTCGTTACTAACGACCCCATTTCTAAAATGTGAGAAGTGAAAGATAGAGATGTGTGCGTTTGAAAAGTAAGAAGTAAATGTAAATAGTCACAAGAATAAAAAAAATATTCAAGTTAAGTACAGATATTTGAAAAAACTACTTAAGTACAGTAACGAAGAACAAGTACGGTACTTCCCATCTCTGTCCTCAGGTAAGACTACACATAGAGCTTGGGGGGCCCCCGGTGGCTTGGGGGCCCTAGGAAGCCGCCAACTTGGCCTATAGCAAGAAACGGCTATAACTTAGACAAATGAAGTGGAGAAAAAAAAATGGAGCAAATAAATTGACGCCTTGGTTCACTAACAAATCAGTTTATAAATATTTTTTTTCAAACAAATATTGCTTAGAGCTTGCGATCAGTTAAAACGCCTATATATATATATACACACACACACACACACACATATATATATATATATATATATATATATATATATATATATATATATATATATATATACACTTCATAGACTCTTTCGGAGTTCACAATTTTAACTTCCAATCCTACCTTTTGTTTTATTTGATTTCCAACTGGCAAGAACTTAATTTTGTTAAGATTTAATGATAATTTGTTTACATTAAACCAAATCTTTAGATGCTGCAAATCGTCCCCTGAACAGAAAATATTTGTGTCATCTGCGAAAAAACTTATATATATATTTTTTTTAAAGACACTTTCCTTATATCATTAATGTACAAACAGATTGGGAGCCAGGATAGACCTCTGCGGGACACCACGGATAATATTGAAGTACATTGATTTTTGTTACCTATTTGGAGAAACTGTTTCAATTGTAATCAGGTGAATGGGAACGCCTCTGACATCATACCTCTCAATTTTTTTGATCAATATCCCACGGTTAATCGTGTTAAAACTAAGCCTTCTTTAGTTCAATGAAAACACCTACTGCTTTTTTTTTCCCATCAGCGCATCCTGCTACCTCTTACACTAGCTCCATTAGAGCGATGGAAGTCCTGTACATCAAGATTATCTAAAAAGGTACCAATAATAAGTACTTGTTTATCAATGAAATCATACAGTCTTTGCACACACAATTTCTCCAGTATCTTTGACAATTATGACAGTTTGGATCATTTGTGCACAGATGCTTATTGCCAGCTTTGTAAAATGGAAACACTTTAGTCCATTTCATTTTCTTTGGGAAGGTGCATGTTTTAAACAACAGGTTACATTTATGTTAGTCGAACAGATATTCCCTCAATAATTTTCTTCACTAATAACGTATCGATGTTGTTCCAAACAGCGGAAGTTTTTTTTTTTGGTAGTAATTTACAGTAGTCACAATTTCCATTTTATCAACAGTTCCCAAAGATATTGACTTTGCATTTCTCTGCTTATTTTATAAGCCATGTTGAGGCTAATCACTCAGAAGAAAGTTATCAACTAACAGTGCAGACACAGTAAAAGATGTCTTATTTGGTATGGTACTGTTTGGTAATATCATTTGTAGTAATATTAATTGGGCATTGCTTTACATTTTAATCTAAATTAGTGTTTACATTTTAAGAGTTTAACACCTTTAACATCTTGTACTCTTGATATCTTAACTCTTTCACTGCCAGACGTTTTCAGAAACGGGTTGTCCCCACTGC
Organism: Vanacampus margaritifer; assembly: GCF_051991255.1. Classification (NCBI taxonomy): domain Eukaryota; kingdom Metazoa; phylum Chordata; class Actinopteri; order Syngnathiformes; family Syngnathidae; genus Vanacampus; species Vanacampus margaritifer. The sequence goes on along the minus strand of NC_135437.1, from coordinate 18,522,204 downwards.
CAGCCGATTTAAGCATTTTGAGTGATCTTTCAAGGTCCACAGAAAATGTTGTGTTTGGACTATGGAAACACACATACTACCAAATGAAAGACTGGACTCTCAGCTTTCATCAGAAAAAAAAGTTTGTTTCTACCTTATTCCGTTCTTCAGTAATCAACAATAGAAAATGGTTACTTTCACCGAAATTCTCTGTTTTGAAACAAAAAACGGAGAAAAAGAGCTTTTTGTGAAACGATGTTATTTCATGCACTCTAGTGAATTGTACACTTCTTTTTGTCCATGAATGATGCCACAAACACCTAAATAGTGCTTTACTTCTGTAAAAAGCTTTCACCAACAATGAAAAAGTGTTTTTTGATTGCAAAATACGTTTATTTCCATTCAACAGTGTAACAATTTGACAAAACAATTTCGCAAACTATTTACAAATGTGTGCAACTGTGGTACTACTTACAATTATGTGGATGTTTCAAATACAGTTTTTCTTTTTGTAACGCTCTCCTGCGTGCAAGGAGATGCCAGGACTCGCACACCAGTTTACTTTCACTTTCACATTGGTCCGTTTTGCGTGCAAACGTTACACTTTCTTGACGGGCTTTTTTTCCGGGGAATAAAAAGCAAGTAGCAGACTGTACACACTTCCTCCGATGAATATGCATTGGACTCGGGGCACTCTCCGTCGTCCGATCGAACGTCCGCCTGTGCGTGCTCGGATGTGCTCCGCGTCACGACACCGTCATAGCCGCCGCGTCAGCGGTTCCAATTTCGCAGTCAAGCTCGGATTCACCTTCATCATCATCGATGATGATCATCGTCGTCATCAATGTACTATTTTAGCGTTGGTCGATGCCTTTCGTCTTGTAAGTGTAGAGCTGCTTGCAAACGCTCGCCATTGCCCGTTCCCTCCTCCATCTAGCTCCATCTAACGTCTTCTACTGCCGCGTCAATGCTTCCCAACCACGGAGTCACCACAGTCATACCTGTCAACTTGTACGTTTTATACGTATTTTATACGTTTTTTTACCATTTCAAATCATGTACGCCGTACACCGACTTTTGTACGGGGAAAAAAAAATGCGCTGACATGCGCATGCGTAGATATACATAGAGTAAATATCGTGGAAGAAAGCATGGAGGAGCCACCTAGTAAGAAACGAAGAACTCAAGGATCGGGTCGACACCAGAAAGAATGGGAGTTACTTCAAGGTGAATATGCTGGCTGGATTAAAGCATCGTTAAGAGGCACTCAATTCTCATTCTGTGTCCCTTGCAATAAAGACGTGAAAGTTGCTGCGAGTGGATTTTACGATCTGAAGAGCCACTTTAAAACTGCCGGACACGTGGAGAATGTGAAAAAAACCAATTCACATGTCCCATTAACCAAGCACTTCGTCTCTACCGCAAATCCTGCAGCATCCCACAAAACGACAAATGCGGAAATTCTCTTCTGCCATTTTCTTGCTGAGCACAACATTGCTTCCACAGCTGCGGACCACTTCTCGGATTTGGTGAAAGTTATGTTTCCGGATTCACAGACAGCTAAGGTAATTTATTATTATTATTATTATTATTATCATTCATATCTACAATGAATCAGCATTTATGGCACCGTGTCAAAAATTTAAATTTTATATTTTAATATTATATTTTTGCAGGAGTTTGCATGTCGGAGGACCAAGGCTACGATGATTGTTAAGGAGACCAAGACACCAATGAGGAGGATGAAATCAGGCAAAGCATCACACCAGCCATGCAAGCAACTTTTTTTTCCTCTGTTCGCTCCTTCTACGAGGCTGTTGTAACTAAAATGATACAAAAATTTCCATTTGAGAATACAATACTGAGTGACTTGGTGGTGTTGGACCCAAGAAAGAGAGAGATGTTGGATTACACAAGTATTGTTAAGCTTGCAAACAAGTTTACACCAGACTTTGATCAGGAACAATTAAAAGATGAATGGGAAGACTATCAACTAATACCTGATGATCTTCTCCCTCAGAAAAGTCAGGATGGACAACCAATTCGTCCAGAGACATTTTGGCCTCATGTGTTCAAAATGAAAACTGGTTTGGGGCTGGATCGCTTTCCACTGATGAGAAAGATGTATCTAATTTTACTCAGCCTTCCTCACAGTAATGCTGATAGCGAGCGGGTTTTCAGCCATGTGAGGAAAATTCATACAGAGTACAGAAAGACAATGGGAACAGACACTCTTACTTCTTTATTACAGATGAAATTGAACTGTGACAACTGTTGCTCACAAGTGAGACCCTCATTAGAGCAGATAAAGTCTGCTAAATCATGCACATTGGCTTACAATAGGAAGCACTGAAGGCACAGTTTATTGCATTGTAAACTTTTTAAATTGAATAAAAGACTTTGTATGCAAATTACCTTTGTTATTTCTATTACACTGTCTGGTTACCGCGAGTAAACATGCGTCGTACGGTGTTTGTAAGGTTTTTTTGGGGTTTGTAAGGGGAATCATAATCATTTATAAGGGCAGTTATCGGCAGAGGTTGACAGGTATGTCATCATCGATGATGATCATCGTCGTCAACAAGGTGCTCTTTCAGCGATGCTTTTGGTCTTTGAAAAAAACGGCTCGGGCGTGAGCTCCTCGTGACCGGCCGCCATTTTTCCTTTGTCTTCCATTCTCATCTCCTGCTCGACGCTCTAGCTCCGCCTCTACTGACGCCCACCCGAACTTGTCAAAAGAGAGTCATCGCTGCCCTCTAGGGGCCAAAAATAGTCATTAGGCACAACAGACTGGCTGGAAACTTTCACCACAGCTCCGGAAGCCTTGCCCGCACCCGTTTAAAAAAATAAAAAAAATAAAAAAATTGGATGACGTCTTTATACGTCATTGGCAGTGCTCCGTAGGTTTTTACTTGACGTCTATAAACGTCAATGGCAGTGAAAGAGTTAATATACTCTTTTACTCTTTATATAGCCTAATGAGCAAGCCACCTCTAGGGATTATCGTTATTGCGTCATGTAAAGGCACGCCTCCTGACTGGGCTTCCAATTTTGTTGTCAAGTAATAAATGTACACTGTGGCCCCTCCTATGTTGTCTCAACTGGAGAGGTCATCGGCATCCTACTCCTTAGCAATGAAGCGCTCCATTCAGAAAAGGATTTTTGGCAAGTTCTCCAAAAGTCGACGGTATTGGAGGATCCTGTCCCTCATCCTTGTGGGTTTCTTTGTTTTACTTGTCCTATGGAAAACGGACTCTGATCCGATGATACCGCAGCAAATTGCAGCTGACCTGCCCGTCTGCTCTGCTATCATCACGGGAGACTTGTTGGGCCGTGAAGATGACTTACAAGCCCGTTTATCTTCCAGGACGAGGCAAGTTCTGCTAACCGAGGACTTCTACCTGAACGCGACCCAGGATTGTCAATCTTATATTATACAGCGAGGCTTCTTTATGGTTCCTCTGAGTGAAGAAGAGAAAGATTTCCCCATCGCCTACTCCATGGTGATCCACGAGCAGATTGAAATGTTCGAGCGCCTCCTGCGCGCCGTTTACACCCCTCAGAACATCTACTGCGTGCATGTGGACGGAAAATCCACTGTGGAATTCCATAAGGCCGTGAATGCCATCGCTTCCTGTTTTGAGAATGTATTCATAGCTGAGAAACGAGAGAGTGTCGTTTACGCTTCATGGTCGCGAGTACAGGCCGATTTGAACTGCATGGCGAGTTTGTTGAGATCCCGCATCCGCTGGAGGTACCTGATTAACACATGCGGGACGGACTTTCCTATCAAGACCAACAGAGAGATGGTGCAAGCTTTGAAGGTGCTTAATGGGAGGAACAACATGGAAACAGAAGCCACCAATGACTATAAGAAGCAACGTTGGCTGTATCACTACAACGTCACAGACTCCATCATCAGGACCAACGTGCGGAAAAGCCCACCTCCCATTAGAAGCCCCATGTTCACTGGGAATGCCTACTTTGTGGCCAGCAGGGCCTTCGTGGAACAGGTGCTGCAGGACCGGGAGGTTCAGGCGTTGCTGGAGTGGGAAAAGGACACCTACAGCCCGGACGAGCACTTGTGGGCCACTTTGCAGCGGATGCCCTCCATGCCCGGATCGGTGCCCGCTAATGCTAAATACGACATGTCGGACATGCTAGCCATCGCCCGTGTGGTCAAATGGAGCTATTTGTCGGGGGATGTGAGGAACGGGGCCCCGTATGAGCCGTGCGCGGGGGTTAATAGACGAGCAGTTTGTGTGTATGGAATTGGAGACCTCCCGTGGCTTCTGAGACAACATCACCTTCTGGCTAATAAGTTTGATCCAATGGTGGATGACATTGTTATTAGGTGCTTGGAGTCTATTTTGTATTTTAAAGCTTTAGGGAGACATTATATAGTATAATACAGACATTATTTGAAATATAGTAAATATCATACTCCATCACTGGTTCTGGGCAAGCAGTACTGCTATTTTGCGGAATTTTTAAATGTTTGTGTATTTTGGGTATAATTCTACTGTTGGCCACTAGATGGCGGCACACTATTATGTTTGACTACATTTCAAAGAAGAATGAAAGCAGAAAGTATTTCAAACTCAACTTTTGTTTTACATTAATGAATGTGAAATCTTGTTAATCCTGCTTTTTACGCCTACAGAAAGCAAACAGCTATAGGTTAATTTTGTAAAGTACAACTTTGGACATTATTATTGATGTATTTTGTGAGACAATCATTTAAGTTTGTTACCTTGGAATAAAATAGATTTGTATATATATATATATATATATACATACATATTTACACTGTCATACAGCATTAAAGAGGAGTCATGTTGCATATTTGAAGATGAATACCATTATTAATAATGCACTAATTCATTTTTTTTTGTCAACTATAAAAAAAAATAAAAACAACAAAAAACATTGCACTCACCAGAGATGCTGATGCAGACGCAGCGGACCTCATTTCTTTGCTACTACCTGTCTGCTAGTGCTAGCTTTAGAGCTCATACATAGTGCTCTGAAAGCACGCCCCAAAATGATTTTCTGTGATAAAACAAGATAGACAGCAACGGAGTTGGGTGCCTAACCCTAATAAAGTCCAGTTTTTCTTCAAAATTGCTCCTTGAAAATGATTTTTTAAATCATGTCCGTACTCCAAAATAGTCATCTCCTGTAAATCAGTCGTTTAGCGGGCATAGATAGACATCGCTAGAGAAGTAACAGAACAGACTACTTAGCTGAACCAATCAAAAGACGGCAAAATGTCACAAAGGATTTGATTGGACAAAATAAATAAATAAATGTCTAAAGTTTCATGTAAATGATAGGTCCGTACTTCTTCGTGTGAAACCTGGGCACGTTGAGTTGACCGCAAAGCTTTTTGTACGAGTGTCAACAGTGTGACGCACCGGTAGTTTGTACCTACTGCCATCTAGTGGAAGAGTACAGTATGTAATTGTTTTGCCTGTCGCTATAAATCACTGGCATTGACACTGGAATAATGATAGCCTACATATTTAAGTTGAGGGTTAAAAAAGAAGAAGAAAAAAACCAAACAAAATATTTAATATTTGGAGTTATTAATTTGCTGGTGAATAGGTAATGAAGTGTAACCTGCAATTAACCAAAGCAAGTACAGTACATCATACGCACATCTTAATCACCACATGGAGGCTCTTATTTTTGTCTCTGACCATTCAGTTTAATGGATTTAGTATTATGTGTACAGTGCATCTCGTTAGTCAGATTACACAATCAGTGGCTCGTTCTTAAAAATTTAATTAATGGAATAAACCATTACATCGTAAAATACCAAGGAATGTTCTCCCCTCGCTTTCCCAGTAAACATTACACGGACAATTTCCTCAGGGTGTACTTTTTTGTGATTCCAGTAAACTGTAGTGAGGAGTTGCATTGCATACTCTGTTTGTGTAAAAATATATTTGACGTTACAGTGCACCTCACCTAGTGGCCAAAATGAAAAGTATTGTGTGCAATATCTCAAAGCTACTTTGGCCCTTAGCCACATGAATCTCTAATATAAAAAAAAGCTAATTTCACCATTTTTGTAAATCAAACCATAAAAGTTGTGTTCAAACCCACACAAGTTGCAGGTTATTGGTGGTATAAGTGGTGGGGTGGGGTGTGAAGCTTTTCTCACGAGAATGAAAATGTGTGAAATACCTATCGGGGGGGTCAGAGACCTAAAATGAACTTTTAAAATCAGAGCAACAATAAAAATATATTACTTTCTCTCCTTTTGACACCTTTTTGAATATAAATATATATTTAAATGTAATAAAGCAGTACATGCAGCAATTAAATCATTGATTCAAATGTTTGTAACAGAGTGCCTTAAATAAAGAGTAAATACAACAGTAAGAAGAGAAGGTCGTTTTGACATGATGATATAGCGGCAGTAAATTACAACAAAACAAAAAGGATTAAAAACCTCTCGGACAGCATACGAGGGACAAAAAAGGGACGGGGCTGCTTAACAGAGTAACGCAACTCGCAAAATGTTCCACAACGTAAGAGGCAGCATCGTTTCAAAAAGGCACTTTCATGATGCTAATCTTTTCCAGTCACGTCACCCCAAAACACAAACACGCACAAACAAAGAGTGGCAGCGCTAGTTCCAACATTCTTCATCGTCCTCATCCCGGGCATTTTGGCAGGATCACTCCGGAAGGGCGGCGGCAGCCGTCCCCACTTTGCCGTGCGCCTCCTGGTCAATCCTGCGCATACAAACAGACATTGGCGTGATTATCATGGCAACGCAGTCATTTCATCCGATTAGTGTTTTATTTGGCGCCGTGTTAAATCACCACAAATGTTGTTTTTACTGGTGCTTTGTTAAACCAACTTATTCTATTTTCGAAAAGAGGTGAAAAATACGTTAGTTTACCACATCTTAATCATGTGCAACTGATCACTAAGTACTTCTTTCCAGACTGTTTTATGCTTTAGAGAAGTTAGCTTCTTAAAAACTTGAATCCTGACACTAAATTTAAATAAGACACTTGTACGACTGTTAAGAATGTTAACAGTACCTGTGCAGTTTTTTTTTTTTAAATTATATTCACATTTCTTCCCATCCAGGACAAAATGGAGGTTGACCAGCATCCAACATCATAAATGTAATTCCACTATCAATAGGACTACTGCTTATATTGCAATAAATAGATCTTAGTCATTTACAATTGTGCTGTATTTTTAGTATTTAAAGAAGCAGGCAGCCACTCTGTCACATCAGACAAAAGTTCTTGCAAAGTAATGACATGCAATTGTGCAACTCAAGAGCACGTCAGGTTCATTTTTTCTTTGTTTTGACTATGGAAAACTGCTGTTAAGTGCTCAATATCTTGTTTTTTTTTTCTTGCTTGTGGCTTTTTATTGTTGTTATTTTGAAGGGGAAGTCAACCAAAAACATTTCTTGACAATGTTATATGTGACCTCACTAGTCGAAACATGACATTCTGATTAATATTACAGTTGCGGAATTATGAGTTATGCAGCAAAATCCATCCATTTTTTATCCATCTCATGGGGGAGCCATTTTGCCACTTGCTGTCGACTATAGATGACATCACAGTTGCTCAGGGCTCAGGCAACGACCAATCACAGCTCACCTATTTTCTGAAGATAAGCTGTGATTGGTTGTTAACTGAGACCTGCCATTGTCATTTATACTCGACAGGAAGTGGCAAAATGGCCGCTTTCTGATATTGATAAAAACTGCTGGATTTTGCTGCGTAACTCGTATTGCACTAACGCGATATTAACCAAAATACCATATTTAGACCAGTGGGGCTGCATAGTACATATTATTGTCAAGAATTATATTTTGGGGTCAACTTCCCCTTCCTGTTCATGTTCAAATAAACATTCAATTCACAAAATATGTTTTTTTGGCAGCAGTGCACAACATTATCAGATTAAAAGAGTGCCTATGCGATGTGCTGCGGTGCTCAAACATCCCTTCCGAACAAAATCAAATTAGAAACCGAAGCAAATGAGCAGCCATCAATTCGAAATGTGCAAATGAAAAGGCCGTGCGCAAATAAGGAGGAATGAGGCTTGTGACAGTTAGCTTTGCGGTGAGTCATGCAAACAAGCTGTGAGGGCTCGACTCAGTGAGTGACTGGCGGAGGAGGTGGTGAACCATGTGAGCGCGACGTAATCGTGCAACCGCCGTGTCCAGCTACTTCCTGGTGACTAAACCCATTTTCATGAGGCCAACAAGGTTGAACTTACCAAATATCAAAAAAGTCCCATTGTAAACCTTTTTTCCAAGAAAAAAAAAAACAACAACACACAAACGTCTTGGTAGTTGCATAGAGATGCTCTGATAGTTTTTTTTTTTATATATATAAATAAGAACATTTGTGAATGTGCTTGAATGGACAAATAGTGGTCGATTACAAATGTTATTGGCTCTGGGTACAAGTGAAAATAATTCAAACCAAAGCAACATTAGGGAGGGGTCTTGGTGTTGGGGTATCTATTCAGGGCAGTTTGTTAGTTTTGTGAAATGCAACCAAGCCCTAGATGAAAAACACATGATACCTTTTACGGCTTTTCCTATTTTTTTCCTCGTCAAACCTTAAAAGGGGGAAGGGAAACAGCGAATAAACACAACAATTTTACATCCAAATGAGTAAATATGTTTGATAAAGACTACCACAAGTAGACAAGTTTTGCTTCAGGTTAAGCTAAGGCTGGACAATTAATCAATTTTAGCAATGGTGCTAATTGCTGAAAATACGTTTAATTTTAATCATTATTACGGGAAAACAAAACTTTTCTTGAAAATGGCTTGAGATTTTAGAGTAATAACTCAGCGTTACTGACATTTTATGCGAGGATTTTTTCTTCTTCATATTTTTTGTTTTTACAGCTTCCATTGTTCGATGTAAGCTCCCAATGACATGCGCTGCTTACACCAACAAGAGTGCAAAAAGACAGCAGCTGGTTTAGAAAAGCAGTCAATGCTGCATATTTATTTCAACAAATAAAAGTGAGAGCTCGACAGAGCTCAATTCCTGCTCAACTCATACTTATTTTTTAATTATATTATTTATCTTTTAATTTAACTGTAATTCATTACACAAATATTTAATAAAAGAAAAGTAAAATTGTGTCTTACCAATTTTAAATGATATATTTAAAAATATAGAATAAATAAATTAACTCATTCACTGCCATAAATTCATAAAAAAAAAAAAAAAGAGTATTAAAAATTAGGGGCAAGATAGGCGATTACATTTTTTAATTGTAATTAATTGCATGACTTCACTAGTTAACTCACGATTAATCACAAATTTTATATCGGTTCTAAAGGTACAATAAAAAAAATTCTAGGTTTTCATACTATTGTTAACATAAGTGGAAAAAAAATGTTAAACTAATTGAAATAGTTCAAATTAATTTTTTACGTTTATAGCCGTCAATGGCAGTGAATGAGTTAATATGTAAGAAAATAAAGACAAATAAAAGAATATAATTTGACTAACAAATTTCAGGCAAAACAGCTAAATAAAGCAACAAATATTACATGAGTCTTAATCATCTAAATGTTTGGTGATCCAAACTAAAAAATTTTTTTTAAAAAAATTAATGGGCAATATGCAGCCCACGGACCATACCTTGTCCACAGCTACTTTGAACTCAAATACCACTGAAGCCGTACAATTCAACCCAAGATTTTTGGGAGGCGGGGCTTAAATGCTTTCGTTTCCTAAGTTTAAATGAGAGTTTCAGCTACACTACTGAGTGGTCATACTTGATGTAGTTGCTATTCAAACAAATGTACATATCCACCGCTGTGACGTTTAAATAGGAGATTATGGAGTATGCGGTCTGACTTAAAAAACAAAATAATTTACTCAAACATGCTTGTATAGGTGGTTCTTGTGTAAGTATAATCACCTGATCCACTTAGGCTTAAGGCAAAACATTTTCCAGAACGGCGACCGCTCAACCACAATGATTTCTACTTACTAATTTTGTTATATAAATGAAGACAATTTTGCCGGTATTACGGCTGTAAGAGTATTTGATTTTCACGGTGGGTCAAAGAATATCATGGTTTCTCGTCAGAAGACAAGAAAACAGTATGCTGCTTGTTTAGAACACAGAGGAAGAAAAAAGGAGAATATGTGTGAGAGGTTTGGATCCGAGTACTCACAGTTTGATACACTCCGGAATGGACACGTACTCCATCGGGACAAACTCTGCGAGGTCGGCCAGGCTGAACACATACTGGATTTTTTGACTAAATTTGGAGCTGTCAACATAAGAAATGTGTTAATTATTTATCAACAAGGTGTGTTGTCTTCTAAACATTTCTATTACCTAATAAAAGGTTTTGTGAGTGCCAGCACGGTGCGAATGAACCAAGAGGGATGGACGATTATTAAAGATTTTAAATTCTTCCTTAACCTGCAACACGGAAACGGAGACGATACACAAATTATTATTATTTATTTTTTTTTTTTTTTTTAAACTACAGTGACACTTACCTTCTATCAATCTGCTGATAACATTTTCGGAGCCAGCCAACAGTTGGCATCTTTTTCCGCGATGTCGCCCCGTTAAGATACACAATCATGTAGTTCTCCGCCACCAAAAGCTCCAGCGTGCCAATGACATACCTGCGAGGGTTCCATTACATTAGCGAAGGTTCGAAAATGTTCACTGGCGAGGCCAGACAAAACACTCACATGAATAAATTGTCCATGATGTATCTGTAATTTGGTTGACTGCTCTCAGGCATGAAACACACGGCAAACACAATGATGGCATTCAAGCCATCTCCATAGTAACCTGAAGTGAAAAACATATCAATTATTATGGATTTCAATTAGAATAAAATGTGCAGTAAATGCTTGATCCAATGTTATTGGATAGGCCGCTCATTTTTGCCATGAGCAGTTGTTGGCATGACGTGACCGGCACACTGACCTCCGTGGCTTATAACCCGCTTGTAAGGTTCAATGGCCGTCATGTCCACTCTGTGTTCCTGGTCTCCGATGCGAAACACCCTCCAGCGCCGGTCCTCCTCCCTCTCCTCCGAGGCAGAGAACTGATGGACCGACTCCACGCCCTTTTCTAGCAGCTCTGTAGTTTTGGGCTTGGGAAGGTCATCTTAAAAGGAAAGTAAGTGACATAAGGTCGTTGGGCGTTTGGTATCCCTGGTTGGAATAAATAATCACGTAAACGGTTGTTGATCATTAGACTGATCAAAAGGGGATCAGATCAACATGCTGCATCTGAATTACAAAATACATCTCACCTGTTTTTTGTTTTAAATAACGATACAGAGTGAATGATCTTTGCATGTCAACAGAAATGGATGGGGTGGAAAAAGGAAAGAATCATTCGGTGGAGAATCACGGCTCCAATCGCTTGACCGCCAACCATGCTGATTTGAACTATTCATGGATTAAGGATCAAGATTATCAGCCTCATTTATATTTTCTGCTCCACTTACGCTTTATTAATACACCAGTAAACCTTAGCAATTTGCACATGCAATTTTCATTAAAATACTCTGACTTTCTATGATGAACTATTTAGATTCACACGTTTGGATGTCACTTAGAAATGTCTCCTTTTTTTTTTGCATTATTTCTTGACACAAAAAATGGCTGAATTTCTGATTAATTTAATGCCATCTTCAGAGGGAAAAAAAGTGTGTTCCCTTCAAAATTAAGTACATTTCTAAACATTTGAACAGTGGTGTGTATTAGCATGTAAAAAATCCCTGAAGTAAATTGACATCACAGAGATTACCGGTATGTGGGATCCACAATAATGTTTTATAGTTGCAGCTCTAATTTAAATTACTGTTATTGAAAAATACCTCACACATTTATAGACTGAATTTAGATAAAGAGTCTAGTTGTGTTTTTTCACCTCATAGTTTATAATGAAATGTATCTTGTGTGCAAGAATGATTCATGCAATAAATGAATTTCTTAAAATGTACTCAAATTTCACCAAAGGAAAATAAGTCATGCACATTTAAAAAATATATATATATATTTTTTTTTTAAGAATGAAACATCTTATGATTTTTTCTTTTTTTAAACAAAAGTGACAACATAATCTGGACAACAAGGTTTGATTGAGCATAAATTGGGGGCGTCCGGGCACTGTCCAAGGAACCTTACCACGAGCGAGAGAGAGAAACCTGTTGCTGGCCTGCAGCCTGTTTCCAGGCAGGCAATGGAAACAATCCTTCCACGTGAAAAAGCGGAAGGCAGCAGTGTGGAAAGACAAAAACAACAAGCATTTTTTTTTAAACACCACTTTAGACAGCTCCCTACTGACGCAAACCTGTCGAACCAATGACGACAATACACTGTATTAACAAAAGAAAAAGGGACACACCTCTTAACAATCGAGGGTTTGTCTAGATTTTTTCAGCCCTTGTGAGCGGTGCCCAAGACGAGAGTGGCGTGATGAGTTCGATGTGGAAGAACTCGAGCCTGACCATCATCAGCAACCCCTTTGTAGGATGGACCATATTTTCACTAACCACTGTGTCCCAACACTTTTGTCCATATAGTGTTTTATCAGATAAGAGAACCATAAAAACAATAAGCACTCTTGTGTGATGAAGTGCATGACAAGCACAACAATTCATTGACAAATTGCACCACTGGAGGTTAAAAGTACACCTTTTTTTAAAAGCACTTTAACACACTCAAACATGACCGAAGTTGACCGAGCAGCATATTTGGAATAGTAAAAAGCTGTATTGTCAAAGGCCCTTACCTTCCCAATCAAACTCATTGCTGTTGTCGGAAGGCGTGTCCATGTCGTCCAAGTCCAGTTCCGTACTTTCATCCAACTCGTCAGAAAGAATGGAACCTTCACTGCGGTCGAGAGTGAGGCTGATATCCGGAGCTGGGAGCTTCTTCTTCTCCTTTTTACCGTGGTTGGCGACATAGCCTGTGGGTTCAGATGGAGAATAATAAGCAAGGTGAATACGTGTTTGCAAGATCCCCTACATGTCCGGAATCAGAGTAGACGTTTTTGAGAGCAAAAAAAATAAATATATTTTTTTTTCCTAAAAGGTCATCCAAAGTTTACCAAGATTAAGGAACGAGTTCACATTTCTGTTTCTTTGTGTCAATGTCCACACCCATAACTGAGAACATACACTCAAAGGTGACACATTTAGGTATCTCTGCAAAATCTATTAAAATCCTGCCTTGACAAAAAGAAAGTAAATAAAATCACACTTCACAGTCAAAGAGGAACACAAACTACATTAAAAATTGAGCACCGCTCTCTTTGTAAACAAGCATGTCTTATAAATTATTGGTGCAGGTAAATGTAGCATTTCTGTTTATCCACTACGTTGTACGTAACAAAAGTTTTCGATTACCGGGATCGCCCTCTTCAGAGGCTCCACCAAACAACTCCTCTTCAAGCTCCTCCTCCTCCTCAGGTAGAGGCCTTACGGGCAGAAAGTAATCAGATAAGCATTTTTCGGCTTGTGCAGTACCGAGCTGTAAAGCCTCTTCCTCGCGTTCCCTCCGACAATTAACATGCTTGTAATACTACCGTGGAAAGTCCTCGTCCTGCCACTCTTCCTTAAGCTCGACTCCTTCCATCCTTAATCGGGCCTCCGTCGTGGCGACTGACTCCTGGCGCTCCAGGCTGGGAAAGAAAACAAACACTTTGCTCACCGTAACGCCACTGTTGAATGGCAAATATGTTCGGTTGGATAGAACACGAGTCCCGGAAGTCATCAGTCCGACACGAATGCCAAACGCGTTCATCTTAAACTATGCCTGATTACGCTGTGGATTACTGGAACGAACACTGAGGATTTGCCAGGAGGCAAAGTTGCGCTCATTTGATTCCTTTGACAATTAAAGTCCTCACAAACTTAAAACATTTGAAGAACATTAAAAGTTACACCTTAATAAGGTTACGTTCAAGCACTACCTGAACACTATCGAGATCCCTAAATTGTTCTCTAAAACAGAAATCCCTTTTGTATGGGACACACATTAAAGATTGTGTTTCTAAACATTTGCAAATCTCTAAAAAAATGACAAAAGACTTTCTCTGAGCTTTTGATTTTGAGGGAAGTAGAACTGAGCCAATTATAGCCAACAGACATTGGCGGCACATACGTTTGCGTGTTTCTGGTGCAATGTACAGCAAAAGCATCATTTGTCTTGACTCACACATTCTCTTATTGGAGAATGATGCATGCACCATGATATAATGTGAGATACAAATCGGGAACTGGAAGGCCGCGTTTAATATTTACTTTAAAATTGTTACATGTTTACCATTCAGTTGGGACAATTCAGTGGCCTCAATGATTTACAAAACAAGACAAGTAGCCAAACAGAAGTGGCTTTTCACCCAACAAACTTCTTTAAAAGAACAACTAAACAAGGATTCAAACACTGAGGCAATATTTTTACACTTACAAGTTACTACGGTATATGTTGGATTACATTCCGGAAATAGTGTACATTCGCCCTCTCCATTAAGTTGAAAGCAATTTTCTTTGCTATGACAGTATCCCTCTTTTTCTGGCTTCTGTATAAAAGGCACAGGTAGATAAATGCTGTTAAGGCTCTGATGCAACAATTCTGCAGGATCTCTGCGTAAAAGAGGCTTGCCTTAGTTGTGTCGCCAGGGTACTTTGCCGTTGTACAGCAGACACATGTCCTATATTTAGCCTAACAATATTTGAAAATATGGCAGCACATTGAGACAGCCTTGATGGGATTTGACGGCAGACAGCTTGGAGATGATTTCAGATTCTACAGTGAATTAAATTAATAAAATAAAAAATGAAACTATTGGACACAAATTACTGGTGCATTTCTAGCAAAAACAGATCCATTGTGATTTAGCCTCAAAACACAAACCTAGTCGATCTGAGCAATCATAATACGGGTTTACATGATACGTTGCCGTTCCCTAATCTTTGCACTAGTATTGGCCAGATGCCGCTTGTCCAATCATGCGCAATCATTAAAGTCTCTCCAACTGTTACAATTTACTACTTGCCCCCTAATCAGATCACTGGCTTCTTGGAAAGCTTACATGCGAGTGTTGATGGCTTAGTTCTCTGAACCACAAAGTTCCTTTCACTAATGCTGATCATCTGTATGTTTGCCGTACAGAGCTGCCTTTGATGCAATAATCACATACATGACTGTTATTTGCAAACCCAGACACACAAGCATGCTGGGCATTCGGTAATTGACAATACTGCGAGTATTCATCTTAGCTTGTAGCGCTTATGAGTATGTGCCTAAATTCCCCACATAACATACAACACAACCTAGAGGTAAAAAAATAGTACAGGAATCCACACTGGAAAATGAGATTGAAGAAATGAATCAATAGAGGACTGGTTGTGGTTAGGAAACATTGCTGATGCATAGTTCAACAAAAATCGCTCGGTACATGCTTTGGACTAGTGGTAAAAATAAATAAATCCTAAATTGAGTGTCATTCTGCTTGTCTGTACCACTGCCATTTAAACTGTTTGGGGCGTAAAGAAATAACAGCTGTAGAGTAATCACATTGCACAATGGTAATTACTGTAGCCAAGGTATGTGCAATTTACCACCTGTCAAGCAGCATTTTAATCCAGAACATAACAACATCAAAACACACTTCACTGCAGGCACACGATCAAGCGTGTGTGTGCAATTTGATGAGATTGAGCAAAATAAAATGAATTTTTAGATTATTTTTCAAAAAATATTCAGCAGGAGTGGGTTTTACATTCCATGAATGGGCTGATCGGACAGAATGCACCAGTGTACTTGCAAAACCAGAAACCATTTAAACAAATCTTGTAGTTGTCGTCACAAGATTTACCTAATGGAGTGTACACACCACAACATACCTTCCACTGGGTCTAACTGGAGAACATGGCTGAGGAAGATTCACCGGGACACCGGGGTTCTGTTCATTGTCCGGGGTCGTCCTTTCCTCTGGACTGCTGCTTGTTTTGGTTAAACTCTCTTCAAGTGCCTCCTCGCCATTTTCCACAGTGGACGCCGTGCTGTGTTGGAGCTCGTCCAGCTCCTCCTCGTCCACTTCTCCGGACACCCCAGAAGACGATGGACTAGACGTGTGTGTGTTGCTGTCGTGAGTCCGCCTGGGTGTGCCTAAATCTGGGCGACTATTGTTCAAGTTTGTGTCATTCACACCCTTCAGTGTCGTCTCGCTTTCTGTCACATCTGAAGCCATATCGTCCGCCTGCAGCCGATGGTGCTACGAGAAGCTAAGAAACACCGGTTTGTTGTGTAATCCCTCTCAAGCAGACGACCCGAAATATGACACAACTCCTTCAGAAGTTTGGGTGTTAGCGTTAGCTTTAGCACGCGGAGCAGCTCGCTTCGTTGTCGGTGACAACAAGCTACTTACCGACTCACTACATATCGTCTTAAATTAACACTGTCGACCGTCGCTTCGGGTGCAGGAATTGTTCCCCGGATCTCCAAATGCGCCACCGAAAGAGTTCATGGAAGGAGTTCTAGCTTTGCTCGGGCTACACCGCGCAGTGAGCCCACTTGTCGGTTTCCTTCCTTCCTTCCTTCCTCTCCAAGCGTACGTAACTGACGTAAGTAGTGACGTTATGTCGACGTTAATGTCGTAAACTGTCCGCGATAAATAAATGGCAACCGTACATTTGCCAGGGGCATTTATGTGGAGTTTACCACGTTGCCACGTCAGATAATGTACAGTTGTTACGTTTACAACAAACCACTATCCTGTGATTTGCCAACCCGAATGATTGATAAAGTGTTACCCAACCCAAGCAATTTGGTTGCCAAAGCATAACACCTAATATCTAACAACGTCGCCTGCGGCGCTAGTTGTCCCGAGCTTACTTTGAATTGTTTATTTTTAGAATGACTCACCTGCATCTTACCATTATTTTGCCATTTACTTACAACACTAACTAGAAGCTGCCAGTTATACTTGCTGTTAAGGCCCACTCTTTACAGTTTTATTTGACTGATTGATTTATTTTATTTGCTAACTACTACTAGTAACCATTAACCAACATTAGCCAACTTTACCCACTGTTCGCTAACATTGCTAACAGTGAGCTAACTGTAGAGCCACCGCCCATCGTCTCTCCTTTTCCAACCGCAAGGAATGGCTGCAAGTTGCAGCCGATGTCTACTGGCTTTACAGGTACCGTATCAACACTCTCAATTGTCAATTATTACACAGTGAACAAAACATCACGATACTGAATGATTTAGTGGGCCCAAAAAGAAAAAGTTACAAAATCGTAACTAAAATAAAATACAAACTATTAACTCCCACTAGGCTCCAAGTATGTAATCGACAAAAGTGATACATTTTAAGTGACTTATTAAATACCTCATACTTAAGAAAATTAATATGTAATGTATTGTAAATAAACTGTGATTAGTTAGAGATTTCCTCTGGCAGCTTTGAATAAAATATTTAGTGATTTACAAGTTAGGTTTGAACTTGCAGTGATTGATACATTTTAATGCTAGATGTGGATTATTAAATAATCCCTGATTAGTTATAGAGTACTGTACACATGTCCCCAGGTGGGTTTGGATCAGATTTTTGTTTCTGAGTCACTGGCTAACTTCTTCCTCTAGGTGGAGGCAAATGCACACTTCAGCGCTCAAGTGTTGCCTTGGATTTGAATTTAATCAGAACCAATGTAACATAATATAATCAAAATCCCCCCCCCCCTTTATCTGTGGACTGATTTGTCAATCACATTATTTCAATTGATTTCTTAAAAAAAAAAAAAAATTATAATAATCCCACCGGATATCATGGTTAGAAAGAGATATCTCTCACATATTGCAGATTCCAGGTTAATTCCTTCTGTGTGTGCACGGGATCATCCGGTGTAATTTCTAATTAGCGCTTTGCTATTTACTCTGTTGGATCATTAGGCCTCATCACAAAAGGATAATGCAGTCAAATTTAGAGTTTATGCTTCTCATCCGCTGTGGTGCTGGTTTCTAATGAATCGTGGCACAATTACCTTACAAATGAAGACAAATGTTTCCACTTTATCCAGGATAAATCGGCTCGCCAGGCTGTAGCCATGACGCATGGAACACTCAATATGTCATTTGTTCATAGATTCTCGGATAAGAGGGTATTTTTAGCATGCCTTTATCTTATTTTTTCATAATCAGTCAATATGATGGTTACCGTCTTTCCACATCGATGTTTATTCAACTACAAAGAGTAACAGACCTCTTTGTTTGTACAAATTAATCTTTAAAATAACAATACAAAATGATAGTATGTTTAAAAAAATATTGGTTTATTTGGTTTATTATTCAGATTTTTGTGTGTTTTATTATGTGATGCTACTGCACAAGGGTACCAGTGAGAAAAATGTAATTTAAAAAACTAGAAAGCGATTTCAAAAATATTGACTTACGAAATGGTCTGGTTGTTCAAGAATGCTTAATAGTGCAATAAAAATAATAATTTTAGGGATGCTCGATACCAGTCTTTTTCAGACTTATACCAGAACGAGTGCTCAACTCTTGAGTAGTCACCACTAATACCAAATACAGATACCACTAGTACTTATGATACATAATATTTCCCCCCCAAAAAAACACAACAGATAATTTTAAAGAAAGACCTATATATCCCAATATAACAATTGTCCTTAAAATTGCATGAAATCCATGGCAATTTTCTATTCTTCTCATTTCTAGTTCCTGACAATAAAATCAATTCCTAGAAATAAGGCCTTCTATCTTGTATCAGTACTTGCCCATCTCAAAAAATGATAATACATTTTCTGTCATTTTTTCTTTTGAAATGTCATAGTCATATGTGATTGTTGCTGTATTTTCACATCCCTTATATTTAACTCTCTTATTCATCTTCAGAGTGTACCTTGTATCTTTTGAGTAAGGAATCTCTTTGGGCCGATTTTGCTCCAAAATGCTGTGGACTGCCTACTGCAGCAATTTCTCTTTGGCTTTAGTAAACTTCAGCTTTACAGATGTAATGTCAAAGAAAAGGTAATTTCACCCACCCAGTGCTCCGCCTGTTATTATTATTATTATTGAGGGCAAGAAATTAGATGTCTATTTGAGGCGTTGCATGAATGATGCACCCGGTTATTAATTAGGGCATGGGGTCTATTAGAGGGAGGCCACTATTTGAGGAAATATATTATGTCTAGTAAAATAATAAAAATAATAAATGATTGCAAGCTAGAATCCTCTTTTAATATTGCTCCCGTCCTTATAAATTACAAATGCAATTAATTGCTAGAGAGCAGCTTTTTTTCCTGCACATGTGACTCCACTTAGCCATGCCAGTTGGTTTGAATAATAAAGTGAAGCAGTCAGGTGCAGGATGTGAATAGTTCCCCTTTTTAAAAAAAAAAATAAAAAAATAATGCAAGAACTCCAGAGCTGTACGCAAATTCTGCAGCGCTACCTCCCCCTTCCTTTCATGTTGAAAAGAGGAAGCAACGCCAGGATCTGAGGTGGACGGCGTAACCAAAGCAGTCATTAGGAAGATTCTCCAACCAATTTCCATAAACGCGGTAGCGGGAAGTATTTAGGCAACTCGAAGTATATCACTAATGAGAAAAGACAAAAAGGATTCATGTGCATGTTTTATGTGATCTTCTTTCTGGGTAGATGAATAATTATTTATGATTGTAGAGGCCTAAAAAGGAGACAAGACCATAGCCGAGTGAAGGGGAGTGGTGAAAAATTTAAAGGCAAAGTTAAATGAATATTTTAAGGAAACTGAAATATTTAAAGGAAACAAATGAGCAAAACATTTAAAACAGCATGATAAATAGAAGCAAGTGCCATTAAAAGCGCGCTGCTGATTTGTAGCCGTGAGGACTGGGATGATTGTTTTCAGAATGCCAGTCATACCAGGACAGAGCGTCTGTAACCGAGGGCTGACCTCGTAGCTAAAAAATATTCGCCTTTGATTCAGTGTCACGTGTGCTGGTTGCAACAAGGCACACGTGTTTCATTGACCTCCTCAGGGCTGAGGTTTAGGGTCGTCGGGAAAAAAAGATAACGCATGATGACATAAATTGCAAACATAGCTGCTGTTCGTTTCTCAAGAGACATTCCGCATTAGGATGTTTCGCAACATCAGCGCACTTAGTGAATTTCACCTTCCGTCACACGAAATTAAGAAACAAATATATGTGTTTTACTGCTTTGTGTGAGCGTCCAATCATTTGTTTTCCAAATGTGAAAATAATTAAATCAGCAAACAAATAATTAATCAAGTCAATGAGAACAATTATCTCAAATATGCCTCTGAGACTCCATGTGCATATGCATACTCAACTGATTAATTATCCTGCTAAAGATAATTGAGTGCAGCTTGATATTTGACTGTATCCTCTCAACATGCTCTTACCTCTGTTGTTATTCTAAGAAGATCGTTTATAGCATGTTGCCATAGCCGTGTGCACTAATAAAGCTATTTTATTAGGACACATGGGATATTTTAAGAGTTTTCGCTTTGCAGCCATGTTGGTCCCCAGCTACGTCATTACTGGAACTAATGAACTACCTCAGAACTCCAGAGCTTGAAATTTGGACCCAGTTGTCCCTCAAATAAACTTCATGAACCTCTGAAATTACAATATATTCTAATTGTTATTGAATAGCCTATTAAATGTATGAAGATATAGGAGTGACTCTTGCTCGCTGATCCAAATTCAACTTTGTAGGTGATGCTGCGTCCTGGTCGCTAACCTGTGGGCGGACCATTACTTACTGCTGAGCCAGACAGACATCATTACTCCCGTGAATGATGGCAAAGCAGCCCGATCCCAACAGCTTTATTTCCCCGCTCAGCTCGGCGGACGCAAGCTATCACATCCCGTTAACAAGTCCATGGCTCCGCCGTAAAGATAAGCTCCCTCAATCAGCGGCGTCTGTTTCGCTCGCCAGCTGAAGGGCCATCGTTCATCACTCGGTGGGACAAAAGACCACGCCGTCCTCTTCAATATTCGCTTGTGATTGACATCAGTTAGGCGATTCAAGTCAGAATTGCAGAGCACTTTATTGTACTTTTAGATACGGCTAACTAATTATTTGAATTCAAATCAACATAGCGATGTAGTAGAATGCAATTTTGGAAGGGAAAAAATGCTTTAATTTGGGTGGTAGGCTTTATTTTGCCTATCGTCACCCTCTTAAAATAATTGGCTAAGTCGTTTTTTTCGCAAAAATTATTATTTTTTGCCTAAATCATCTCCTCATGATGCAAATGGTAATTTTTTTGTGTTTCCTGAAAAATCTGAAAAAAATGACAGCCGATTATTTAACTAATTTGCTCCCAAAAACGTATAAATACGTTCTATTCTAAATGTTTTAAGTTTCCCAAAAACGTATTTATATGTTTAAAAAAATAAATAAAAATTATGCTGGAGCATACAGAAGGCTTTGATGCAACCTCTCAACTGCAAAGAACCGTTGAGGAAATGCTAGTTATTACACAAACAGCCAGCAGGGCCATGTTGAAAAAAATCTCAATTATTCACAATTCTAAATAGCTTTGTGAATAATGATGAAACTTATTAGCTATATTCTAATGCTAATTGCTGCAAAACGGAAACAGATAGATATATATACTTTACCCAATAAAAGAAGAGACTCTAATCTTTCTTTTGGTAGGTTTCATGTTTTTATAGCAATAGAACACAATATTGTGTGGGCCTTGCAAAATCAGTCAAAATCCAGCAAGGGGATTGCTTCTGTGAAAATGTCTGTGAGTGAATGAGTTAAGAAGGCGTCAATATGGAACAGTGGAACCTCGAGTTACGAATTTCTCTAGGGCCTTTTTCTGAACAATTTGGGTTACACACAAAATTTTCATATAAAAATGACTTCTATTTATGTACTAATTTGGTATATGGACGGTCTCCCCCGAGGAAGAAGAAAAAGTTTCTCACCATCAACTCTCCACCGCGATTACAAATAGTTTAATTTGTCTATAAAATTGCTCTAAGTACACACAGAGGAGCTAATACTCCATGCACACTTTCTGACAATGAGCTCACCACTGCCACCTACTGCACTGGATGTACAATTACACTTTATTCAAGTATGGCAATAAAAAACATGGAATTTGATATTGTTCATTTGCATAGGAAGAGGACCTTGAAAAAAATACATCAAATTACATTGATATTGAGGAAATAAAAATCTCAATTAGATTATGTTTCAAAATCATTAAATATCATTATTTCGCAATCGATAAAGAGGTTGTTCAATAACGGTGCTTAATTGAGGCGAGCTGAAATATGTGCCAGGCTAGCCGCTTTTCACCCTGAGCAAATATTGTTTCATTTCACATGGAATTTTTCGAGTTAAGTCCGAGGCGCTGACATTTTAATCAGAGTGAACATAAGAAGCCAACTGGCACTGACAGACCAGATGAAGGTCATTGCAAGCACTAAGCAGTCAGCAGCTTGCCATCACATTTAATCGTTGCGTCCTAATGATTCGTTTACACGTGAGATCAGGTTGATATTTTATGTATAAGCACACATTCTGTTCAAGGCCTTTTATTCTATTAACCTGTCCCGTCTGTACTAGATCCTTGCCGGGATCATTCCCATGTGGCTTAGCCTTTGATAAATATGCTTTTAGGTCTACCTAATTAATGCATTCAGCTGTGATTTTCCTCACTTGTCACCCACACTTTAACCTCACAGCGAAGGAACAGACTTTTCCGTCTCAAATTAAAGGTCCTCTGGGACGGTGTACACGCGCGAGCCAAAGCGACACGACGTGCTGCACAAGCTCATATCTCATCTTGAGGGCCTTAATGAAATGTTTTGAGCATAAATGAAATTACAGCACGTCGTTGTTATGTAGTGTTGACATATTCCGAGCAAATACGCTTTAGTTTATTAGATCTGTTGGCTCACAATTTCTCGGTTTGATACGCCACAAGGGGTTTTGCTAGATGTGTTTCAGAAAGGAAAAAAAAAAAAGCTCTGTGATTAGATTTTTAATTAAACATGGTTTGTTTTTTGGAGTAACGCATGCCTTAAGAGACTACGTTATGTTATTTGACAAGAATCTACGTAAATGTAAAACCTAATAAAACAACCATTCAGTTAGATTAACGTTGGCACAGTCAAGCAAAGCAAATGTAGACTGCTGGTGTTGAGGCAGCATATTTTGAAAGCACACAGGATGATAGCATAAGCCTCCTCTAGTTCACTCTACTACCTTGCCTACATTAATTGAACCTATTCAGCATTTTTTAAATGTACCCCTCAGTATTTCCTTTTACTGCCTGCATAATTGCCGTCCGCAGCCATTTGTAGGTTAAATGAATGGGAGGCAGTCCTCAGCGTAGGCTTGTTTAAATCTGCTTAACAAGAGGAAGGCCATATTACAATATAGACAAAAAAAAAAGACACAGGGCTTTTGTAATTAAGTTATAGCTGTTTTAACATGACACTATGTTTGGAGCCCCTCAATAGATTGACGAGAGGCCAACTATAATGTGGATAAAAGAGAATTGGCTATGGCTTATGGCTTTTGTTGTCTTTCTGGTAACCAAGGGTGCCGTGGTGCTAGAGCAGCAGCTTTACAAACCGAGCTTTGGAAGTGGAACAAGTTTGTAATGGCCGCTCAATGTGTTGACTCGGGACAAATGAGCATATTATTGAATTGTATAGAGAAAATGCAATAAGCACAAAGAATATATACGATGTAAATACTATACGTCAGAGGACTTATTTGTTTCTGTTATTGTGGTTAATATAATAGTACACAATTAATACTTTTGACATTGTTTCACCACAGACTGTAAGAAAACTCAACATTCTGATCTTTATTCACAATTAGCTATCGTTGGATAAGGCTGCAGCACATCCGCAACCCTAAGCAGTACGGATGATGGATGGATGGATGGATCAATGTGACTGTTTCTAGTAATAGAAAATGCACCATGGTTTAAATGAGAAATACAACAGATGATTTTTAAAGGGCAAGCCAACCCCCAATTTTTTTTCTTGACAATATGTTCTATGCAGCGGCTCCACTAGTCTAAATATGTCATTCTGGTTAGTTGAATATGAGTTAAGCAGCAAAATCAAGCCGTTTTTATCCATCTCTGAGCAACGGTGACGTCATCTTCAGTCGACAGCAAGTGGCAAAATGGCCGCCCCCTGAGATGGATCAAAAACGGCCAGATTTTGCTTCATAACTCATATTCCACAAATGTAATATTAACAGAATGTCATGTTTAGACTAGTGAGGTCACAAATAACTAGAGCTGCCAAACGATTACATTTTTAAATCAAATTAATCACATCTTAGAATCCTGATTAATCACGATTAATCGCCTAATAAAAAAGGCTTTTTTATCAAAAAAAAATTCCCCGCCAAATTTGAAGAGCACCGGTTATGTGTTAATTCTTTTGACATTTAATGTTATGAGGACGTCTTCAACATTTTTCTGTATTCACTGCACACGCTCATCCTCCTCTTTTTCCAATCAGTTAATTAGTTGCATAATTTAAAATGGAAAAAAAATGACCCCGATATTTTGACATGAGCAAATATTCTAAATGTGATACGCAAGCATTCTTTAAATGCTTTACTTTAATGCATGAAATTATGTTTATTGCTCAAACACAACCTGTGCTACCTTAAACGTAGACATCCGCTGTCACGCTAAAGGATAATCTATGGTCAAAATTAATACTACGATTAATCTGCGTTAATTCATGATTAATGCGATAATTTTTTGTGATTAATTAATCAATAAATGCTTTATCTTTGACAGCACTACATAATACACACACTTAATACTTTTGACATAATTTTACCATAGACTATAAGCAAACTTATATTCACAATTAGCTGTTAATGTATCAGTTGCTCCTTCTAATAAGACAAAAAAGCATCATGATTTAAATGAGAAATACAGCATTCAGTATACTTAATTTGCTTTAACAAGTTCACCTTAAGGACAAGACTAGCACACAATTTGTCAAGACTTTGTGTAGTTTTGAGACAAAACTTCATTTTGACGTCTTCGCTTTCAAACAACTTGTTTTGCGCATCTGTCAAGTCATCAAAAGCTAAAAATTATTCCAAATCAAAGATTGATCAACGCCTCTGCCAACACGAGCATTTGAAGGCTTATTTTAATTGACAGCGTGACTGAGCCTACTGGTAACTGTCAGCACAAGCAGTTTACGTCTCGTCAGTGATGACACAAAGCAAAACTTATAATTACTCTTTCTGTCACTTTTTCATGTTAAATGTTTAAGTTTTCCATCCACACAAAACAATAAACATTGTGCACCAAAGCTGTTATTTTCCTACTCTGCCTTCAAGCCTTCAAAAAGAATTAATCCAGCATTATAGCTGCATTGTAACTACAAAAATACTTCCCCGTCTTTTAAAAAGATGAAATATTTTCTCTGCTATGTAATTTTTCTCTCTGTATTTCGAGAGTTACTGACCTAAAAAGGTTGATCAAAGACTGTTGGAACTCTACAGCCTGCAGCAACCAATAAATTGGTCCATTCGATGTTTTGCACTGACAAATTATTCTCCAGAGTGCTAACATTCTTGGTAGCAACTCAATTAGCAGGAGACAGACGTAGCGAGAATTCGCATTTATGTTCCACAGACGTTTCAATATTTTATTATTTCAGTGAGTTTTGCTATGGTTCCTTTTATGTCACACAAATGATAAGTATTTGCTCATTCTCACATGAAGCGATAGTTGTTTTTGCTGTGGGAATCTACACACTGCGCACCCTATGTCTTTTGGCTTTTACACAATGTCGACATGGCCTTGAGCTCCCATTCGCTTTAATGTCGCTGTTAAAAGCCAATATTTTTTATTATGGCAAAGGGGAGGCTGATCTCATTCGGTGTTAATGTAAAGAGCTGTGTCGACAAGTAGAAAGAACCGTACATTTTTGTAAAGTACACGTAGTCACACATTGTTGTCTGTAAATATTAAAAACGTTTTTTTTTGTTTGTTAAATAATTCCATAGTCTATAGAAACTATCAATTCATATACCTGGACAACACCAAAGAAATATGCACCGATAATAGAATTTTGCTTTTCAAATCGTTTTAATTTGCATAAATCTCCCTGCTGTTCAAGCATCATTTATCCCAGAAAGAAGAAAGTTCAATAATTAAGCTAAAGAATAATTGTGGAAATTTTAGCTAAGTTTATTGAAATGTACCTGAAAATGTCATGTCTGCATGTTGGCTTTCAAGATGCCCTCAGAATGAACCCAACTACCGTAGTAAGGATGAAAACATCGTCAGTGTAAATATATATACTCGTACTGATGTTGGCAACAACAACAAAAAAATCAAACAATTATTTTTACCTTTTATGCCACCAGAGCTGAATCCAGTGAGCTTGTATCATCTGCTAATGCATCTGCTTAAACAACCAATTCCCACACTCTGAGAGTTTGCATGCGGCGGCAGCAACAAAACACATGCTCGCTCTTTCTGTTATACAAATACAAAAAAGGAAGCGCAGCACAATAACAGCTTTATCGTCTCACTGTACATTTGGCCAAAAGAGAGTCTGAGAATGCTGCATAATTAACTGCCAGCCAAATGTTCCCCCGAGTCACTGCTTTATTAACAAAGCAACGGAGCCCTTTTTAATTGGCCATTTCATCGGAAAGCCAATTAGAGAAGATAACATCAGACACATTGATCACCAATATGATGGGTATTGTCTTTTAAATTTGTACCTTTTATGGGGTATGTTCCTGAAAAATGACATGATGTGGAATATCTTCTTGAGCATAAAATGAACATGAAAGCCAAAGAGAAATGCACTGTTTATGTACATACTGTAAAGTACTGTAAATATTGTGCATATTGCAAAATTGTTTATACATTAGTGCCCATTCATCTAGTAAAGCTATAATTTCTTTCTATATATATATTTTTATTCCTCATTAATTGATGCGCAGTTATAGTTCATGCTTAACTTACTATATTCATTACTCTAAGCCTCGGGGGCTTTTTTTATGGCCCAAACTGTGATGTTTTGGCCACCCATTTTTATGACTACAGGCTTTTGGAGAGTGAAAATGCAAACTTTTGAAAACAGGTCTGAAACTTGAGCTTCTCAAACAAAATCCAAATATAAACTGAGTGTTAAGAATATTATTTTGGCTAACAGCAGGGGGACAAGCAGAAGGGTAGCCATGTTGTGCAAATTATTGTGTCTGAGCATTTTTGCAGCTCTGCGTAAATGGGGCTTTTTTTTATGTCTGTAATATGGGACTTTTAAAAAAACGCAGGAAACAAACCGATTTTTTTGTGGCGTTCTCATTAGGGCTGAACAATTATAGCAAAAATGATCAGCATGATTATTTTCACCTATATTATTCACTATTATTAATAATTATTCATTATGTTAGTGAAAATACCTGTTTTTATTACACTTATTTTTAACAAACATGTTTACAGTTTTCAAACGGAAAGTTAAATAATTAAAAATGTACCTGTCCATCCATTTTTTAAACCGTTTATCCTAACCAGTGCTACAAGCATGCTGGAACTTATCCCAGCTGTCTTCGGGCGGTATGAAGGGTGCACCCTGAAGTGGTCGCCAGCCAATAATAGAATTTACCAAATCATTTAACTCATTAACTGCCATTGACGACTATAGACGTAAAAAAAATTATCTGAGCTATTTCTATTAGTTGAACAATTTTTCATTTAATTTCATTTTTTATGAAAACCCTTTTTTTTATTGTACATTAATAACAGATATAAAATTATCATGTGATTAATTACGACTAAACGCCCCTTATTTTTAATGTATTTTTTTTAAATTAGGCCCCTCAGGCGATTACATTTTTTTAAATTGTAATTAATCACATGACTTCACTAGTTAACTAACGATTAATCACAAATTTTATATCTGTTCTAAATTTACCCCCCAAAAAATCTAGGTTTTCATACTCTTATTAGCAAAAGTGGATTTTTTTTGTAACTAATAGAAATAGTTTAAATGAATTTTTGACGTCTATAGCCGTCAATGGCAGTGAATGAGTTAAAATGTACAAAGGGCTAGTTGAATAAATATGCTATTACAGGGTTCAATTACAAAGTCAAAACAACGGCTTTCGAACACTTTCGAGCCATAGCCTCCTCATTTCCAATTTTTGCTATACTTTCTTCTCTCGACATGACCTGCTCTCATCAGAGATTTGATTTAGGCAGCTAAATGGAGCCTTAAACATGCTGTCGCCCCCTGGTGATTGGCTGACTACCGGTTGAGAAAGTGGTTTATTAGATATGCAGCAGAAGCCTAATTTTAAATGTAAACAATCACAGATGATCAGGCTAACTTAATCAGAGCAGCCAAAATCGTGATTACAATTTGATTAAGTGTGCAGCTATGTAATATACCATACAATACTTGCATCATAAAGCCTTTAAACAACATAGCCAAAGGATATTTTAAATTGTATTTAACATTTCTGTCACCTTTGAAAGAAATAGCTCTGCTTAGCCACAAGGAGGCACCACCTGGATAGCTCTCTTAACCACAGACCTCTTCCACAATGGCTCATTAGCATTGTGCCAAAGATGGATGGCGACTTTCTGCACGCATTGCTGGCCGCCAGTATATGAGCTGGGCAAAGGCTTTCCTTCGGTCCCTTGGCCTGCCTGCTGACCTGCCCCTGCGGGTCTTAGTTAACATTCAGGGGCCCCTGACCTGGAACACAGGGTTGGCAGCCGATCCAAGGTCCCATCATCCCTAAAGAAATTAGAGGCGGTTATCTTTCAGGAATGACTTGCTAACCTTCCCAGACCATGTAAATGGGATGGATGCGACTGATTTCCCTGCTCCTCTTTCGCAGCCCTTATGTCTTGCTGTCACTGGGGATGGCAGGTTGTGTCCAATTTGTGTGTATTTGACCGCTCGCAAGTGACAAATGACAGCTTGGGCTAAAAGAAGGTTACATTTAAACACAGCACAGGTCAATGGGGTAGCAGCCTTAAAGCTAAATCATTGTCAGGGAAACTAATGATGCAACATTATAAGACAACAGGGCACCATATAAGATGAAGTGCAGGATGTCATGCGCGGAGTATAATCAACCACTGTCTGTTTCAACTGCACATTCGTCTTGATTTTGCATAGACATATTCTCGTCATACCGAAATGAAAATGGCAATGAATCGCTTTGTGTGTAGGGCAATCCTTTTGGATTACAACAATGTCTGGGCATACCGCTCAGCTGCACTCTAATGCAATGATCATTTATAAGGACTCGTACAAAATACACACTACTTAGGCTTGTGAACAAATATTTTAACTCTTCCAGTCGAAGATCCGTTCCACCTGCTGTAGCCATTTCAAAAACACACAGGAAGTCTGGAAAAACAAACAGAGAAAAGAGCCTGGAAACCGAAGCACGAGTTGTGGCATCTTGACAAGTCTTAAGTAATTCTTACGAGAACAAACACCCCTAGGCTCATTTGCTTCATTGCTTTAGTCAAAACAGAATATATATACAGCCAGTTGGCTTCCAAGGAGACTCAATCAAGTAGCAAAGTAGTAGTTCCTTACAAAAAAAAAATCTGTGTGTGATTAGAAAAAATGATTTAAAAAAACAGGATATCGTAAATCCGTATTCTAATTTGGATCTTGATTTGTAAACATTATGACAGCACGGGGGCAGAACTCAAAATAAGTTTGCTTTTCACTGTGTCCATATTTCGTCAGCACAAAGAAAAAGCATGCGGCTGCCGGTAATGAGCATTACTGCAACCCAAACTCCTCGTAGCTGGCGGTTATGTGGACACGGCGTGTCCGGGAAGCTCAAGGACGGCCCATACTCCCAGATTAAACAACATTCATTCTCTGTCAAACGCCTATCGCTCCCGAAAGTGCCAAGCCGGAGGAAAATGGGGCCCCCGCGCGACCCTTGCTTTGGGTGACAGGATAAAATACAGAACAGTTGTGCCTGAAGGAGAAGCAGGATAACGAAACTATCTTTAATCTCTGTCCCTCCGGGGCACTTTCAACACCTGTTATTCTTGACGGCGATGCAAGGGAGGCCAGCTTGCAGATTCATTTTGAGCCGGGTAATTATTGCACTAATTATTCACTCCGGTGTTGGGTGATTACGCATCCTCTTGCAGGTGAATACTCGTCTGTTTGCACACCAGCTGAGGCCAAAGCGGAGCTCGCTGGAACAGTTGTTCCACTCCTTTTCCCCTTGCAGATATTTGACCCCTTGTCATGTTTGCAATCTGTACAGTAGGGGGAAGGGAGAGGAAAAACAGCCCCCCAAACTTTTAATTGCTCAACAGAAACACGAGCGAGTGGAAGGCACAAGTTTGGCCATCTGCTCAGTTTTGCGCTTTACGTAAGCAGAGCTGAGAAACTTAACAGGCTGTGTGGTCTCATCCACTCTCTATGATGGATCTATTGGGAGGCACGTTGGCACAGCAGAGTTGTCGTTATCCTGTCTTTTGCAACATTGAAATATTATTTCACTTAAATTAATCAGTGCCCATAGTATCTACCCCCCCCCCCTCTGCACTCATCAATAATTAATGAATCAAGATATATTCTTTTCATTTAAGGAGACACATTAATAATGAGACCTTGGGGGCACAAAAGCCTTTAAGACAAATATCTGTGCTCTTTGACTAGATTGAATTCACTTAGCAGAAATACAACATCAAATACTAGGCCTCCATTAACTCATCTTTCATGTTAAATATGAATATCATGAATATTCGATGTATGGTCATGTGAAAAAAAACAATTATTACGATGCTCAAAAGACACGGAAAAATGCTTGATTTAATGTAGTTTTAATATTTTTCATTAGAAAGAAATTTCAAACGTACTTTGAGGCCATAATGCTCCCATTGTTGCTGGTTGTTTTTGTAAAATGTCACCTCAATAGAACATATTTGATCTATGGCGGCGAAATGACAAAGCAATGCACTGCATCAGGCGGGGATCAGTGAAAACAGACGTTTCGTTTATGTCAGGATCAAACAGTCATCATTGTGGAATTTACCAGCACTTGGTCCTTAAAGCCAAAAGGTTAACTAGATTCCCGATGTTTGCTGCCGTCGTCAAATCCCAGGAAAAAAACAAAGCTATGTCAGTGTGTTTCCCAGTTATTCTATTCTCTGCCCCAAAGCTCATTATGCTTTGTCTTTATTGAACATTTCTATGAATGTTCAAAATAAATTGGAAAAAAATCTACCAAAAGACTAGCAAGTAGCATACATCTGGTTTTGCTTCTAAAAGTGGTTCCAATCACGTACAAAATTACATACTTCCCAATATGAAAATGTGATTTTAACCTGATTCATCTGCAACACTCCCAGAAACTCAAATGGCAAGCAAATTCCTTTAGAAAGTTGTTGAAACAAATTAAATTCTTTACCAGACCTGCTAAAGGTCAGCTCTTCCCTTCTGCAGCAGAAATAAGAATGCTGTGTCGCAACCGTGTCGGCTGATTGCTTTACTCTCTAGGCAATGTCAATTTTGTGGAAGTACTGGCGGATTAAGTCGGCAGGACGTCAAGGGCCCTTGTAGAAGCTGCTATCTTGTCTCAGCCAAGGGTCCGAAAGCCCATGTCTATTACCAGAGACACCCCAAGGACAGATGTTTTAGGCTTAGGGGGGTGATGGAGAATAATAGCACATTAGATTCCTAATGTCTGTCGGATGCGGGACTCATGGGGGACAGAACTCCTGGGTAATCCAAATTCATCCCTCGCTTTCTCTCTATGTCCCTCTCTTCCCCTCATTTCCTCCTGTTTTACTTCTGGTTCTTTGCAGTAAACAGGGTTGGGTCGTCTCTTGTCTCTTGAGGTGCTGAATCCTAGCCCGGAGCTACAAGCAACTCAGTCCATTCATCAAAGGTGTGACCCTTCGCACAAGTCAGGAATGAGATTCTCCCTACTAATCAACCCAGTATAAAAACATCCTCTATGTATGGGTCAGATTTTTGTGAAAAATATCATATAGAAAAAACACTCAATTTCTCAAGTATTCAATTAAAACCCAAAATGAGAAGTGACTCAAAATTCCAGTAAATGACAAACAGAATGTTTTTTTGTGTTTTGATTGGACACTCAAAGAAGATTTCAAGTCTTAAGTCTTTTCCTATGTCTCTTGCACTGAATCGTACGAATACCCCCCCCCCCCCCCCCAAAAAAAAATCTTTCAAGTACATCCATGCTAGCAAGAGCAAATCCCTACTGCCTCATCACCAGCATGGAGCCTTCAACCCCCTCCTCCAAACCGAAACCAAGGGTACACCTTGATGAGCAAGGAGGGAGGCTAATTTAGTCCCCAGGCTTAATTAATCCAATGTCTTTTTTGATAAATGACTTGCAAATTGTGCTGCAATAGCGGTATCGTCTGCCTACAAAGATGTCGAGATGTGTGTTGACTCTACTGGATAAAGTTAACAATTTGACTTATACAACGTTTACACAACAACGATCTAACGATCTAATGTTTAATTGTCCCAAAGACATATTTATACGTTTTTTCTTTCTTTTCTTTTTTAAAAGGCTACAGCACACAGAAGGCTTTGATGCAGCCTCTCAACTGCACAGAACGGTTGAAGAAATGGTAGTTATTACAAAAACGGCCAGCAGCAGGTGGCAGCAGAGCAAAAGAGATCAACCAGGGCCATGTTGGAACAAAGCTGTTTTCCCCACAGTTTGAAGTAGATTTGTAAATAATGATGAAACTTAGCTCTATTATAATTCTAATTGCTGCAAAACGGAAACGTATATAAATATACTTTTACCAATCTTTCTTTTGGTAGGTTCCATATTTTTATAGCAATTGAACACAATATTCTGTGGGCCTGGCAAAATCTGTAAAAATACTGTACAGTAAAACAGCCAGGAGTGAAGGGGATTTCTTCAGTAAAAATGGCTGGGAGTGAATGAGTTAAGTGTAAATGACAACGCCAGCAATGCTGGCAAAGAATTGGCACTTTGGAAGAAATGTGTGTTTAAATATATGCCCCATTTCTAATTAGCTGTCTAAACTATACTACTATACCATTAAAAAACACAAACAAAAAAAAAACGGTTACCCTTTGAAAATAATTTTAGTGTGATTTGACTAAGGTTTTTATTAGTGCTGTGAGGCGATTAACATTTTTTGAATAATTAATCACACAATTTCCCTAATTAATCAGGATAAATCATGATTAATCAAGTTTTCCTACTGCTGCTTCTACTTGCTTCTTAAAAGCTTGTAACAAATTTTTACTTGAGTAAAATCTTGGAATTAATGGAAAATCTTCAAATAGAAAGTATATTAGAATCAAAGAGCTTTCTTTGATGTTTGAATACTTCTGTAAAATACAACTGTCAAACAAAACTATGAAAATGGACTCAGCTTTACAAGGCCATCTTTTTTCTCATAGAAACTATTCTCACTTCTCACTGAGATGACATGCCAAAGACTAATATTAAAAAAAAAACACACACACACACAAAAAAAATCAGGCTCCTGCAACACTTGTAAATCTTAAGTTGTAAATACAGTGCAGTCTTGACGACTTCCCCGGAAATTTGGGACCGCCTTGCATGAATCTTCTTACGTCACAGAGATCTCTTCTTTTAAGCATGCATTGTCCTAACAGAGGTGCCACTTAAAACTAACGATGTCATAAATTTTTCCGGCTAATGTGGCACATGTGAAGGGAGCGCCGGTGGGTGGGGTGAGGGTCTGGTGATTTGAGAGGAGGGATGATGAGATTCGGTGGCCTAGCCCAAGCAATGAACTTGATTAAACTAATCTCATCTCTATCAAAGCTTCCCTCTGATCCCCCTTGTCCCATTATTCACGGCAATGGGATAATTACACTGAGAAGCACGGGGCAAGACAGCTAGAGCTGTTACAGGCCCTCTCAGACCCTGGGCTATACGGCTCTTCGACAGTGCGTCCGGTTCATTCTAAACACAGATTAATTATGGTCAATGGGATGGTTCACATCTGTCACTCTTAGTGAGGAAAAATGGAAATGATTCCTCTGAAGATGATGAAGGATGTATATTAAGTCATCTGCTAGTCGGAGGTTCAATAGGGTTGAATAGGGGCCGCGTTTTAATTTTGACATTTGTCAGAATAATGTGGGAAAACAGCAGGGGTCGTCCTAATAGCTTGATTGTACAATCACTGTGGTAGAAAACCCACAACCTCATATGTAATGACACCTGCCTCTGATGTATGCAGTCGATTTAACATAAACCTATACGCCTATATATGGACGTGTACAGCCATTTTCATGGCATTCTGTGTCAGCAAATTGCACTTCATAATTCTGTATTATTAAGTCTGTGTTTAATGAACAGATCTCATTCTGTCATTAATTTTTTACAGCACGCTTTTTAGCAGAAAATCAGCCGAATGCTACCACAATCTTGAAATGTATGTACTTGTATGCGTGCACACATTCTATTTACGACTTCCAAGTATGCAAATTAAACCGTGAACATAATAATATATGTTTATGCAAATGAAGCATGCTTCAATGTATTAAGCAGAGGGCCCGGTAGGGTACTTGCAAATATTTTCCTTTTTAAGTAAATGTTTTCTAATTAATAACACATAAATAATTGAGTAATGCAATATTTATGTAATCAACTGAGAGGTGTTTATGGTACATCTGCAATCTTTCCAGGCACTTACATTTGCTGCTTTTGAGTGCTTTTCCACATATGGAGAGTGCAATAAAACGTTGTGGGGGTTTATTCGAAAATAAATATAACCCTGAACAGCTTCATGGTGCCGAGTGTATTTAAAAAGCATTTTGTATTTATTTGGTTGCTGTGTTAGACCTTTTAATTTTTATTAAGAGAAGCAGTTAAGGGTGATTTCAGTAGCGTCCTGCAGACCATTATGGTGTGCAGACACACACACACAGTGCCAAGCGCACATCCCAAGGGAGGATGAACAGACAAGACTAACAGACAACCAGTCAATGTAATTATCTCCTGGAGTGGTGTTTGTGTGTGTGTGTGTGTGTGTGTGTGTGTGTGTTTGTGCGGAGCTCCGGTCAAAGCTGTGTGGCCCTCTGTGCTTGTCTGCACGTTGTTTTCACCACCACAATGATTAGGCTTCTTGCGATGGTGTTTTTCCTCCCATTCAGTCTTTTAATGCTGTCCCGGAGGGCTTACATGCAGTCACTGACAACTGACCACACCACTTCAAACTAACAAGATTATTTGGCTGCACACTGTCAATGCTTTCCTGGCGCTCTCTATTACCTGATTTAGCAAATATTCTTTTATTTTAAATGCAGGTACTATATATATATATATATATATATATATATATATATATATATATATATATATATATATATATATATATATATATATATATATATATATATATATATATATATATTAATTAGGGGTGTGCCCAAAAATCGATTCTCATAAGAGTTGCGATTCTCATTTAGTACGATTCAGAATCTATTTTAAAATTTTAAATGCCCCAAAATCGATTTGATTTAAATTATTTTATACTGTCTTCCTTTTGTTTGTGTGTGCCTTTATTGGGAGCGCTGTTCATGTTGTACCCGATTTGGCCACTATATATATATATATATATATATATATATATATATATATATATATATATATATATATATATATATATATATATTATATAAGTATAAACTCCTTGCTGTTACTTGGTGCATTAGTATGAAAAAAATATATGCATATTTGCATTTAAAATGGAATCCAATGCAGTTGCATTAATCACGTATGTTTTATTGAACTTGACCTGATCAAAACAATAAATAATAATTGAAATCGATTACAACCACAGCACTAAATAAAGTGGCAAAAACACTCTGCTTTTTTGTAAAATAAAACCTATAAATTTTTGTTGAGGGGAGTAATATCGATTTGATATCAATATATCGCTTTTATTTAACCCAGCCCTAATATATATATATATATATATATATATATATATATATATATATTCGATTTGATTTCGATTTTTGGGTCTGCAATTCGATTCAGAATCGATTTTCAATTAAGAGCGATTTTTGATTCAAAGTGATTTGATTGACAATCATTTTTGCTTCGATTTCTAGATGTTCAATGAATCGTCATGATCTACTCCAGTTTGACTCGCTAATGCTATTAAGTGCTCTACTCGCGGCACTTTTATCACTCAAAAGAACGGCTCCACGCTGAATAAAAACATTTTTGACAGAAAAAAAAAAAATATATATATATATATATATATATATATATATATATATATATATATATATATATAATAGTATTGTGATAAATCATTATTTGATAATGATTCATTAGTTACTCTGTGATTTTCGAACATGTTCGAACAAGTATCTAATTGTGTCCTTCGTTTTTTTAAAGGCCTAATTTGCCACCGCAGTTGTGCATTGACCACCTGGCTGTTTGTGCTTGTCAACACATGGAGAAGTTCATCTTCCAGCATTTTTAACACCGTCAGCATCGGTCCGTCTCCACGGTAAGTGGAACGTCATCAAATGTTTTCTAAAAGCCTTTGTAACCGTTTAGACTCCATTAACCGACTTTCTCAAGTTTAATGTCCTGCCACAAATGCATTCATTCAATGGTTACAGTTGCCCTAAACAATTATGTGTCCCTATTGGATGAATTGTGGACGCAGTATTTAAAGTTGCACCTTTATATAATGAACAAGAAGCGCCTGTTGCATTACAGTATATTATAGCAGGAATATCCACGTTAAACTCAAGAGCGTTTTACAGCTTTATATGCCTTTTTTGGGGGGGGGCTGGCTAAGTACGCATTAGGTATTTTTCCTTGAATCATATCTTAGGTAAATCATCATGTCTTGCTTGCTTGGCTATTAACAGCAGTGTCCTTTCATTCCCGTTATCTCCAGACTCCTGATTTACACATTTTAGAACCTTGGCCATATCCCTTACCTTCCAAGGAGATAGTGTAATTAAATTTGTACTTTTTACAAGTCGTACTCGATAAATCTGAATAAATTAACAAGGCATTACGAAGACTGCTACATTAAATTTGCATAGTGTGTTTAATGAATATGCAAGTGCAAGTGAAAAGGTCTGCTACTGTGAACTCTTGAAATTAGCATAACTACTTCCAGCATGTTTCTTAAATAATGCTCTCATTTGCACATCACTGAGTTGGCTAATTCTAACTTCAGTCAGTGTAGCCTCATAATTAAGACTCCCGCTTTAATTTTTAATGAAGTTTACGTTACATCAATCCTGACAGTAATGAGAGGGACATGGAAACAAAAAGGGTGCTAATAATTAAATCCACCAGCCAGTTTGCGGCACAGTAATTCCTGAGGAGAAATTACATGGCTAATTATTAATTTGCTATTCATCCCATTCCACGGATAGACTCGCATAACGGCTTGTCTTGGTACCAGTTATGCTGAGATGCAAAATGCCTTTTCACTGCCCCCAATGACTGGGAGGTCTTACATGGATTTTAGTGCACAATTAATCATGTTGACGCTCACGATTAAATGCTTTTTATTGCTGTCCATTTATTAGACCATATTACCTGAGTTGGTTTAGCGCCTGTTGAAGTCTGTCACTGGGATGAGGACATAAACAGGGTAATGATTGAATAACAGTGCGGATATGGGAGCAGTTCATGACTGGAGCAATATTTAAAGCCCAAAAAGCATTTTAGAACATTATGTAAAAATACTGTCACTCCCTGAAGTTATTGCTGTTTTTTAGAGTGATAAACACATCAAGAACATAGAAAAATAAAGACAAAAACATGCCTGTTTTAAGTTCGATTTACACAGACCAAAAAAAAAGAATACCATTTGTTAACAATGAATTACTCGATCATGTGGGTTACGGTACATGTAATCCATAATCTGCTCAGGAGGTTGAGAAAGAAGAGAGCGTTGGAAATACTGAATGTTAAAAATCCCAAGTGGCCTCTTAAGCCTTGAGGGATGAGTCCTGACGTGTGATTAGAGTCCGAGGCATGGACCTGTGCCTTCATACCTGAAAGAGAGAAATTGGGTTACAGCTGTTCAACAGTGCTGAGCACTACGAGACAGACATTTTTACAACGGCTCTAAATAATCTGTTCTGAGATCTTAACACCAAAACCTGTCCTGTGGAGGACGACATTTGTACATCAAGATAATTATCTCACAGTAGATATACATATACATACATATATATATATATATATATATATATATATATATTAGGGGTGGTAATCTTTGAATGTCTCACGATTCGATTCAATTCAGATTTTTGGGTGTGCGATTCGATTCAGAATCGATTTTCGATTAAGAAAGATTTTTGATTCAAAATGATTTGATTGACAATCATTTTTGCTTCAATTTATAGATGTTCAATGAATCGTCATGATCTACTCCAGTTTGACTCGCTAATGCTAATAAGTACTCTACTCGCGGCACTTTTATCACTCAAAAGAACGGCTCCACGCTGAATAAAAAAAACAAACTTTTATTGAAATAACTTGATCGTGACTTTTTCCTTCTACTCTCTAATGTGGCTACAACTTAATAGTATATCAGATCGTGTGGAACCACACTGCCCCTAAGTGGCCAAATCGGGTACAACATGAACCGCGCTCCCAATAAAGGCACACACACGAACAAAGGGAAGACAGTATAAAATAATTAAAAAAAAAAATCGATTTTGGGGCAATTAAAATTTTTAAATAGATTCTGAATCGTACTAAATGAGAATTGTGATTCTTATGAGAATTTATTTTTTGCCACACCCTTAATATATATATACGTATATATATATACCCCAAGCAAGCCTTTTGTTGACATTTTGTATGATTTTAAAATGTAATGAATGAAAATTAATGTAACCCCTTTGGATGTGGTCCTAAAGCATTGAACTGTCATTGTGAATTCATTTTAACTTCCCATATGTTGGTGCCATGTTGTTTTTTAGACTGGAAACTCGTTGGGACTCAAAACAGTTAACAGCACCTCTTTTCCCTCTATTTTGCCTTAGTTACTTCAAGACTGCATTAGTCAGCACCCAGTTCTAGTCAATTGACTTGAACACTTAACAATCAATAAACCAACTAATTAATTATTATGTTTGGCCCAAAGACACTTACATATAAGCAGGTGTTCCATTTTCAAAGATGATAGCAGATGATATCTGTCACTTTCAAAAACACAGCTGCCATGTAATTGAAGGGTGGGTAAAAAAACAAAACAAATCTGCTTTTCCCATTTTCAGTTCAAACCGGTTTCATGTAAACGGGCCCTCATTCTGCACAAAAGAAGTTCAATTTTGTTCAAGATTTGACGTTCTCGTCCATCCTTGTGTCGCAGCGTCATCATGTATTGTATTTTACCTAAATAAATTAAGTGCATAATTGCTTGAGATTAATTTTACGGCTGCACAATGAATGGAAACATGTTTGAACATTAAGTGCTTAACTGGATTCTGAAGTATTCGGTTTAGGTGAAGGGTATGGGATTTTTAATAGGTTTTAGGTGAACTAATGAATACACACTCACACACGTGCACACACACGTGCAAAATAAAAAAAAAATAAAAAAGAGAGAGCAATGATGATGACATGTCAAATCGGTAAAATTACCGAATGAACAATACTGAGCTCTCTCAAAAAAAAAATGTATTGATGGTCAAGTGTAATCAACAGTAAAGTGATAAAAAAGCATGACCTGTGAGATTCATTGCAAAGTAATTACTTTTACAACTTTCCCAATTCTTTGTATCTTCAGTGTGACACGTCTTCAAAGTATCATCCTCCTTGCTGTCACGACAACCGCCTGTTCCGTTGAAAGTTAATTATTTGGGATCGTAATGGCGCTGGTTTAGGCAGGGGAGAACCAAACAAAACATTTCCCGAGACGATAAGAATGTTAATATCTCTGCGCTGCCGGCAGTCTATGTGACCAATAGTGATGCTTCTTGATATGGGAACAGCACTTGACATTTCATCGGAATCTTCCCTTTTCGTTCCCCATCAG
The DNA here is from genome assembly GCF_051991255.1 of Vanacampus margaritifer. Lineage (NCBI taxonomy): Eukaryota > Metazoa > Chordata > Actinopteri > Syngnathiformes > Syngnathidae > Vanacampus > Vanacampus margaritifer. The sequence continues at coordinate 18,482,130 of NC_135437.1, read as the reverse complement.
TCCATTATAATAACCCAAACCTTAACTCCAGATCAAATTTGTTTGACAGAAACGTAATTACATTCTTTTGTGTGCGTGCCGCAGCCCGTGTGTATTGTTCCCTGCCCGTGATTCAAATGCTTTGCTTGCCGCTGAAGTACTTGTTCCCGAAACAGGTCAGAGTCAACAGCATTAGTTTCAAGTGTCGCCTCTTAAGGGCCTATACTAATCAACATCACAGTTCATTTGTTGGGTTGCCACTAGCCGTCAATGACAAATCCCCTACACCGAATGCTGCTTCAAGTGTCCTTTATCAACAAAAGATTTCAGAAACCTAAATACATATTCTTCTCTCAGCATTCGCCACGCTGTCGGCGGGGCCTAGCGCGGGGTTGCATCTCCACTCTGACATTGCAGTCTTGCGGAATAATGATGCCTCAATGTGTCCAGCTTTTCCTCGGCTGTACGAATATTCAAGCCTTGACTTAATTAATGTAACAAAATCCTTGTTTCCTGCGCCGTTTTTGATTAGTTGTGGATTAACAAGACCTTTATGTTTTCCTCAGGTTAGCTTCCCGTATTACTAAACAAATGAATTAGTGCCTGCAAATGTGTCATGCTTATTAGCTCTAAGCAGAGGCATATTTGTGTGAGCTGGTCAAGCATGCAGGAGCAGTATGCAGCATGTTCGTGCGACTTTGCATATCTCCGCAAAGCGCTTTTGTGATATACTGTGAGTCTTACAACAACATATTTCACAACCCAATTAAGACAAGTCAATAAAAGGGCCACTTAATGAGATTACATATTGTCAGTATCTCATTGTAATTAGAATTCGAAAACTAACTATTGGGTAACTAGAAAAGCTTAATTGTGCAAACATGCTTTGGCAAGTGACAGTTGGGCGCTGCCTAGTAAAATACATTGTGGTGGTATTCGAAAATGCATTTCATGGGGCTTTAATATTTTCTTATGTTTCGTGCTAATAATTTTGTGCTTTTGTGTTAATAGACATCATGAGTTTTCCACTTATATGAATAAATGCCATTGTCTTGTTTTTTTAGGTACATATACATATATATTTTTTTTATTTTTTATTTTTATTTTATTTTATTTTTTCTGTTAAAAATGTCAATATTAACTTATTCACTCCCAGTCATTTTCACTGAAGCAACCCCCTTCCCTCCCGGATGTTATACTGGATATTGACTGATTTTGCCACGCCCACAGAATATTGTGTTCTATTGCTGTAAAAACATTGACACCTACCAAAAAAAAGATAAGAGTCTCTTCTTTCGTCAGGAAACAAAAGTATACAGTATTTCTATATTTTTCAGTTTTGCAGCAATTAGCATTAGAATATAGCTAAATGTAATCTTTATTCACAAATCAGTTTAGAGCTGTGGTTAAATTACCTTTTTTTTCAACATGGCCCTGGTTGATCTCTTTTGCTCTGCTGCCACTTGTTGTAGTAATAGCTACCATTTCTTCAACCGTTCTCTGCAGTTGAGAGGCTGCATCAAAGCCTTCTGTTTGCTCTAGCATTAAAAAAAAAATATATATATATATATATAAAACGTATAAATACGTCTTTGGGACACTTAAACATTTAAAATAGAACGTATTTATATGTTTTGGGGAGCAAATGAGTTAATAATGAATATCATAAAAATGATATGAGGGGAAAAAAGCTATCCATAATATTGTACTTTGTAAAAACATACAGTTATTTCATCCATCCATCCATTCATACAGTCATTCATGTTAGTGAGGGGCGTTGCTTTGGTCGCAGGCTTGTAGTGAAGTGAGGCTACATTCAAAACTCGCTAGCAGTGTAAAACAGCGAATTCCTTTATTTGAAAAAACAAAACAAAAAACAGCATATTCCTTTCAAGGGAAGTTGAGTCCAAAATGTTCCTAATGATATGGACTGTTCATACCCTCTAGTCTTAACATGGTATTCTATATATATATATATATATATATTCTATAATATTGTTTTTGTGCAATATGAATTAAGCAGAAAAAACTAGCATTTTTTAAAATCTATCTCAGGGGGTTGCCATTTTGTCACTTGCTGTCTACTGAAAATGACATCACATCTTGAAATCTGTGATGTCATTTTCAGTCGACACCAAGTATCAAAATGGCCGATCCCACAACTTGTGAATGTCACATGACCAAACTCAGAAAACAGGTGTGTAGTGTGTAGTGGTTATTACCTGAGCCCTAAGCAACTGTGATGGCATTTTCAGTCGACAGCAAGTGGTAAAATGGCCGCCCCCTGAGATGGGTAAAAACAGGTGGATTTTGCTGCTTAATTCATATTCCACAAACACAATAATCAGAATGCCGAGTTTATGCTAGTGGTGGTACATAGAACTTTTTACTGCACAAAAGATTTTTTTTACTTGACTTCCTCTTTACCTTGAACTTTTAATAATACTGTATTGTTGATCACATTGTATAATTTAGCTGGATGTCCAGACATTAATTACAAACTTTTCAACACAATTTTGAGACTTAAAATAAAATATATATAACGTACAGAATTAACCTTCCCTGTGGGTGTCCCCATCATCAGACGTGTGTTTTTGTTTACCAGCGTCATAAACACCTTTCATATTGTTATTATTATTATTATGTATTGTGTTGTTCTGGTCTTTGGCTTGGTTCGCCATCCTTGGAGACGCAGTATTTCCCCCATGTATTAGATGAAAGACAGAAAGAAAATGCCCCTCATTTGGTCCCAGTTGGTTAAGTGTGTCCCGATCACTGCCAAGGTCTGGATGAACACGAGTCGCACAAAAGACCGTGCCTTCCAACCACACAATAAAAAAAAAAAAAAAGGATTTGCCTGATGTCTTCTATCCCCAAAGGAGTGACTTGTTTGTGGCGTTGCTGTAGCGGCCTAATGAACGCCAGTGTCAACGAAATGATCACAAGGATTTTTTTTAACCTTAATTCTTCGGATTAATTCCAGGTAAACAGTCAAGTAGAAACTTCCTTTCTGTCAGAATTAATAACAGTTCCCCCTGTGATGAAGAGATAATAGAAAAGTGAGGGCGAGAGAGAGAGAGAGAAGAGGGGTTGGAGGTTAAACCCACAACTTTGACCCACAGAGGTCAAACTGTAAGTAACCCACTATATCAATCCATTTAGTGCTCTTTACGTCTTATGTCACGTTTGATGTTTCCCCACATCATCACTGCACCGTAGTTACGATTTCCGAAGCCCCCGTTCCCGTCATCTTTATCCTTCCATTAATATTATTTCATCCTGTGATCCCCTTCCTCATTGTGCAGCTCAAAGCCCTCCATCTAATTTTTATCTTCTGCGAAATGTAACGCTTTGTGACTGAGCTTAATTCATATCTTTTCTCCTCCTCCTGCATATTAGCCCCCCCCCCCTCTCTTTTTTTTTTATCTCTCTGCTTCACGGTGAAAGTTCACACTCCTGTTGAGATTATTGTTAATATATTATGATCGAAACGTGGCTCCATATTGCATTATTCGCTCATTTCCAGCTATGTAGCCGGGAATCTCCATAATTATCGCTGGCGTAAAAAAGCCGTTCGTTACGAAACATCTTATAGTAATGAGGGCCTCCCGCGTTTCGCTCGCCATATTGAAATGGACGGTGTCATATTGTTATTCTGTTTTTCTCCCTCTCATCTTCCTCCCCCATTTACATCTCCTCGCTTTCACCGTCCTCTTTGCCTCTCTTCTCTTATCTGTCAGCAGATAACTATCATGTGTAGTTTAATAGGATGATTTGTTGTTAGGCAGCCGCGTGTCAGAATAAGATGGGAAAAAAAGCTAAATGATGAAATGAGCGGCGCGAGCGGTGCTGTCTTGTCTGTAATGAATCGTGCGGTGGGTTGAGGGGTGCGCGGGGGGTCTCTGTTTTGGTTCCAGTCGGCAGCACAAACACGGACCTCAGGTAGCGCACTCATCAGTCCTGCTGTTTCTCACCATATGGAGTCAATGATCTGGGAGAGATACACGCACACACGCACACACATACACACACACACATTTTTAGATATCTAGACCTGACTAGCCAAAAATGATAATGTTCAGTTTTGATCGACGCAGTCAATGGCAATATATTTATTATTGCATGGTTGTAGTTTGCATTTGTGTTAAATCTCCCTGATGTGTATCTAATATTTTGATTCTCATGTAGCTACAAGGTATCCCGATAAGGACCACCACCCCTTTGTGAGGCCGTGCATTTATATGGGGATAGATTTGTCTCAAAATTATTCACACAAATAAATTTGTGATTTTCCCGTATTTGAGAGATTCACAGATATATGCACAATTTTCATATTTGTTGTAAATGTTATGGCATTTATCATGACTTATCGTTTTTAGATATTGGGAATTGTTGAATATGCATTTATGGGTCAGCGGGCTGGCACATTATTTTTTTTTCATCACATAAGTGTCAATATATTCTGATATAAAAGTTCCAAACGTTCACGTGTTAAAAGTGCCATCCCTCCTCCATCCACTAGGAGGCAGTGTTTCTCTCTGCATTGAATGGGGACGAAACATTTCCTGTTTCTTGTTTAAAGATTGGAAATAAAAAAATAGAAAATTACCTTTTATCTGATATTCTATTATGTTTTTATTAAATACAAGTCAGGAAACAAAATATAACCGTATTTTGTTTCCCTCTTGTTTTGCCTTGATGTGGAAGAATTTCTTCTTCGCTGTGTGGAAAAAAAAACTAAATAACTGCAGAAGAAAAACATATTCCTGTCAAGGCAACATAAACTCGAGGGAAATGAATTACAGTCATATTTTGTTTCCCGGCTTATGTTAAATAACACACAATAGCTTTTCAATTCCCAATTTTAGATAGCCTATTTAAAGTAGACAGCAACACTGCCTCCTAGCGGACGGAGGAGGGACGGGCCTTTCCACATGTGAATGTTTGGACCTGGTGTGTGTGAGTATTTTGAGACTGTGTAGTGTGTGATATTTGTCTAAATAAAAAGTAGATGCTTGTGCCCGCTGGTTCATAGATGCAAATTCAACAATTCACAACAAATGATATAGATAAATGCTCACTCAACATTAACAAACACGTGTAAATCACGCATATATTTGTGAATATGAAAAACGTATTTAAAAAAATCGTGAATATTTTGTGAAAAATCACGCATATATTTGTGCGACAAATCTGTCAGTTTGTTTATCACGAATTACAATCACAATAATAAAAAAACAATTGTGAAATAATCTGACAGTAAATATCACAATAAATCGTGGCTGGATATAAATTAATACTACAGTACATAAATAGTTTAGAATGGCCCGTTTAACCACTTAAACTCTCCCGTGGTTGTCCCCATCTGAAGGTCGTATAGTGAAACTGCTACCCCTTCATATGCATGACTTTTCTTTTATCATGGGTTACATATAGCTCATAAATTTCAAAAAAATGTTAAAAGCTTTGTACTAAAAATAATTACTTTTTTTTTTCAAAAAAGAAACACGATAAATTCTTGATTGAAAAATCTTCTTTTTCTCCTTATTCTTTCCAAACATTTAATTGGATGAAAACGCTGCAGTACAAATTGAATTAGACGTTCCCGCCTCCACACAATTGAGATATCTGTTACAGATGATGTAGCGTATAATGAATGCCTAATTTATGTAATTAGACCATTAAGCATAATCCGAGCATATGCTCAGAAAGCCCCGAGGTCTTTTTCCAGGTACTCCCTCTGATGTCACCCCGCACAAAACAACTAATGGAGTGGGACGAGGAACACTTCTAATATCCGCTGTTTGATCACATGTAAGAAAAGAGGAAAAACATGCAAAAAAAAAAGTAACATTAGTCCAGATGAGGCTTTCACGCATGCAGCGTTCTTCTCCCTGCGCATATATTTAGCATGGTGAGGATGGCCTTTAAGAAGTGCGAGTGTCCCGTCACACGGGCTCATTTTGGCATTGAGGAGCTCCTTATGAGGGCCCTCCGTCTGCTAATTAATTGTCATTCTGCTGAATATTCATACCTTGCCATCAGAGCGTCCTTAATTGCACCGTAAAACATCTCCGGGGGGGCTGAAATCACCGCGGACTTAATTAGAAGCGCGGACCTATTGGTTGACTTGGAAATTGTTTTCCCTCGCACGCTAATGCACAAGCCATGACAAATCGCTTGAAAGCCTCAGTCAAGAAAAAAAAAGTGTATTTAAAAAAAAAAAGCGTTTTAAATTGACGCATTCTTTTCTCTGACCAATAATTTCCCAAAACGAATAAAAAAGAAAATCTGGAGAAAAATACATTATTGCATTTATGAGCGTTATCCGGTTGTTGTTGTTTTTGTTTGTTTTCTCCTCCACCCCTGCATGGCTCTGGGTGGCAGCATATCTCAACTGGCCTGTGTGTGACAATATTGTTTGGCTATCATTCGCTGCTTTAGGATGAATGGCATCGATCCTCTTTTAACAACATTTGTTTCCTATTGTGCGTCGTGGGGGCGCAGCAGAGGAGGGCAGACGTGTGAAAGTGGCTGTTTGATTCTCTTTTTCATCCCCGCGACCTCGGCTTTTGTGTCTCGTCACCCTGGGAATGTCACGCCTCACTACTCTACTTTAAGATGTTGCAGAGAGTGCCCTTTGTTTTCCCTCCTTTTTTTTTTTTTTAAAACCTTGCACAAAATTGTTCTTGGGTGTCTCCCCCCCCCCCCCTCCACTTCAGACCGAGGCACGGTTCACAAGTGCGATGCAATTTGGCTTATCCCAACCTTTGTTGGGCTTTTTCTACAAATGACCAAACATAGTGCAGACTTGATGTACTGCATGCTTGAACTCGGGAGTTGGGGTGCAGCTAAGAGCCCATTCAAGAGTCATGGTGGTATTTTCAGTGTGTGCACTGGACACTGACAAAGGCCCTATACTGATATCCCATCATGACATGAAAAAAAAACATTTTTTTTTTTACTGCACATAAACAAATAAAACAAAGATGAATGATTTCATTAGGCGTAAAGAAGAATGGCGCGTTAAAGCACACGTGACATTTATAGCATTTGCAGAATTAAATAAGCGTGAATTCCACATGATGTGATTGACTTTTACACCCACGAATTAAACACAATAAGAATTCCCCCCACCTCAATATATATAGTTTTTTTTTTTAAATGCGAATGAATGGGTGTCAAAAGTTGTTTATCCATGGCGATGTGTAGTCATTATCCGCACTTCCTTTTGCACAAAACCTTTTGGACTGAACATTAATAGGAACTGACAGGTGTTAAAAGCCACTCTGCAGGGGAAAGACCCCCAACCACCACGATAAAAAAAAATCTAAACGTGCACTGTTTAAAAATATTTTAAGTGTGCACTTGCAAAATGATTACATTTTTTTGTCCCGAATTATCTCTGAGCTGAGACATCTTTTTCTTTCTTTCTATTTTTTCTTCTTCTCAAAAATGTCCCCCCGCAACGCGATTCTTTTCTGTAATCCGTCAGACTGGTGATGGGGCGCATTGTGGATTTATTGGGGTGGCGGCGGTGGTGAGAGAGGATGGGGTGGGGGTGAGGTTTTGGAATTAGCATAAATTATGAGCAAATCTGCGTGTGCGTGTGTGTGGTCCTCGCCATTGCAAACCCTCCAAGCGGAAAGGTGGCCCTGCGTGGCCAGAAGAAGAAGAAGAAAAAAAAAAGGCTTGAATAGCAGTCGTTGAAAATAGGCTTCCCATTTGGTTTTCACATTCATATAATTGACTTATGGATATTTTATACAGTTTTCCAGCACACCAACTTGAAGGGTTTATTTGCATTTCTGAAGTACTTTTCAGCCTGCTTTCCATAAACACAATGGGGCTGATTGCCTCATGAAGTTGCAGTTTGAACAGCATTGTTTGCATTGTCGTGGAATGTACACTTCCTACGAAATGTTTACTGTTCATTTTTTTGTAAACAATGGAACAATAAAATTAAAATGAATTAAAACGAATTATTATTATACATTTTTATTTTAATGTTAGGATGATTAATTTAAAAACATTATTTTGTTAAAAATTATTGTTACCACGCTGTAAAAAATGCGCACAAATCTAAAATATACTAAACCGACTGTTGTTTTTGCACACAGGCCTTTACACATATTTTAATAAACATACACGCGCATTTCCCTTTTAAAAGAAATCCAAACTTCAACTCCCGACGCCGTGTTTTGTGAAATCTCCGTGCAAGTGTCAAGCATATAAGCGCATACCTCCACACACTGAGTGCCTTCGCAGTTCAATTCCGGCTGGCGAGCCTTTTCACCCCTTTTTCTGTCTTCAAATGGAAATGATTTCCATTGGCCCAAGGTGTCCATGTAAATAGGTGTAAATGAAACCAGATTATGCCTTCCTCCCTCACTCCCTCCTCCTCCTCCTCCTCCTCCCTCTCCACCTCCTCCTCCTCCTCCCATGGCAATTGTCATGTGATAGCAAAGAGGTGGCACATTAATGGAAGCGCCTCGGCGGGGGTCTTTTCTGCTCATGTCACTACATAAAACTATCAGATGGTTCGAGGAGGGCCATGGAGGCATCATCCGCTTAGTCCGGGACGCCCCGATGAAGTCTTGTGAGCTCCTCTAGCGCGGGACCGGCTGAGAAAAAGACGTCCGAGCAAAAGGCTGGGGGAAAACAACTCCCGCATGAAGAAACTCGCAGCACGGAATTAAGGGTGACTACTTCTTCTTTCTTTGCGTGTTTTGAACTTATCGAGGATGCCTCGTCCGGGGAGAAACACGTACAGCGACCAGAAGCCTCCGTACTCGTACATCTCTCTGACGGCCATGGCCATCCAGAGCTGCCCGGAGAAGATGCTCCCCCTGAGTGAAATCTACAAGTTCATCATGGATCGCTTCCCTTACTACCGAGAAAACACGCAGCGGTGGCAGAACTCGCTCAGGCACAACTTGTCCTTCAACGACTGCTTCATCAAAATCCCCCGGCGCCCCGACCAGCCGGGCAAAGGCAGCTTCTGGGCGCTGCACCCCAGCTGCGGGGACATGTTCGAGAACGGCAGCTTCCTGAGACGCCGCAAGCGCTTCAAGGTGCTCGGCGCTTCGGACCATCACCTGGCCCCCAGCAAGCAGTCGGACGCCGCCCACTACCTCCAGCAGCAGGCCAAGCTGCGGCTGAGCGCCCTGCAGGCGGCCACCGGCACGCACCTGCCGCAAATGTCCACCTACAACCTGGGGGTGTCCCAGACCTCCACCTTCAAGCACCCGTTCGCCATCGAGAACATCATCGCCAGAGAGTACAAAGTCCCCGGGAGCTTGGCCTTCTCCACCATGCAGTCCATGTCTGCCGGCTACCCGCTGCACAACCAGCTCACCACGGCCTGGCCGCACATGTACAACGGCGGCGTGATGGACGCCATGGCGCCGAGCGACTACAGCGCTTACGGCGTGCCCATCAAGTCGCTGTGTCACGGCGCGCAGACTCTACCGGCCATCCCGGTGCCCATCAAGCCCACGCCCACCTCCATGGCCGGCTTCTCGGCGCTCCCGCACCACCTGCCCGCCTTCCTGTCCAACTCGCCCCAGTCCCTGAGCCCGACGTCCCCGCAGACTGCCACCAGCCAAAGTAGCCCCGCCACCCCCGGAGAGACGCTCACCAGCCCGGCCACGCTCCAGTCGGTGGCCGTGCACTGACCAAATGGACCCGCCGGGCAAAAAAAAAAAGCAACTGCTGGTATAGCGAACCCAAAGTTTATAAATCTGTGTCGTACGTCGGACTCTATTCAAGGCGAGTTGCTTATTGATTCGCTTGTTGTATATGTTGAATGTGTCGCTTTAAAAAAAAAAAAAAAAGAAGAAGAAGAAGAAGAAAAAAAAAACGTGTCCTGAAAGTCCAGCACAGTATTGCTCTTCAAGAAAATATAAATTATTTGAAAATTTCACATGGACTTTTACGTGTTGAACGGGGAGTTTTGTAAGGCCCACATACGCGGGGAGGTTTCAGTTTTATACTCGTAAATGTTTTGCACACTTTTTTCGTGTGGTCACTGTAACGTCAATGACACTGACGCGTTCCTCTAATAATGTCGAGGGCATACCAAATAGGCTATTTCCCAGTTTAAAAAAAAATAATCTAAAAATCATTCCATATCGAAAAGTCTAAATGTGACATGTGCTCAAAAATGCAAGATATGTGAATATTGCAAATAACCGAAACGATAATGTTGTAAAATGCACTTTTTAGTTCTACATTTTAGATATCTATTTTCCAGAAAAAAAGGTGTTCTGTGAAGCATTTAATTTAAAAAGGCTGTGGTGACCACGTGGATCAGTTGCTGTAAATTTGTACGTTTTCTTATAAAAGTGAAGCATGCATTCTAAACGGAAAAAAATGTGTTAATGTTCATGTTATTGTTTTTTTTCTCCCCCCCCCCCTCGTTATTTTTGTTTTGCAAGCATGCGTGCTTTTGAAAAGTGTGCAAACATTCTACAATGAATTGGGGGAAAAAAAAGGTCATCCAAATATTTTCTCATTAAAAGTGAAGTAAACAATCAAAAATGTTTCTTGTTATTATTATTATCATTTTCGTTGTACTGTAATAAATATATCATCACAATTTGCCTCCATAAAATTATTTTTAAAGACTAATAATTGCTATTATTATGTTACGTGCATCCCAACCTGTAAGATTTCCGAGTGGGAGACTTTTTCTTTTTCCTCGAAGCAGCACAGACATGATTTGTGCTCTGCATTAGAATGCGCGGTGCAGCCGTGGCATGGCCACAGCGCAGACAAGTGTGCTCATTCATCAAGATGCGCGTGAAATAAAGAAAATAGTCCAACAATAAACATTTCAACGAGCAATCTGCACCCCGGATTTGCAACGCGTTTAACACCGTCTAATGGAATAAGTGACGTTTTGCTATCACGACGCACGCACGTAACAATTTATAATATATATATATATGTATATAATAAAACACCGTTTGCATTTATTTGTTAAATTTGATCGTTTCTGCGTTATTTCAAATCAACTCAAGTAGTGTCAGTCCATCGTAGGGCATTAAACAAATACATTCCGTCACTTTATGCAAAGGACTAGATCAAATAAAGGCGATCGGGCCACTTCATTCTGCTTCATTCAGTCGGATTGAAAGTGCAAAGAATAGCAAACTTCAACTGGGCCACCAATGTAGATTTAGCCTTTTTCAGCAAGACAAAAAGCCTGATTTTTTTCACAAACACATTGCTGACTGGGGAACTAGGAAACGAACTGCGAGACCCTTTTGGAATTTAAATCCACCCCTCCCCCACCGACTGTTTGTACAACAGTGTCACTTTTTCCCCCCTCCTCACTTTTGTGTTGTGTGGCCAACATTAAGTCCTGATTGATTGCTGATGTTGGGAACTGGGACAATACATTACAAGCTTTTATTTTTCTCCGAATAATTAAAATAGCTCAAATGCACTAAAACTATTAGAAATCAATCAAAAGGTAATGTCACCTCATTATGGAAACATACAACAAACACAAATATCATTTTTTACTATTATCATTGTTTGTTTGTAAGGTTTGTAATGTAGAATTATAACATGAAATTGATGTTGTCACGAAAGGCATTTTTAAGCAAAAAAATTATTGGGTGTATGTTGTGCAGGTGAATTGCAAAAATATGTGTGTGTGTGTGTTCATAGGTTATATATATATATATATATATATATATATATATATATATATATATATATATATTTATTTATTTATTTATTTATTTATTTTTTCAAAGCTTTGGTATTTGAGACAAAAACATAATTTACAAATACAAATATAGATCAAAAGGAGCAAAATTATTTTCCAGATGTAAAATTGGGAAGAAACAGGTGCGAATGAGGAAAAAAAAAAAGAAGTTGTTTAAGGGTCTGTAGAATTACTTGAATCAAAATGAATAAATAAGTCACTCCCTGACCAAAAAGTCTTTCCATTTGTTGTGTTATTAATTTCACAACAAAACGCCAAAAAAATCGACTCCAGATGCAACTTTCAATTTGATAATTTCCCATCAGTGTTGTTGGCATTGTCCTTGTTGCTCCACTATGTTCCATTTAGACAACGACGAAGGTCATCTCCAGCGTGGGATGAAATATGGACTACATGCAAAAACCGCAGCGTTGTAGTTTAATTAAAATAATTCATTAAAGTGGAGGCCCAAGGTAATTAGCATGTATAATTTATGATTTGCTTAATGCATGCGGGCGGTGGCCTCTGCAATAAACTCAACTTAACCTCAAATACGGGGGAACTGATACAGACGGGGCTGTTGTTATTTACTATGTGTTTATTGTTTGGCTATTTGTCAAGAGGATGTGAGTGTTTCGTAAAACCTGCCCGTTGTCTGGCTCTGGCAAACAACTTATTTGTTTATGGGTTTATCTTGTGGATTTATGCTCACGCCAAAAGGAAAACTGTCAGATTTGTTTTGAAGGGGACATATTGCAGGATTACGTTCAACATACTATATATATATATATATATATATGTTTACCTGCTGGTCAGTGGAGTTGAAAAACAGTTCACGCTCGATGCTGACAGAATGAGGACATCTACAAAGAGCGGCAGGTATAGCTGGCCGTGTTTCCCACAGCAACCTGTCAAAAAAGTGAAAAAGGCTAAAGTAATCGCTGATGGACCAAACTCACATCTATTATCCTCTGCAAATGTGTCAAGTTTGGGCAGGACTTTGACATTTTTAAACATGCCTGCTGGCTGTTTTAATTTCTCCCTTGCCTTTTATATATATATATATATATATTTTTTTAACAACAAAGTTAACCAAATATTTTCCCTTGGTGCTGTGCACTATTGTAAACAGATTTAGTGGTTTATGCTCCTTGTGATAGATAGAATGGACTACATGCTGCGGAATGTGCACCGACTTCAAATTTCATCTCCGCATTTTTGCAGCTTGTCAGTTTTGTATTTTATGACTCAAGAAGGATCTCGCATCATCAGTCGTCCCAGACTAAAATACATGACACGGCGGTGAGGGGAGGGTAAAGGGCAGGTGTAGCGGGTAGGCTTGGGGGGGGGTTGAGGCAGGATTTCGTGGGCTGGCTCAGCCAAACACCCGTGTGTGCATGAAATTAGAGTGTCAACATCGGATTCATGCTGCTAGCTGGTGACTGTGAAACAAATTATGTCAGCGGGTGGCAAAACTCCACTGCAGCAGCAGACAGTGAACGTCAGAAGAAATTCTGATTTGGTGGATGCTTGGTTTTATTTCCACATAATTACTACCGGCTTGTTGTGAGATTATAGTTGGAGTCTTTACAAAAAGTTCAGCGCATTTTTATGTTCAGACTAGACTCGTTTATAGAGACCTTGAGTTTCATTGTGTTTGGTGTCCTGCGACACACTTTCCCAAAATGGTGGCCATTCTACAATCAATTTATTATCTTGTGTGCAGAAGAACGCAGGTTACAATTTCATTTGGATCACATTCAAATACTGTAAGAGTACTGAAGATCTCAACATGTGCCAAAAAATGGTATGTCTCTTCAATTTTGAGTGTGTTGACAATTTTTCAGGGTTTTTCCATTTCAAATAATTTAAGACAATTATTGGATTTTTTTCCCCCTTTGGTACATATTTCACATGAGCCTACACTGCATATCCATGATACAAAATAATTGGATGAAACCTGGTGGACTACATTGGTCCTCTATAATCACACATTTCTAATTTTTACATTTTAAATTTTCACACATATGACTCTACCAATTTATGGTGTGAAGTACCCCCTCTTAAAAACACATTATTCTATGATTTCAGAGTTTTAAGGAACTGAAAATGTTCATTTTGGGAAACTCCAGCCAGGGTGAAAATGATCTAAAGACTAAATTGTCTGCAATACATTTAAATTATAGTCCTTTTTTTTTTTTGCCTTGACTCCTTCACGTAACATCATCCTTTTTCTACTTATTTCATATCTTGTCAATTTAAACGTTGTATTATTCATTTCACATTTGAATATTTATGTGTCTCAATAACGTCCAATTCCATCCAGATAAGCTAGTGATGATTTTCAACAATATTGTGTGAAAATGTGCATATTAACTCATTCACTGCCATAAATTCATTTAAAAAAAGATTATTAAAAATAAGGGGCAACAGGCAATAAAAGTTTTTAATTGTAATTAATCGCATGACTTCACTAGTTAACTCGCGATTAATCACACATTTTTAAATCTGTTCTAAATGTACAATAAAAAATAGAAATAATAATAGAAATAGTTCAAATGAATTTTTGACGTTTATAGCCGTCAATGGCAGTGAATGAGTTAAAGTCTCTTGAGAACTTCTGATGAGCATATGACATGTTCTTAAGTAGTCTGTATGCTATTCTTAGCCATAGCCACGTCTATAAAACCAAGACTAACCTCATAAAAATCTTTACATTTTCATTACGTTTCTCGGTGCTTTTCATAGAGTCAAAAAGTTGTCATTCCAAAAAAACCCTTAACTGGGGTCAACTTTTAGCAAAATTCATTTAAAAAAAGATTATTAAAAATAAGGGGCGACAGGCAATTAACATTTTTATATCTGTTCTAAATGTACAATAAAAAAAAACAGAAATAATAATAAAAATAGTTCAAATAAATTTTTGACGTTTATAGCCGTCAATGGCAGTGAATGAGTTAAAGTCTCTTGAGAACTTCTGATGTGCATATAACATGTTCTTAAGTAATCTGTATGCTACTCTTAGCCATAGACATGTCTATAAAACCCAAGACTAACCTCATAAAAATCTTTACATTTTCATTACGTTTCTCGGTGCTTTTCATAGAGTCAAAAAGTTGTCATTCCAAAAAAACCCTTAACTTGGGTCAACTTTTAGCAAAATTCATTTAAAAAAAGATTATTAAAAATAAGGGGCGACAGGCAATTAACATTTTTATATCTGTTCTAAATGTACAATAAAAAAAACTGAAATAATAATAAAAATAGTTCAAATAAATTTTTGACGTTTATAGCCGTCAATGGCAGTGAATGAGTTAAAGTCTCTTGAGAACTTCTGATGTGCATATAACATGTTCTTAAGTAATCTGTATGCTATTCTTAGCCATAGCCACGTCTATAAAACCAAGACTAACCTCATAAAAATCTTTACATTTTCATTACGTTTCTCTGTGCTTTTCATAGTCAAAAAGTTGTCATTCCAAAAAACCCTTAACTGGTGTCAACTTTTAGCAAAATTCATTTAAAATAAGATTATTAAAAATAAGGGGCGACAGGCAATTAACATTTTTATATCTGTTCTAAATGTACAATAAAAAAAACAGAAATAATAATAAAAATAGTTCAAATAAATTTTTGACGTTTATAGCCGTCAATGGCAGTGAATGAGTTAAAGTCTCTTGAGAACTTCTGATGTGCATATAACATGTTCTTAAGTAGTCTGTATGCTATTCTTAGCCATAGCCACGTCTATAAAACCAAGACTAACCTCATAAAAATCTTTACATTTTCATTACGTTTCTCGGTGCTTTTCATAGAGTCAAAAAGTTGTCATTCCCAAAAAAACCCTTAACTGGGGTCAACTTTTAGCAATCTAAGTACAGCTCACTTCATTGATATATGAGTTCACAGGGCCAGCCTTACTCCCCCACCCGCCCATGATACCATTTTGAGTTCATGTGCAGATTTTTGTTACGCCCCCCCCGTTATTGGCTCCTCCGCGCGTCAGGCGGGTCGAGACAAGGTGAGACACAACCAACAGAACGGCATCCATCAAAGTTGAGGCTCCAGCCTTGACAAGCTGCAGCTATTACATCTGACATGCCTCTCTCAAGTCCTCTGCTGTTTTATTATTTTGCGCCGCCAACGACATCAGAGCGCCCCAGTTGCGCTCGGAGATGTAATTGGAGGTCGTGCGCGCTTGCGAAAGGGCGCGCTCGCTTGTTGGCACTGCAGTCCGACCAAATGCTTGTTCATGCACAACCTGAGTGTGGGAAGCCGGTAGAGACAAACAAGCGGCGTTAATGAAGCTACTTAACAGATTTGCCACAACAGTGTTTTTCCTTCTCAAGTGCTTTAGCCACGACGTGTTACAACTGTAACAGATTCTGTGGATTTTATCAGCCCGCTGTTTCCCCTTTCAAACAATGTGACAAGAAGCTAATTCTTCACCGCTCCTTCGGATCTTATCGTAGCCTCTCCTGCCGTAAACTAACACTTGCGCGGGACTTCAAAGGTGCGCGGGGTAGCAGAGGTGAGAAAGGGCCTCCATCCACTCGGGGCCAGGTACTTGCAGAGATGCGTAGGAGCTGATTAGCGGGAGTTACGCAGCGATAGCCCCCCGTGGGGCAGCAGCTGGAGCGAGGGAGGTGTGAGTTTTGACAGCTCCCGTTTCACCCCTCTGGGTAACTTTGCCGGGTCAGGGGCGTCCTCTGAGGGGCCGGGCGGGCGCCATGCTGCATAGGAAGTTGGCGGTAATTGCCTTTCAGCCAGTGGGACACAAGAAGAGGCTACAAAGTCCATTTCCTCTTTTGTGTGCGAGAAAAGGATTCCATCTCCTTTCCTACTGTCTGATAACATCTTGAAGAAGTTTCTCTTACCTCTTGACGCCATTGGAAGCCTTCGTCGGGAGGTGGCCCAGATGGCTGTTTGTTATTACATAACAAGGCGACATTGTTTTGTTAATTCAACTTCATCCGCCTTTGATCCAATCTCATGTTGTCATGGCTGGTGTGAAAATCCCTATTAAGTGCATGATCCATCATCCGAGCACTGCGCTCATTGTGATTGTGATTATCTCTCGCATTGAAATTCCACTTTGTTCCTTTGTCTCTTTGTTAGCGAGCACAATGTGGGGTTAATTAGCAGCCACCGGTAAACTTTGCGTTCCTGGATCCTTCATCACAGCTCAAGTGTGCTCTTCACTAGGAGGAACCAACCAGGGCTGCCGCCACTAACAAGCCCCAACACAAGACCCAAAGGCCAATCGAAAGCAAGCGGAATACAAACGCTGCGGCAACTTAATCCCTTTCAGGCTACACGAGCCCTGCGGAGGCTCAACTGCAATTGTTTCTACACTTCGTTAATGACGCTCATTGTGGCTCTCTTTCTCTCAGAAGTCTTACCGAGAACAGTTTCATGGAGACAAAGCTAAAAAAATAAATAAAACAACAACATTGTCAAATTGTATGTTTACATGGAACGTGGTTGCTACACTTGGCTTGAGAAACCCAAAGTTCACCAGTATTGTTTTGGTATGTGACACACCGGTCGGTACTTACCGATGCCTACACTGAAAAATAAATTCTGCTTTTTTGTAGGGATGTTCGATACCACTGTTATTTACAAAAACCTCCAACCTGAGACCATATTCAATTATTTGCGTTTTCAGTTTATGAAAAAAGTCAACAAACATCCAAAACAGCAACGTTAATCTGTCTGATAACAACCGTGTAGTTCACATTCCAGGAGAAACGCAAACCATTTTTACACCAAAGTGTTTAATAAAAACACACTACTAAAGTCTATTACACTGGGGAACACAATTTTTGTTGGGTTAGGTCTGAAAGCTGTTTTTAACTCATTTTTGGGTGCTTAGTTTTTCTGTATTACAAGTTTTTGAACAATAAGATCCCCGTACTCTTAAAAATATTTTTTTTTAAAAATCAAATAAATAATAATAAATACAAATAATAAAAATACATATATGTGCTTGTTTTGTAAAAAAATGTTCAAATATTGACATGAAATGAAATATGAAAGAAACAAGCATGACTGCAATGACTACGCAGTCAATATTTGGTTAAGGTCAGAATTCCGGCTTCTGAAACAATCGAGGTAACACGTTAACATGCGTGGCTGAAAGTGTTACTCCCGTTTACATGCTGATTTGTGCTTAATTGGAATAACCCGTTTGGACCGCGACGCACGGGCAATGTAATTATGTAAATAAATTCCACTTTTAACTTACTATACGTTCAATAAAATACATTCTATTTATGCCCCTTAAATAAAGTACAGTACAGTATTTTCTGGGCAATAAGCCGCTACTTTTTTCACTTGCATTCGACCCTGCGGCTAATACAAAGGTGCGACTTATCCATCAGATCACAAGGGGGCGCACTATAAAGGAAGCGCATGAGCGTCAGGCAGAGCAAAACAAACCAAGTGAGCCCAAATACAGTAGGAGAGACAGAACGAGAGCGAGACAATTTGCGCTCTCATTTTGGAAAAGTAAATTGCGGGAACCCGGTGCGGAAACATTAAAACACCTGTAGCATTCAAGTGCGGCTTATATGTGTAACAAACTTGAGTATTCCCCAAATTTAGCTAGCGCGGCTTATACTCAAGTGCGCCTTATAGTCCAGAAATTACTGTAGTCGGTTTCCTCCTCGCCCCAGAAGTGTGGCGACCGGTTGCAAGCAGCTCACACTTGGGAATTTTTTTCAAAGACGAAAGGCATCGACCAACGCTAAAGAGCACATTGATGACGACGATGATCATCATCGATGATGATGATGATGGTGACTCCGAGGTTGACGCTGAAGTTGCAAGCGTTGACCCGGCGACTATGACGACGTCATAAAGGTTCACGGGCTAGCGATGCTAACACCGGAAAACGCGGAGCACAACCGAGCACGCTCAGGCGGACGTTCAATCGGACGACGAAGAGTGCCCCGAGTCCAATGCATATTCATCGGAGTAGTGGGTACAGTCTGCTACTTGCTATTCCCCGGAAAAAAAGGGGTAACCCAGGGGTCTTATTCAGGTTATTCGGGTTATTGTGTGTGTTTATAAAACACGCCTTATAAAACCCAAATATTGCCAATATTCGGGTTTTAAAAGGGTTATTGCCTCATGTAAACGTAGTTAATGTTTATTTAAAACTATTGTTTTTACAAAAGATATGGTTACTGTAATTATTTTTGTGTGCAAGTAGTTAAGTTAAAAAAACAAACATTTATAGCTCTTCCAGGAGTGTTCAACTTGAAGACTATCACGTTTGAGGTTCCAACATTATAATCAGTGGGATCTTGCAAATATGGAGGGCAAGCTGATGACCAAAAAATAAACAAATAAATAACTTGATGTGCTAGAGAAAATCCAATTTTGGAATCAGCATGTCAATTTTAGTTTTCATCAACATAAAAATGTAGCGATCGTCTTTTTCCACAGCCATCGCTGTATGTTGTGTGTTAAATGTTTTGAAATGTTTAAGCAGTCTTGTGTCCGAATTGTCCTTGTCTGAGCAGGGACATGCTGTGTGTGTAAATATAATAATGGATTACCATGATAAACTGATACTTATGAGTAATTTACGATTCTCTCATCTTGTAACAGTAAGTAGCGAAGCCTATTTCGCTTCCTGATTTTTACATGAATAAATCAATCAGACTCGTACACTTTTATTGTCAATCATCTGCTCAAAAATTTCTTTCATTATCATCCAAAGTTGTCAGCTTTTGATTTATTAACATAAAATAATGCTGATAGACTGTTGGCTTTTATGTGCCGTGGGTCTCGTCTCATTTTACTTCCGTTCTTTTTTTTTTTTTGCAGTGCATGCCCCTAAGTTGACATCTTTTTTTTGAAGGATGCATCTTGCGATAAATGGAGTTACTATTTAAAAAGACGGTTTTATAAAAACATGTATCTATTATTAGCGATGGGCGAGTACTGATACCTGACCTTATTTCAAGGCAACGGCGGCCGTTTTATGATCACAAACTAGAAATGAGAAAAATAGAAAAGTGCCATTAATTCCATTTAATTTTAAGGAAATGCTTTGTTGAGATAGGTCTTTCCTTAAAATTATATATCAGTTTTTTATTATTATTTTTTTTTGGGGTGGGGGGTGTATCAAAAGAAATACGGATAGTGGTATTAGCAATTGGTATCACTATTTGTGACTACCGGTACTCACAAGTTGAGTCATCCCTATCCATTACCCTACAAAAAGTAGAGATAGAGCAACGGTTTACATTAACCAGCTGGTAGTTTAAACAAACAAGCACTGTAGTTCCAACGTAAGTCTCTATTTCTCGTGTGAGCGCAGCGCATTTATCTGCAATATCGCCCTTCCGCCACTTCAGATGGGCCCGTTCCCTGGTGGTCTAATTTATGTTAAGTCACAAACCTCCCCTATGGCTGTTTTGAGATGTTCAGAATGGAGACTGTGTGTGCTCCAGGTTTTTGCCAGTGCCACAATCCCCGGTGTAATTGTTCTCTATGGGAAAGCACATCTCAGTGAAACCATCTGCAAGTCCATGGGGCAGTTTCCTAAGAATGAGTGGACTTCTTAGGGGGTTCCCTCAGCAATCCAGTTTCTCTTGTGAAGCAAGTAATTAATTCAAATCTCAGGAAGTCAATAGCTGCCTGGATCAGAGGCACGTAGTATGCAGCTGCTGATACCTCCGTACATGCTGCTTGTCTTCTCAGGAAGTCACCAGACAAAAAAAAAAAAATGCTTACAATGGGTGCATACACCCACACGGGCTTCAGATAACACAACATTTAAACTGTTATTTTACAATGCACTTGTTGCTAATCTCTTGGAGTTGGGCTTCTTTGGGAATGATGAAATATACTGTCAATTTTCAACTGTCTTTGCTTCTCGAAAAACAAAAATACTGACAACCATCAATACCTCTTGATATGAGGTATTAGTTCAAGAAAGGCCTTAACTAAAAAAAAAGACGGAAAAAGTTTAGACTTTTAAATTTGATGTAACTGAATGGCTGTTTTTTTTGATGAGGCATGAAAAAGCAGGCACTCTTTTCTACTTTTTCGGGGTCATTAAATTCGTTAGTACAGAATGATGAAACGCAATGTAAGAGCCGAAAGCAGAACTTTAAGAATCATCTCAATTTGATGCAGCCAACAAAGTGGAAAACACGAGACTTAAAGCTTTTTTTCCCTTTGCAGCTATTCAACAATAACTTGCAGGTGTGCAACTTCGGGCTTGAAATCAAATCGCCTTTGGTGCTAGCTATTTAACTCATCTGCTCCCAAAAACTATTTAATCTATTTTAAATATTACCATGGTCCCAAAGATATATTGATACGTTTTTTTAATGTTTTTTTTTTTTTTTTAATTATGCTAGAGCATACAAAAGGTTTTAATGCAGCCTCTGAACCGAAGAGAAAGCTTCAAGCAATGGTATTCATTACAAAAACGGCCAGCAGGTGGCAGCAGAGTATAAGAGATCAACCAGGGTTATGTTGCAAAAAGTCTCTTCACTGTTTTTAAACAGATTTGTGAATAATGATGAAACTTAGCTATATTCTGATGCTTCCTGATGAAAGAAGAGAAACGAATCTTTCTTTTGGTTGGTTCCACGTTTTTATAGCATTAGAACACAATATGCTGTGGGTCTTGCAGCCGGGAGCGAAGGGGGTTGCTTCAGTGAAAATGGCCGGGAGTGAATGAGCTAAGTGAGAGGCGAGTGCGATTCGCATGGCAGTTAACCTCCTCTTCTCGCTCTCTTGGAGACGGACGGGGCAGGGTCCAGGCTAAATGCCTGGTTGGGCTGCTCCCTAAAGCTCATTGTTATCCGGCCCATGGAGGAAGCCACTGCTGTGCTTCCAGCCTGTCGCTGACAACAAGTGTAAATAAGGATCTAAATAACAAACAAGGCTATGCAGGCTTGCGTGTCGCTCTGAGCTTCACAGGGCATTGCTTCGGCCCGGCGTCGGCCAACATTTAATGACTCTGTTTGTCAAAGGGAGCGCGCAATGGTCGGCTAATTTCCTTTCATAGACGTCATTAGATTGCACCGGAGAAGACAATTGAAAAGGAAGCGTCTGATAGCTTGGACATTGGCTTGTTGTCACTTAATGTTATTTAAATTGGTTGCTTTTTTTTAATTATTTTTTTTTTTGATTTATTTCATGACAGGAACAAGCACATTTGAGAATTAAATTTGACGTTTTTGAATATTGATCAAAACATTAGGTACACCAGCTAAAGATTATTTTATTAATCGATTGATTTGTTTATTATTTTTTGAGAGCCTGACATTCCGTGAATTTTTAAAATGTAAGTTAATGCCTCTAAACAATTAATCGATTATCAAAATATTTGTCGATTAATTTGTTGTTGATATCTTGATCAATTGTTGCACTAGGGATGTTCGATATCACTGATACCAATTTCTGATACCAATAGCACTTTTGATACATACATATAAAAAAAAATGACAGTTAGTTTTAGAGAAAGACCTATATGTCCCAATATAGCTTTTTTTTCTTAAAATTTTATGAAATTAATGACAATTTTCTTTGTCTTTTTTCCATTTGTCCATAAAATACATGTTTTGTATAGAACACACAATAAAATGAATTTAAATAAATAAATGAAATGAAACTAATGCTGCTATTTGCCCATCCCCAGTTAACATGTTAGTTATTGCAATTTTTTGGGGGACTTTTTATTAAATATAAATCCAGTAGGGCTCTGAGGTCTGCAGACTCGGGTCAATTAGTGGAGCCCAGAGTCAAAAGCAAACACGGTGAAGCGCCATTTAGTTGTTATGCTGCATGCAAATGGAATAAGCTGCCAACAGAAGTAGAATCAGACCTGAGTGTAAATGCTTTTCAACTCTGTGTTTAAAACATTTCTTTTTAAAGATTTTTTTTAATCAGTACAGACTATTAGTCATGTTAGTTACTTTTAAATGAGTCTTCTGTGAATTTCCTCAATGTAATGTATATTTTGAAACATTTTGTCCTTCTCAAGAAGCTGAATTAATGAACCCAAGTATTAGAAGCATATTTCTGCACCAAACTACAACCACACTAATAAACACATTGTTGAATAAATACTTTAAACAGTGAAAAACTTCTCATTAGTTTTAGCTTTAGGGGGAATTTATGATGCGGGTTTTTTTTTTTAAATAGTAAATTCCAGGCTATCGATATGTATAGCGTCATAGTCGGTGAGAATTGTAGCAATTTTTACAGAATTGACTAAAATCATAAGTCCATGTTTGCAGGCTGGATATGTTTTCTCCCACGAGAGCCTTTTAAACAACTTTATTGACATTTCCACTGTGACCAAATAGAAGCCATGTCAACAAGTTTTTCTCCCACTTGACCCCTGACAGTCAGGAGTCCCGCTCCTCTTTGCGTGGAGTGTGTGTTGTTGCGGCGCGATGGAGGGTCCTCCAGCATATCGGTGCGTTATGAGGCCACCTCCCGCTACGCCCTCTCCGGCTGACGAGCCGAGCCGCTCTGGAAGGGGGCTTGCCCTCGTGGCCACAAATCAGCGGGGAAAGCAGGCTGGTATCTTCAAAGGCTGAGGGGCTCAACCCCGCCCCACGCATGATTTACAGCCCCCACAGAGACAAAGTTAGGCACGGCCACTGTCTTTGCACCTGGGCCTTTATCAAGCAACCAGGATGAGCTCTTTGCAGAGGACATTTAAATGTCCAAGGAGCAGATTAGGCCGACTCAATCTTCTTTTTCTCGCAGAGAGAAAAGAGGACCGGCTGACTTCAAAAAGCCTTCTTTTGCCTGCGCTTCTTAAACGAGTGAAAGGCTTGGCCAGTGAACACAACCTTGTGTATTCAAAGTGCTAATTCACAGCTTATTCCTCTAATACACTCACGAAGCACTTTTAATTGTGTTAGTTCGCATTCCAAAGGCCTGTTTGTAGCTTTTAATTGGGTGTCCCTTTGAAATCATTGAAATGTATGACATGTGGGGCCAACTTAAACAGTTCCCGTGCTTGGCTCGGAGGCGGAATTTGCATTCCCGGGCTCGGCCGCTTGCTCAAATAGAGGCTATGACACTAATGACGCCCCACTTTTCAAATGTAGTGCATGCTCGTCATTGTTGTCATTTCAAAGATAAACATAGATTTAAATGTCCGATTATTTGTGTTTTGACTAGAGCTGTCAAAAGAGAATTTTTTTAAAATCAGATTAATCACATTTTAGAATTTTGATTAATCACGATTAATCCCTTAATTAAAAAAAGGCTTTTTTAATCTACATTTTTTCCTCGCCAAATTTGAAGCGCACCGGTTATATGTTAATTATTTTCACATTTAATGTTATGAGGACGTCTTCAACATTTTTTTTGTATCCACTTCACACACTCCTCCTCTTTTTCTAATCAATTAATTAATTACTTGCATAATTTAAAATGGAAAAAAAATGACCCCAATATTTTGACATGAACAAATATTCTAAATGTGATACGCAAAAATTCATGAAATGCTTTACTTTAATGCATGGAATTATGTTTATTGCTCAAACACAACCTGTGCTACCTTAAACATAGCCAGCCGCTGTCACGCTAAAGGATAATCTATGGTCAAAATTAATAGTGTGATTAATATGCGTTAATTCATGATTAATGCAATATTTTTTTGTGATTAATTAAACAATTAACGCTTTAACTTACACAGCACTAGTTTTGACCCATGTGACGGTTTTCTCTTTCATTTAATGAGCACATTTTTTTTTAATTAAATACCGCAATTATTTAATATGAGGCCTCATAAATTGGGAAAGGCTGTGTAAAAGCTTTGCGAACTAAAGACAGGGGGAAAAGGGGGGGGGGGGGCGACGGCATCCTTCTCTGTCAATGCACATGTTCACACTGTGTTCAAAACACTTTGGCGAGTCTCAGTTACTTTTTCAGATAAACTTCTTTCTCCCTGACTGAATTCTTTGGTGGGTCTTTTCTGTCGAGCTCTCCTGAATCATCCTTTAAATCCAGAGAAAAGGAGCCCGGGACTGGCTGTCATTTAGCGCCGCCACTGCCAGGACTGCTGGCTTAAATAAAGTCAGTGTAGCATGAATCTCATTCTGTGTGGATGTATGGCCCCGGGATGCTGAATGTTGCGTCTGGAGAGCCGGTCCTCCTCCAAAGCCTCCGTGCGAATGCTTGGCGACTGCACGGTTACCCACAGTAAAAAAAAAGAAAAAAAAAAAAAAAAAGAGGACCACCCACTTAGGGTTGAGAGGGGATTTGAAGCTCCCCCTGCCTGCCCGTTTCTTTCCTCGTCTTTCTGATGCTGTTTGTAATGTAACTCTTTAGCGCTCTGAATGTGAAGCTTGAACTGTTGAATTTTGGGGATAATAATGGTGAACTGAAGCAATGTAGTAGCATTTGTGCTTATTTTTCTCCATTAGCATAGTGTTAATTTTATCAGCCAGTTTAAAATGTAGTCCCAGTTTGAGTCCAGTTTCAATCACACTTGTTAGTTTTTAACATAGTTGGTCAATCTCATCCTGTTTTTATTTAGTTGACTATAAATCTAGCATTTTAGTCTTTATTTTAGTCCAAGAAAACGTAATTTTTATTCGTCTAGTTTTAGTCCACAAAAACTGTCAACGTTTTAGTCTAGTTTTAGTCAGGACAATCATTTTACCCCTGTATATTTTTTGATAATGTTTCAGATCAAATCAAATTTTCTCTCATATTTTTGATGAAAAACAATTTCACACACAATTACAGTATATCAACAAGTGGCTACAATGGTTCCATGCTATGAAGCTAGTAAATTAGCCAGCATTAGTTAGCGGTCGGATTAACATTATTGTCGGAACGTTATGGCCGTTGGATTAATGTCATATTATAACTATAATTTACTTATTTTCTTTTTTTTACCGTTTACCGTGAATCCACCTAGCTGCAGATTTGAAAGGGGGTATGTCACATGACAGTGTCATATGACAGATTAGCATACAAGATTTTACAAAATCATATAATTTTCCTTTCGTTTTTGTTCGGGAACTAAAATGTCCATAGATTTAAGTCTGTTTTTTAAGTGAAGTACATTTTCATCTCATCTTCATTAGTTGACGTAAATACAAGTACATACTGATTTAGTCCCAGATATTGTTTATTAACTCTTTGACTGCCAGACGTTTTCAGAAACAGGATGTCGCCAGTGCCAGCCGATTTAAGCATTTTGACTGATCTTTCAAGGTCCACAGAAAATGTTGTGTTTGGACTATGGAAACACACATATTACCAAATGAAAGGTTGAACTCTCATCTTTCATCAGAAAAAAAAGTTTGTTTCTACCTTATTCCGTTCTTCAGTAATCAACAATAGAAAATGGTTAGTTTCACCGAAATGCTCTGTTTTGAAACAAAAAGCGGAGAAAAAGAGCTTTTTGTGAAACAATGTTATTTCATGCACTCTAGTGAATTGTACACTTCTTTTTGTCCATGAATGATGCCACGAACACCTAAATAGTGCTTTACTTCTGTAAAACGCTATCACCAACAATGAAAAAGTGTTTTTAGTTTGCAAAATACGTTTATTTCCATTCAACAGTGTAACAATTTGACAAAACAATTTCGCAAACTATTTACAAATGTGTGCAACTGTGGTACTATTTACAATTAAGTGGATGTTTCAAATACAGTTTTTCTTTTTGTAACGCTCCCATGCGTGCAAGGAGACGCAGCAGGATTTGCACAACAGATTAGTTTCACTTGCGATGGCTCCTTTCGCGTGCAGACGTTACACTTTCTTGACGGCCTTTTTTTCCGGGGAATAGCAAGTAGCAGACTGTACCCACTCCTCCGATGAATATGCATTGGACTCGGGGCACTCTTTTCTGATGAAAGATGAGAGTTCAATCTTTCATTTGGTAATATGTGTGTTTCCATAGTCCAAACACAACATTTTCTGTGGACCTTGAAAGATCAGTCAAAATGCTTAAATCGTCTGGCACTGGCGACAACCCGTTTCTGAAAACGTCTGGCAGTCAAAGAGTTAACGTCCTTGGCGGCCCTCCGTAGGTTTTTACTAAACGTCTTTTAACGTCCATGGCAGTCAAAGAGTTAATGAGGATTTTTAGTCTAGTCTAGTCTAGTCTTAGTCCGGTGAAAAATGTGTGTTGACGAAATTATTTTTGTTTATACATAGCCTTTGTCTAGCAGTTACTTACAAAATCCTCGTTTACATATCATTGCGCTATTGGATCATTATCACTATCCTCAGTTGATCGGGACTGTCCCGTGTTTTGAGCCTTTGCGTCCCGGCAGTTTTGCCAACCAATTTATTGTCCCCATATTACAAAGGTGCTATCTCGGCCTCCCGATTTTTGCCATATGTATGTCAATCGCACAGTTGTCATCGCAATTCCTTCGATAAACCCACTATCAGGGAATTTAGCTGTTAAATTCCTTCCTATATACTTCCAAATTCACATTTGCGTTCTCATTCGCATCTGCAATTTAATCGGTGGAAAGCTTGTTTTTGTTATACCGGAGGTACGGAACTAGAACGACTTCCTGCTTCTGTGTCTAAGAATCATGGGAAATATAGTCAGAGCGAACACAAGCCGAGCTTTTCTGGTGACTTGTTTCCAATGTGGGGCCGGTGCGAGGTAAACGACAAAGCCAGCTTCCAATAGCTGCCGGGATCGAGAAAAAAAGGTTGGATGATGGTGAGTGCATTGACTTGTTTAGCACTGTCAACCAAGATAGCATTTAGCAGTAGCTAAAGTAACACCACACCCCACCTCGACGAAAGCGATTCGGCGCTTTTTGCAATGAAATTAGGTAGTCTCAAAGGCACCTTTTGGTAATATTGACTCAATTCATATGCATGTGTGTAGTGTTTCCTCACAAAGTTACATTGCCAACTACTGGCCTGGCATGCAAATTGCAGTGTTTTCATTTTTTTTTTTTTACCATGTTATTTTTTTGCAATCCTTTTCAGCACATGTGACAATGCCATCACCGGTAGGCAATCATTTTTCATGCATTCGTAACTGAGAAACTGTAAAGTAAAAGAAAAAAAAAAACATCTATTTTAAGGACTGTGGGGAAAAAAATCTTAGGCAAGATTTTCATGGATTCTTCCTTGCACCATGTTTTAATTCAATTTTTGGAAATTAGTTTACCTGACATGAAAAGCATGATAATATTTTTTTGTGGAGCCTGAAAACAAAGACATATAAAGAAGTTAAAAGCTTTTGGAAAGTCATCACTTTCTCGTAAAAACAAAGAAAACTAAACAAAAAAACACAAAAGCCATGAATGATTGTGCTTTTATAGCTTTTGTATTTCTCAAGGCATGCATGACAACACTTCTCCTGGAACGTATACATTTATTGCATCAATACTTCGACAGAGATTCTTTACTTACATTCTTTTTTTTTTTTTTTTTTTACTGGCCTGAAAAGAAGAAACTTGCTTGTCCTGCTAACAAACAAAGAAAATAGAATTTTATTCTATTGTCTGCAATAATATTCTGATTTATAGTGTGTATGTTGTGTATATATTTCATATGCGTACATGTCTTCCTCTTCATTGCGCAGATGACCCGGGGCCTTTTCTCCCTTTGCCTTTGCCACTTTTTCTGTGAGGTCTTGTATATTTGGATTTCCCGCTTCACTGCTCCACCCCAACATGTTCATTTTCAACTGCCCATCTCCATTTACAAGCTGTTTTTATCAACTTTTTCCACAAAGCCCAACAAAACGGAGGGAGGGGAGCTTTCGCCGCCAGCGGGGGGTCAACACCGCCCGGGAACATTGTCCATGAACTTCTCCTCATCTCCATAGCCCAGTGTTGTAGACAAACAATCTTCCCGTATGCAGAGGACGGGGGTCACGGCGTTAACAGACGGAGGAATGCTGTGTGGAGAAAATATTGTCCACCAATGACACAGAAGTAATTTGGGTCTCACTGAGCGATTTCATCGGGCTCTTTTGTTGCCTCAAAGTGTTTGACCCGGAGGTCCCTGTCAGCGTCGTTCTTAATGGCAGCCCGAGCAGAGTGACAGGCCCAGAAAGTAAAACATTTTACTACTAATAGTGGGGCTCCAGAGGCTTAGGCATAAATATTTAAGCTCCTCTCCCTTGTCCCAAATACTGGGGGGTCTCCATGGTGCGTTTATCTATAATGCAGGAAAAAGAGCAAATATATCCGCTGGATGCCACCATAATAGCTTGTTGGCACTTTTTTTCCCCTCTCTTTTCCAACAGTTGTTAAATGGAATTAGCAAGCGTGTTAACTCAAACTTTTCCTTTTCACGTGAAACCGCCAAAGCACGTTTAGCAAAGCCTCGCGGGACTTCAAATATGAAACCGGCTCTCGTCAATAAGACGATTTCCTTGGTACGGCAGAGAAGAGCAAGCTTTGGCCTATTTCTCAAAAGTAAACTTCATTAAAAAGTCTATGTGGCTTGTGAAGGTGGTCTGACGTGCCTTGAATGATGGTCTCCCCAAACAAAGCTGCTACACAAGCCATCGAATTATCTCTGTCAAACTTTGGCGTAATCTGAGCTGATCCTCTTAAAAATATTTAAATGAAAACATTTGCACATCAATTGGCTCCATGGCAACGCTGTGTGTATTCTTCTCGGGGGGCGCCTCTTTAACACTGAGCTTTAGAAAAGCACATCTCCTTCTGTTGTGTTGACAAACAACAAAACAAACAATATTAAATGGAGGAGCTGGGCTTTTTCGCACCATTGATGGATAGAGGGATCAGAAAGGCGGCGGGAAATGGAGTTGAATCGAACACTCAAGTTGGAGACGTTGGTAATTATATGATTGGTGCTCGGGGATGTGTCGTTATACACGGGCTATAAAACCCGCGCGGAGCGTTTGGAATGAAGACGGCTGAGGGGGAGTCCAATGCAGGACCCTTCATAAATATTCACTGAGCCACCTCATCAGTACTTTATGGCTGCATATTATTGCTGCCATGGTGAGCCCTGGGAAGAACTCCTCGCCCCCTAGTGGCAGACCAATAAATTAGACTGAATCAAACTTGAATGGCTTCTGAACAGTGAGGCCTGAGACTTTAAAATGTGCACATTTTCAAGTAACGGCTAATTTCACACGTTACAATTTCCAGTCAAGTAATCAGGTTACAGTTATTCGTCTAATATATTAAAAAAATACTTTGAGAAATATGAGCACTTCTGCAAGTATCATCAATATTTGAGAGAATGGCACTAACAGCTACACTGTAAAAAAAAAAAAAAATCATAAAAAAGCAAGAATTTTTCGGCAGCTGGGGCACCAAAAAAATACTGCGAAATAACAATTAATAATAATTTACTTTCTCGTAAAAACTGTTTTCCCAATAATTAAATTACAGTTTTTAACTGTCATTTTAACAAGATTGTCTGTAATATAACAGCATATGACCAAAAAAATTATGTGATTAATATTTCAAAACATGGTCAACAACTGTTGAAAAACTAGATATTGTTTAACATTTCAAGTTTACTGTTAGGATAATTCATTTATATAGCATTTTTCCACCTTACGAGGCTCTCAAACCGCTTTACATTTTGACTAGTTATTCACCTTATGATGACACAGCATTAGAAGTTCAGGGGGGTCGAACCCACAACCTCAGGGATACCAGACAACCCTCTCAAGTCTGGTGTAAATGAATAGCACACTCTTCTCACCCTTATATACGTATTTTAATGCATATCTAATTAATAATAAGTGTTAAAGTAACTTGTAATCTAACTTACTTTTTAAAGCAAGTAATCACTAAAGTAACTAAATTGCTTTTTTAAGAAAGTAAAGTAACTAAGTTACTTTTTTTTTAGTGTAACTGTGGCAACACTGCTTCCGAATGCGTTAAAACGAAGAAAAAAAACAGAACAAAATAATGCTGCATATGAGTGGGCGTAGCGACACAATTATGTTACGGAAACAACAGCGCTTCCGCACTTCCTTTTGTATTCTGGGAAACAAGAACACCGTATTCATATATAGCTGGTGGCTTGAGGAAGATTTGGATGGTGGATGAATTAATTTGTTGCTAATAGGCACAAACAGGAGAAAACAAACTTCTTTACTTTAAGGCTGGGATGCACACTTCTAAGTAAGTAATGTAAATTATGCAGATTGTGTTGGTTATTCTGACAAAGAGGTTTTTGTATGAGGTGCTTTAAAAGATTGCTCCTTCCTGGCATTTTATCAATTGCACACCCCCATAAATAAATCACCAGGCGCGTTTGAATTATGAGTCTGCTTTGCTCAAACAAATACTCTGTCGTGATTAATGATATGGATTGTTCACAAAGGATTTAATGTCGTAATTCACGCGTCGCCCGTGTAGTACAGCACGCGCGCGCTCGTTCCGTTAGCGCCGCAGTTCAAATATTAGTTCTTCAACTGCCATTCAAATGATTGTCCCAACTTCCAAACGGGCACGGAGTGTGCTGCAGCTTTTGTCCCGGCCAACTTTTTTTTTCAGTTTTCTTCCCCGGCAAGAACGCGGCTCTCTGATGCAACCCCAAATGAAGATGCGGGGGGGGGGGGCTTCGTCGCAGCCTCGTAACTCTGCTGCAATCCATGCCTGCAAACGCAGCCCCCCTGGTCGTCTCCATAAAATGTGCTTTAATCAGCAGAGCATCAATTAACAGCCAACAGTTGGAAATAAAATGTCACCTTGCCGTTTCAGGGAGAAGCCTTCTCCCCTCCAGGTTTCAAGTGGAGAACTTTCAAATCCTTTCTTATGCTAATTTCCTTGCGCGCTACCCATACACAGTTTCTTTGACTTGGCGAAGGCTAATTATGTTTGCAAAGTTTTCAAACCCAGCAAAGTAATTAACACGAAATAGTTTTACGACAAAATGTTTTTTCCCCATTAAGTTTGCATTTGGGCTAAGTTTTATCTTCCAAAATGTCCAGAGAGGTAATAGCCTCTACGGGCAAGGAACCATAAAGGGTAACTTACGGTGCTTTACAAGGAGAGCTTCTAAATTTCATCATTCCTGCAAGGATATCAACTTTCTTTAATTTGCCATTTATAGATCATTTTCTACTGGATACATTTAATAAAATATTTTATTGACTTTGGCTTCTAATACTGTATATTGTAATGTTCAGTGCTCTTTTACCTTCAACTTGATCCAAAACTAATTCAAACATAGAACAAAACAAAAAAAATGTAATGGGAACATTTGACCTGTTTTTTCCAAAATATTGTCCACACGATTATAGAAATCCACTTTTTTCGAAACGGTCTCCTCCATAGAGTCAGGGGAGCCACCTGGGAACGAGGACGCCTCGCCAGCAACCAATAGAAATGCAAGGCGGAGACCATGTTGTACACTATATAGTACTGCACAGCATTAAGCTAACTTTTTAGCACGAGTGAATATTTTCATCAATTCTAACTATAGCGGTGATGATTGAAATCGATCAGTTTCTTTGGTCCTTCCTCAGGTCTCCTGACGGCCTCACGACTCTGGCTTGAAGTGTTCGGTGTAGGTGAACGGTATGGGATTTTTTAATAGGTTTTAGGTGAATTAATGAATACACACTCACACGCACACACACACGCACATGCACACACACATACTCACCCACATACAAAATTTAAAAAATAAATAAAATAAAAAAAGAGAGAGCAATGATGATGACATGTCAAATCGGTAAAATTACCGAATGAACAATACTGAGCTCTCCAGAGGGAAAAAATAAATAAAAAATGAAATCGATCAGTCACACATGGTATCTGATTGAAACCTAACCTTGTACTAGATATACAGTTACACTTCGGACCTTGTGATTACTTTTGCCAATGGAATTAGCGTCAACAACGAAATGAGCTACCCGATCAATCAATAAAGAAAGCTAATAAAAACAAAAATCACCCAAGATTATAAAACACAGTTTAAGCCTTTATAATAACACAGTGCTGACAATGATATTCGAAAAGGCAGACACAATTGAAACCATGTTAACCATGTTTCCCGTTTTGCATATAATGTTGAATATTTCACAATAACTGTTGGTTTGGCTTCGGGGTGGGGGGGCTGGTGGGGGTGCTTCAGACTGAAATATGGAAATGGGGACTGGTTGCTGGAGAGTTGCCAGTTTGCTTCCCAAGTACTACCGCGGTGCCCTTGAGCAAAGAACACCCCTCGCCCTTCCCCTCCAACATTGCTCATGGCACTACGCAGCCCTCTCATACCGACGTCTCTCTTTTGTGCATGTGTGTGTATATACCTCTGGCCAATTCTATTACGTTGAATAATTGAGTGAAAAATATAAAAAATTGAAACGTGCCCTCTCGTGGTGTAAAATCAAAAAAAAAAAGGGATTTCTCAAACATGGATTCGAAATAGAAATCGGGCCATCCGTGCAAATAGCGCATTGCCAGGCCCATCCCCTTCCGTCCTCTGGGTCCAAATAATGGCTTTGGACTGAACAACGCCGAGGTGGGTTGGAGCGGTGCCGTATATCAGCCAAGTGGCGCCCATGTGATAATTCTCCAAAGTTAAACAGCCATAAACGGCTTGAGAACTCTGACCTTCACAATCTAACTAAGCAAGAGGAGCCAATGATGTGGAACAGACCCATCTAGGCAGCCGCATGATGATAAACTATGCCCCCAGCTTTGCTAAAAAATAACTGTATGTCTTCCCTGACATATATAGTGCCAGCATTTCAATACGATCCCAATTTATTTTGCACTAAAATGCTTTATTGTCGGCAGTAAAGCATGTGCGGCGGGAGGCGGAAGGACGCTGCGGCTCGGGTGCAGCGAGCGCGTCTCAAAGGCACATTGTTCTCTTTTGCGTCGCCTGCCTACGAGAAGGCCGTAAAAAACGATCAAAACTTATAAAGCTTATCATTAGTCTGCCTCTTGTCACTCGCTGGCAGCCGGCTGTCTTCCCTCTGACGACTTTCTGCAAACTTGGGAGCAACTTCCAATGTGAGGCAGATGAAATAATTTGATCTACGATAACGGAGGCGTTTTAGAACAACCCCCCCCCCCGACCCCCTTTCCCTGCTACAAACACACACACATACACACACACAAATGCAATGAATTCACAGACGTTTAGGCTGTCGAGCGGTATTTGTCACTTTGTGTCAAAAAAGTCATCACGGGGATAAAAAGGAAAAATGGCTCGTGAGCCCGCGCCATGATGCGGGGTCATTTACAATCCTATATCCTATTCCGACAGCGAGCAGACGAGTCAGCCGTGCATCTTCCGCCACGCCGTGCCCTTCACACTTGTCATAGCAGCGCCATAAACAGCATCCATAACAATCGAGGCCTCTGAGGGAAAAGGCTCGGCTATGCAGAGGAGTCTCGCTCGGCCCCAAATAGGCGTGTTTTTCACGCGCTTGCCAGAAAACATGGCTTCTTGTCAGCGGCGCCGCGTTCTCAGCAGGAATTACACTTTGCGGCAAACGGCCCTATAATGAATGAATAATGTAGTGTTTAGTGAGAGGCTCTTCTTATTTGTAGAGGAAATCTTTACGGCTGTGTAATTAATCATAATTAAGAAGATTTTGACAAGAGCTGAGGGAGCCGGCAGACAGCGCCGCCTCTCCAAATTCCCAGCGAGGGCTGCAGGAAGCGATGGCAAGAGGCGGCTAATGAGATCCATTTCCACCAGCTCTTGTTATGATCTTTGCTTTCCTTTGTGCCAAGGCTCATCATTGGGGGGCTTACAACCGCTGGCTGGAGAAGAAAGGACGCACACCTCTTTGTTTCTCTAGACCTCCTACTCCACATCTATTACGTTGTACCTCACAAGGCTAAGTACCATTTAATTTAGTCGCCCTCACATATTTATCATCTGCCGGTGATTTATGAGCTTAGAAGCTCTGCACCGGAAATGCGGGGTGCGGCTTTGCTTTGCCGGCTTCTGCGGAATTTGGCGCGAGAAACGGTCACCAGAGTATTTATAATAATGTACGTGTTTTTATTTTTATTTTGTGCGTTCATCCACAGAAAAGCTAAGCATTTAATAATTCTGCCGATTGCTTGGGATTGAAAGCAAATGGAGTGCACTACTTGGCTGACTTAAAGGCATCAATTGTTGCAACCGCTGTTAAAAAGATTGTTGTTGAAGTGTCGATATTGAGGTTGAAAAAAAAAACGCTCATCTGCCATCACAAATTATATGGAAAAAAAACTCCATAGCTTTTCCATTAATTGATGAGCCATTGTGCACATAGTTGATTAAATACTGTAAAATCCTTAAATCTCTCTCTCTTTTTTCTTTTCTTTAAATTTTTTAGGGGAGGGGGGTATTATACAGAGGCTTATAGTAAAAAAACGAACAATTTTCACATTGTTTAGCCGTTTACCAGTACCTAGGCAGTACCTAGGGGCTGTAAAAAATTAAATAGAACACATTTTTAGCGCATTTCATACACAACGTAACTCAATATTACAGTTACAGTTACAACAACAAGAGATTTAAAAGGAAGGTAAAGAAATTAAAAAAATGTCTTATTGAAAGAGTGAGAAGAGTGTATGATGCAAAAAAAAAAAAAGATTTTGGAAAGCATGATTTTAAAAATACTTTAAAACACCTTAATCTACACCCTAAAAACAGATTGGTCAAATTAACCCAAAAATAAAAAGGGTTAAATTTGACCGATCGAGCTGGTAGTTCAGATCCTTTGGTTAAAAACAACCACTCTAGAATTGTAGGTTTTCAACCTATGTATATTGGTGATAGGGCCAGCCGATACTAATTGGTCATTCTGACCAAGATATTGGTTAATCTCTGTTTTATGGTCTTTGGTCTGACCCGGCCTGGGATTGAACCCACAACCTCCTAGTCTCAGGGTAGACACTCTACCAGTAGGCCACTGAGCTGGTCACACTGTTTCCATTTTTAAACACTATGTTGTTTATATATTAGATATATTGCAAGCACTTATAATAATTACTAAATACATTTAGAATACAATAAATATATTTCCAAGTGATCTATCAAGACTTACTTTCCATTGTAACCAATTTCATTGGCTGTTTGGCTAACCAAAACAATTGGTATGCCTGTAATTGGTATGTCCTGCCCGATGAATTTACACTAAAACGACACTATGGGGGGTCGTTTAGGCATCACTGCTCTGTATTAGCTATAATACATACAGAATCAAAATTGAAAATGTCATTAAAGCGGAAGTCAACCTCCCCCAAATTCTTGACAATAATATGTTCTATGCAGCCCCACTAGTCTAAATATGGTATTCTGTTTTTTATTGTGTTAGTGGAATATGAGTTAAGCAGCAAAATCCAGCAGTTTTTATCAATATCAGAAGGCAGCCATTTTGCCACTTGTTGTCGAGTAAAAATGACATCACAGTTGCTCAGATCTCAGGTAACAACCAATCACGGCTGAGCTTCAGAAGACAGGTGAGCTGTGATTGGTCATTGCCTGAGCCCTGAGCAACTGTGATGTCATCTTCAGTCCACAGCAAGTGGCAAAATGGCTGCCCCCTGAGATGGATAAAAACGGCTGGATTTTGCTGCATAACTCATATTCCACAAATGTAATATTATCAGAATGTCATGTTTAGACTAGTGAGGTCACATATATTATTGTCAAGAAATGTTGACTTCCCCTTTAATGTACACAAATTAAAAAAATTAAAAATAAAAGAAAATAATAAAATATAAATATGAATAAAAATAATATCAAATAAAAATACAATAAAAATACAATTAAAAAATAAAATACAATAAATAAATATAAATATCAAAATAAAAAAAAATAAAAAAAATAAATAAATAAAAATAACACATCGAGGAATGCTTGCGAATGACATGTAGGAGTTATTAGCAAGTGTTTTAAGAGGCATCTCACTCTTCAATTGTCCCTTTCAAAACCAAAAAGGATGTCGCTATGTCAGTCCTCTGAGCCTCATTGTAAGTACATGGCTTCTCACGAGCAAATTTTTTTCTTCATCTCCCTCCAAAACGAGCATACCATGTGCAGCAGCTGCTCACTCGCAGGCCAATGCCCCGAGAGCACGCATACTGTCCTGACAATATCTCAATGCGGTCACAAGCAATAACAGCTCAGCTTAAATAATTTAGCCCTGGCTCGTACAAGTCACCCGGGACGAGCCTTAGCGCCCGAGGACCGATACGCCGGCCATCGTTTTACACATGATCCACTTAACAATGTTTAAATGCATTTTTTTTAAGTTAACGGCACAGATATTTATTGTGATAAGCGGCGCGGCACATGGCGTGTTTGCAGTAAAGAGTGGTGATTTGCCGAGTGATGTCAGAGAGCCGTCCCACTTGGCGACGAGCTGAATTGTGTTTGATTTCATAAATAATTGCAGTCATGGGGGACCCGCATTGTTTTAGGCTTAACTGTGTTGTTTACCCACGCCACATATGTCGGAGGGAGAGACGCTGTTGTGGATACACATCCAGCCCGGAGGAATCTCACCCAGGGCCTGCGCACGCTTGGCACGCATATTAAAGACTTTGCCGGCATGCGTGTGTTTGCGAATTGGGAGTGAACTTGAAAGGAAGGGGAGGAAAACAACACGCATCCATGTAGCCTACTGGAGGTATTAAGGCGAAGCTGTGAGCAAACACATCCGTAGTTAATGAGGCCCGGCATCTGGAGCGATGATTGGGATTCATCAGCCTTACGCTCCATCGCCGTGACGACCGGCGAAGAGACAAGGTGCCGTTTTCCCAGTGTTAACAAATTAAGTGGGAAACCGTGAGGTGATTGGTCGCTCCCTCGTCGCCGTCCCGTCAGCTGAGGATACATGAAAGATGGGGAACGTCGGCGCCTCTGGCCCCCGATCCCGCAAATGTAGAAATTCTCAGAAAGTAAAGCGGGAACTTTTCCCGCCCTGGTGACCCCGGGAGTTTTGCACACGACTTTCGGAAGAGGTGCGCTTGTACATGTACGTCGAGCGTTGTGAGGGAATCTCTTGCGTGGACTGTTGTGTACCAACGTCGCATTGATCATCATTGATCATCTTCAGTCCACAGCAAGTGGCAAAATGGCCGCGTCCTGAGATGGATAAAAACGGCTGGATTTTGCTGCATAACTCATATTCCACAAATAATAATAGTAGCATAGTAATAATTAGACTCGTGAGGTCACATATATTATTGTCAAGAAATGTTTAAGGTTGACTTCCCCTTTAATGTACACAAAAAAATATATATATATAAATATTAATAAAAAATAATATCAAAATAAAATAAAAATACAATGAAAATACAATAAAAATGCAATTAAAAAAATAAAATAAAATACAATGAATAAATATAAATATCAAAATACAAATAAAATAAAATAAATAAAAATAAAAAATAAAATAAATAACACATCGAGGAATGTTTGCGAATGACATATAGGAGTTATTAGCAAGTGTTTTAAGAGGCATCTCACTCTTCAATTGTCCCTTTCAAAACCAAAAATGATGTCGCTAAGTCCTCTGAGCCTTGATGTGCGTGAGCCGAGGCCGTGCGGGGGAATGCAGAAAAGCTTCCTGTGCCTGAGATGAAAGCGAGCGGAGGTGGAGGTGTGGGTGCAGGTGCTTAAGTCTGCATGCGCACTCTGGTGGGACCGCTATGTCCCTATTATGGTTGAACGCGGCGAGCTCAATAGTCTCCAAAAAAAAGGGGGGGGAAAGAAGAGCGGCGCAGTTAAAGCGGCATGGTGCCAATTAGCACGGAGCAGGCGGACATATGCCTGTGAAAAATCCTGATGAAAGTGCATATTGATGTCATAAATTAGCCGAGCACAATAGATTGTTGGGGTGTTTGTGTGTAAATGTTTAATTAACCCGCTCGCCGACGTCGCCGCTGCGCTTTGCATCCGAGGAATCAATCTACTTAGCGGCCCGTTTAACAATGCAAGACCCGCCTTGTATGACATGTTCATTGGGGACAGGCGAGCGATTGTTAATGTCTGGAAATTAACAAAGCCATTAACCCGATGTGATAACGGCCGGCTCCGTGTGTATGTGCGGGTTGTCCAAGGACAATAACTCGGTGTAAAACCTTGGTCTAATTCTCTTTATGGCGCCAGGTGAATTATCTGCACCTTGATGGTCACAGATGACTTTAAATCAGGATGCTGCTGATTGAGTGAGCGTTCAAACTAGCCCTGCTTAATCAGGAATGAATCCTCTAATAGGACCGTGATTAAATTCAAAGTAATTGTGTCACAGCGTGAAACGAAGCAGTTTATTGTTCTTCCTCAGCTCTTCTTCACTAATTGCCCCAGCCACGAAGGGGACGGAATGTTTTCATCGCTTTTCGTTAGTAGTTCGACATTTTTTGAGGTGTAATTTGCTGTATTGGCGACAAGCGTCTGCTCCGTTCAACACAGCTCTCACTCACTAGTGATGCTTCTAAACTGTCAGGGAGTATGAACTGGTTGTACATAGTTAGCAACATTAAACGCTTGAAGTCGGCTAATCGCTAATCGCGGCATTTTGTCTTCCAATCTGCCAATTTACAGAAAAACTTTGACATAGCCTTCTGCTGCTGGAGCAGCGAAATGTCCGGCCAACGTGGCGACACAGTCCTCATACGTCTGCGTAGGTCTAGTACAAAAATACACACCTCTGCTTTGGTCTTGCTAGCTTTTGCTAGCTTCTCCCGCTAGCCACGCTTGTTAGCCACTCCGGCTATTTTGAAATAAGCATTTCCTGAATATCTTAGCATGCTACCAAGTGTATCAAACACCTCTGTGATGTTAGCATGTAAGATGTATAGTGATTCAAATTCATTTAATTTAAGCAGGTAGAGTGTAACAAGAATTTAGAAGGATTTTATACAGAAAGTTCTCCATTTTTTTTTTTTTTTTAGAGTTTTTGTTAGTTTGGGATCTTTTTTAGCATAATGATGAGTTGTGTTTTTAATCATGTATTTTCATCTGTTCCTATGCCTTTCCGTTGAAATGTCTTCACATGAAACCGGTCCGTGATGCAGTTGGGGGACTACGCTGAAAAAAATATATCAATGTCATTTCATAGTTGACTACGGGAAAAAAATCTTTTGTCGTTCAACTCTTAGTACAAGATCCAAGCGTGGCAATGTGTCATTGTAACATTTGTGGATACACTTCTACGAATGACAAAAATAAACACTGCTGTTACTGCTAGCTAGCTAGCTTTAGCGTACCCTTTTGCTACACCTTAGCTCTGGACACTGCAGTATTAAACTCCTGGTCTTGTTTTCTCGTTGCCGTTAAAGTCTTCTTGAATCAACTGTAGTGTCATCGTGGACAACAACCACGTGCCGGGAAATAAATATGAGAACATTGCCCTCATCCATCGTTTGTTAGCATTTTTCCTGCTACAGTACATCATTTATGTAGCATATTAGCTAACTTTTTTTTCTATTCTGACAATGTTTTTGTGTTGTCCTGTGTGCACTTTTTTCCTTCACCAGGGGAATCACATGCATTTATTGAGATGTTAAGGTGAAGTACAGCATGTTAAAGCTTTATCTAAGAAAATAAAGTTAATTTTCTTTTCTATTTAGTAATTTTTTTTTGTTACTAGGATGGTTATCCATAATCTGCTTTTATGAAGAAGTGGGTCACAGGCTATTAAAAAAAAAGTGCATTAAAATGTGGACCTTGATAAAAATATGGTTGTGTTTACATTATTGTTAAATGCATAATGTTTGCATTACTGATGACAAAATTCAGAAGTAAAAGCACACAATTCTGTGCCCAAACTTTACTGAAGTTCAAATATGTGTTCAAAATTTTACCCTTGTATGTGAATATTTGACTGATTTGGATTTCTGTTCTCTTCACTGACATATAATAGTGAACAGCGTGCACACCCCCATGCACAGATCACAGAGGGAGCCGTGATGACCCCATCCCAGAGGACCCCGCTGTTTTGCCTGCAAGGTAAAAAACTGTGATGCCGAGTGTTCTCCCCCTCCGTCTTTTCTCCCCATTTAATCACCGCGCTCGGCAGTTCACAGTGTTGCACGTGAGGAGGAGATAGCAATTATAACGCCCGGCGTGCGGCCTGCTGCACTCCTGCCCGTGCGCTGGTGTATTCCCCGCGGCGGAGCAGGGAGACGGGTGGCGGGGGCGCCATGAAAGGGAAACCGAAATCCCCCCTGTGGACATGCGCAGCTTAACGCCGTGCGCTTGAGCCAACGGTGCGCGCCATACGTCACTCGCGCCCCCGTTTGGGAACTAAAGACTTTTGTGTATTCTTTTCCGGCGAATATCTGCAGTTTACCTTTAACTCTAGTTTGATTAAACTGATTTGTATCCAGTGGTTTACTTTTGAAAAAAAATTCTCACAGTCCAGATTTAAAGTAGCGTTAAACGCCTGTATTGTTTTTACTGAGTGGAGAGGATAGAGCATCATAATACAATATTGATATTTCCATAAATAAGTACCCGCTCTCCCAACAAATTGCACCCGTCAGACTTCTCCACAGTGCGACGAACTAGCTCGACAACTTTTTTCATATCGTATCAATCCTACAAGGAATATTGTTGTTTATTGGCAAACATCCTGACACATCATCATACACAATGAGGCGGCCATGAATAATTAATGTCCTCTCACACAAAATATTCACTCGCGCTCCAATAGTGTTTACTCCCCTGCAGTCATCCACACTGAGGATAACCTCTGCTGTTCTAAGGAGCTCCGCGCCCGCCGCACAATGCAGCAAAGTTACAAGAGGCACAGTAACGACATGAAAGCTGCAAGAAATAGATCAGTAAATACACCGCAGCGCTGTTTAAAGAGCGCCTCAATAACACAGGGGTTGTGTTTTTGGAAAGAAGTGGGAGGGGGGGTAGCGCTAGAGCTGGAGAAAATCGGTGGCTACACCTGCAAACAGGTGATAACAAAGCTTCCACACCATTTGGCCAGTGCTAACTTGTACAAAATGTATTTAAAATTGAATCCTGAAAAAAAAAAAAAATGCAATTCCACCATTAAATTGTCAGCTTAAGTAACTGTACAGGCAATTTCTTAAATAATTTAATAAGTCTAAGAATCTTTATCAGCTAAAGGTATTGATCAGTAGCGCTTTTTTTTTTTTTAGCTACTTGTGCTTCAACGCCTTTTCCGGTTTTGCAGCTGAAGTGGATTTCACCAAACATAACACGATCAGACTGCCATGTTTTGACTAGTGCTGGCACATACAATGTATTCTTGCAAAAAGCATTTTTTTGAGATTCGTTTCCCCTAAGTCTTGCTGGAGGGCATTCATGACAGCTGTTTCAACTGTTTGGTGTGACTTTAGAGGTGAATTTCCTCTGAATAGTTTTTGGGAATGCGACTTTGAAGGTTCTACCATATTTTGAAATAAGCATTTCCTGAATATCTTAGCATGCTACAAAGTGTATAAAACACCTTTGTGATGTTAGCATGTAAGATGTATAGTGTTTCGAATTCATTTAATTTAAGCAGGTATAGTGTAACAAGAATTTTGAAGGATTTTATACAGAACGTAATGTCTAGTTTAGTTAAAAAAAAATTTTTGGGAGAGTTTTTGTAAATTTGGGATTTTTTTTTTAAATCCAATTTTTGTTGACAAATACTTGTGTATAATTGTGAGTGTGTTATGGGTATATGAGCACAGTACTAGAAAATAGACAGTAAATAGTAAATACTTGTAAATACAATTACTAGTAGTGTTTAAATTGAAATGTATAAATCCTAATTACTCTACGAGGTAAAATAGCTAAATATTGATTATTCGATTATAGGGCTGCAAATAATTCTTATTTTAACAATATAATTAAATCAATTAATCTTTCAATTTTTTGTCAAGTAATCGATGTATTGGATAAAAAATATTTCAATTTTCTTGTCTTTATTAAAAAATAGGACATTATTTCAAATTGCACAAATAAATAAATGAATTATGATTCGGGTTATTGGTTCGGTCTGTAGCATTTCATAAACTTTAACCTTTAAACACGTTGATCATCGTTTCACAAAGTAAAAGCAAATGTTTAAAAAAGATGATCAGTCTGCTTTCTTTTACTGCTGAGAAGCTGAAATCGTTAGGATTTGTGCTATTTGAAACTAAAAGAGGTATCTAAACAATTAATCGATGATCAAATTTCAATATTAGGCTTTACACGATCAAGATTTTTTGGCCAATCAGCGATCAGTAGGTTTGAAATAAACAATAACTGATCACCGATTCGGTCAGAAGATGGAGCAATATTTTATTTTGCGGAGCTGTTTATGACGTCTATGACGATTTGTATCACAATTCATAGGTCACGATTCGATTTGATACCGAATAATCCTGATACGAATCTATAAATAGATTATTGCGATTTTTTTCAAATTCAAATTTAGAACATACTAATCAGTAAACTTGTACACTGTAGGATTTGTATGAAAATGTATTTATTTATCTGAAAATTCAGGTTGCAATCTGCTTCATGTTTGAACAGCACTGAAATCAAATATTAAGAACATTCTTCTATGCTTAATGTGTAAATCCTAATCCTAAGTAAGACCTTTTGTTGAATATTCCCATAAAAATCGATTCGGCTGCATATTGAATCGATATCGCGATATATTGCCGAATCAATTTTTTCTAACACCCCTATTACAGACGATAACCGATTTTGCATAAAATACAAAATATCGGCTGATTCATTTGATGATCGATTAGCAGTCGAATAATCGTCGCACCTCTCTAAAAAGCTTCATTTGTTAGACGTTAAATATTTGCCATCTTTTCCCCATCTTGAGTCCACACGCGTTTAAGGACGCCCTGCCTTTGTTTGCCGTGTTTATTTAGGCTTCGCACCAGCTGCTAACACATGTTTGCGTTGGATTTGATTCACTGGCGTCAAAGATTTACGTCCGTCCTTTCGGATTGCGAACGTGGCCTATATTTATTTTCCGGCGCATGAATTATATTCTCACCACATGGCTGTTATTGTCGCAGAGTTTTTCGCCTAAAACCAACGCACTTCCAAGTGAATGTCGGAGCGAGCGTAACCCAGTTGGTTGGTGTCGACGCCGC
The DNA here is from genome assembly GCF_051991255.1 of Vanacampus margaritifer. NCBI lineage: Eukaryota > Metazoa > Chordata > Actinopteri > Syngnathiformes > Syngnathidae > Vanacampus > Vanacampus margaritifer. The sequence goes on along the minus strand of NC_135437.1, from coordinate 18,438,420 downwards.
ACAGCTGAATATCAAGCTGCTGACTGATTGACTTATGGAAGCTGCGGCAGCCCCGGGGAGACGTCTTTGCGGGGGAACTGACACTCCCCTTGTAACCGTCTCGGAAGTCAACGCTATCACACTGTCAAACTCCGAACTTGCTTCCCGCGCGTCTTTCATTCCCCGTCATCCACCCCCCATCCCTCCTTCCTCGTCTCTGCATTCAAAATGATTCCCACAGCCTACAGCTACGAGCGCAGACTTTTAGCGCGCGTCCGCCGTAGAGGGGAAGAGCGGGGGATGAGAGGGGGGGGGTGCATCCTGGGCCACGCTCACCAGGGAAAGTGACAGCCTGGATAATTGGCACTAATCAAGTGACTGCTTGTATTGAGAGAATGTCACTCTGGGCCCGGAGAACGGAACGCCGTTGACCCATCGAGGTAGCGCCCGAAGGCCCTCCTTGACTCTCCCACAATGTATTCTGTCAATCCAGCAAGTGGGACTGTCATCATCCAGCAGCGCGCTCCATCTTTGGTCAATATGCAAGGAAAAAGAAGAAGAAAGTCAGAGGGAAAGAAAAAAGAAAAGGGGGGGGGGGGAGGCAGGCGGCGTTGGAGGGAGACGTTTCCTATTCCACATGAAAACGAGGATGTTATGGAGAGCGCGCTACATTATTCTTTTTTAACATTTCTCTCTCACAGCGACGGCTTTGAATTACGGAGGACTTTTTTGTCGAGAGCAAGTCGGAGATGAATCAAAAATTCATCTGAAGAAGTTGTGCGCCGGGCGAGCGGAATGTACCTCTGGTGGAACCAACATTTGCAAAAGTTATATCTCCTTAAGCAATTATTAGCGGTGATAGTTTGACATGTGCAGGAGTTGTCAACAACTCACTTTAAACAAAAGTACAAAGCAGAAATAAACAGTGCCCTGGGCAAAATTAACTTAGGGGACGAGCCACCTCATGAATTATAAATGACCAAGACTGCAGCGAGGAGGCCTCGTTCGCTGGGAGAGACTAACCTATTTTCGACACATTTGAAAGTCAAGCGCCAAAAGAATGCAGTTCAGGGAAAGATCAGTCTGTTATTTAGTAAACGACTTGTGTAATTTCTAAATTGTGCCAAACTAACCGTGGAGCGCCCTCGGGGGGGTTTGAGTCATCTGCTCCGCACGTTTGCCTCCTAACTGCCATTCACGTGCAAATGAATTCCCCTCGCCCGCCGCCTTTTAATCCATCTCATTAGCAAAGTGGCCTATAGATAAAAAGCCCATCTTGTATCTTTTTCATCCGCGCCTCCTTAACGCCGATCGCCGGTCGGTGAGGCAGAGCCGTTTTGTCAACATTTTCACGGACTTTAACCCTGGAAAACCCACGGGGTCAAATTTGGCCCCTATAAATTCTGCTACTCAAATAACAAAGACCTTTTTTTTTTTTTTTTTTACAAATTTAACTTCAAAAGTCCAGAGTGCCACTTCTGACCCCTGCATGAGGCCATCTAGTGGATGAATAGCGCACTTACATGAGCCAGAGTGGTGGTGACAAGATGGTGATAGATATTATAACATTTTTAATACTTCATTTTATTTTATTAACCATTGTTACACATTATTAACATTTTAATTCTTTATATTAACCTTGTCAAAATGCTTTGTGTCCTGTGCAGAGCAGATGGTGTTGATTTCGGTATAATCTGACCTTAAACTGGGACATACTATTTAGTCTAAAAAAGTTCCTTCTCAGCGTTTTGTGCGAAAACACATTTGGTCCTTGAGAACAGAATCTGTTTTGAACATGCACCCCTGACTCTGTTTTCGCCATCCGCTCACGGAAAAGTACCAGAGAGTATGTTTTGTCTACAAATGAAAGAGAGGAGGTCTTTTAACTATAAGAAGTGATTCTACAGGCAGAAGAGTTACATTTGACGCTCTGAATCCCACCTGTTTAAGTGATGAATTAGAGGCTGTTATCTGTCCAGAGATCTCTGACTGATTAAAAATCATTTTTGCAAAGGTGTATTTTTCTTACATTAAATCTATCTTCATTTTTGGAACACGCAAAGAGGACAAAATACTTTTATTCCTCTTCAATGGCTAAAATGCAACAAATAAAACAAAAAAATTATATTGTTCAATGTAGCTGTGTATTTGATTGATTATTTTCTTAAATTCTAAATAGTTTACTCACAGTTTTTGTTATTCTTATTTTTCGAAATGATACCCCTAAAGCCCAAAAGGGTCAAATTTCGCCCTAATCCTAAATTAGGGAATTAATTGAAAAAAACATTCAAAAAACATATATTTTGGTATTCAGTGAACTTATAGCAGTCATTTAATGTATAATTCATAATTTTCCAAAGAAGAAAAGGGTTCTTGGGTTCTCCAGGGTTAATTTGAGCTTCCCTGTGGATCTCCAGAGAAGTTCGAACTCATCCACGAGTTCCGGTTGTTTCTTCTTACATACCTTCCGAGTATTTCCTTTGTCGCAATTCTCAAGGCGGATCTCTTGACCCGGGATGACAAAGAAAAGGGACGGGAAAAACTCCCTCGATGCGTCTGTCTGGTCAACATTGATTAAAAAAAAAAAAAAAAAAAGATGGCGCCGTGTCCTGGCGAGGGACTTTGCGTCTCCGCGCGCCCTCCGGGCTCCATCTCGACGAGGTGCTGAGATGTCTGGATTGGCAGCTCTCTGGATGATCGAACCGCTGGAGAACCCGGCCGTTATGAACTGTTCACATTCCCTGTAGAACGAAGACTCGCATACCGAAGGGTTAGCTGTGGAGAAAATCGACACGTAAAAGTCAATTAAACAGAGCGCTCGGGCGGAATTTTACAGAGATTGAAAATGAAGAAGCGAAGAAGACATTTATTTCGGAATGAGCATTTTAAAAACTGCTCAGTTTGTCAAATGAGGAGGAAGTGGGACCGCAGATTTATTTAAAGGCTGCATAGCAGAAAAACTACTCTGGCTTACTGTCTCATGTGCTTGCAATTTATCTTGGAGTGGCACTGTATTAAGCCGCACAAACATCCGTGATTTATTTTAAAAGCTTCACACACACACCGGAAAAAAAATATTTAGCAGATTCAGCAATGTAGGTTAATACGATTGCTCTCTTTCTTTCTTCTGGTCTTTTCCTGGCTGGTAGAATTCATGGGGCCCAAAAATGTATCTTTGAAGGGGAAGTCAAGTACATTGTTAAAAAAGGAAAAGAAAGAAAAGGCCATTAACTCATTCACTGCCATTGACGGCTATAAACGTCAAAAATTCATTTGAACTATTTCTATTAGTTTGACATTTTCCCCCCACTTTTGTTAACAAGAGTATGGAAACCTAGAATTGTTTTATTGTACATTTAGAACAGATATAAAATTTGTGATTAATCGTGAGTTAACTAGTGAAGTCATGCGATTAATTACAATTAAAAATTTTAATCGACTGACGCCCCTAATTTTTTTAAATCGTGTCAGGCGGTTAATTTTTTTTATTGTAATTAATCACATCAGTTCAATAGTTAACTCTTGATTAATCACAAATTTTACATCTGTTCTAAATGTACAATATTTGTTTCTAGGTATTCATACTTAACTTGTTAACAAAAGCGGAAAAAGTTTTTTCTCACAAATTTGCCACTTTATAAAGTAGCAAATTTACATGTTTTTTTCTCGCAAATTTGCCACTTTATAAAGTGGCAAATTTACAAGTTTTTTTCTCACAAATTTGCCACTTTATAAAGTCGCAAATTTACATGTTTTTTCTGGCAAATTTGCCACTTTATAAAGTGGCAAATTTATGAGTTTTTTCTCACAAATTTGCCACTTTATAAAGTGGCAAATTTGCCACTTTATAAAGTGGCAAATTTACGAGTTTCTTCTCGCAGTGGCAAATTTGTGACTTTATAAAGTGGCAAATTTGTGACTTTACAAAGTGGCAAATGTATGATTTTCTTTCTCGGAATATTTCCCCCACCGTCTAAAAAAATATATTTATATGTGGCCCTAATAGTCGTACATTCCCATCGCCAGTCTCAATAGACAATCGTTTTTTCATCACAAAGCAACAAAGTGAGCACTCTACCAGCACCTTGCAAGCGACGAGAGCCCAGTCTCACTTTCAGCCCGCAAATTGCCAACATACATTGTTTTTATTTTTTTTGCAACTTAGGAGTTTATGCACAGCACGAGTGGTTCTTCGTCATCTTCAAACGACCAGTTAGCGCAGCCCTTGCGCGCCATACACACACACGCCGTCGGAAGACAACGCTGTGATCCAGCTCTGCAAACACGGTGATTGGCAGCTGGATGGCACAAAAGTGCGATTGGAGCGCAGCTTCACACGTTAATTGTAGTTGTGGTGAAAGGATGTTAACCAATATATGTTCAATGCTCCCTTTTTAGACGCACTTCTGAGGAGTTACTCTTCAAGCGTGCCGGCGTTGCGTGAGCCGCTCCGTTGTCGTTTTTTGGGGGACTTGAAGTGCCTTTTTTTTTTTCTTAGTTGGAGCGTCACTGCGGAACAACAATCCCCCCTAGCTGTTTATTGGCAGCAAAGTCAACTAAAATAACTTCAGTTTGTTTTGAATTGAACGTCTTGCTAAATGAAAATAAACAGCACTGCAGCTATGCGCTGCAGAGTCGTCTTTCTCTTCCAAATATATTTACTTTTTCACCTTTTACACATCAATATTTCATGTTCTTTTATTTGATTCGGTAGTTCTGACGAGGTCAAGACTTCTCGAGGCCCGTGGACATGTACCGCGCCGGGCTTTGTTGTTTTCCAGGGCGTGATTAGGGGGCCTCGGTTTGCAAGTCTATGCTGATGTGAAGAACACAGGATTCGGCGTCGAACTTTGCAGATGAAAGTAGCACGGCGCTGATAAAAGAGAAACGCACATCGTGCTGCATCGCATTAGCAAGGTAGCGTTACTCGCACCCCTGCTCGTAATTGTCCCAACATGCCTTGGAGATACACAGACGCGCGCGCGGGACACCCAAAAATCCTCGTCCCCTTGTTTTGCATAATACAGCTTTGCATGCGGGAGGGAGGGAGGGGGGGGGGGTTGTTAGGTGCCAGAGATCACCCCACTGTCTTCAAGTCATTTTGTTTATCATTCAAATGCAAACCTTGTTCCATTATCCATGAGGGAGAAGGGAGTAATGTGTTAATGTCCTCCTCTAATCTGACAGGCCGCTGCCCCGTGTCACTCGTGATGAGAGACAAAAGAGGAGCAGAGGGAGCCAAAAACAGGTCATTACCGTCATACCTACACTTACGCTCTCGTTGTGTGTAATTAGGCCAACCAGGTCCGCGGTCACATGAGGGCAAGCCCGATTGAAGGAGGTGCGAGGCTCGCTGGCTTTTGTGCCCACGTTTGTGTTCATGCTGCCGTCACGTCCACACGCACGCACGTACGCGGGGACCCTGGCCTTTTATGCCGCTCTGTGTGATTGATTATTTAATGGAAGACTCCCCAGCCTGAATGAGAGCGCGAGCACGCAAATAAAGCCAAGCAACGAGGGAGAGCAAAGGTCTGAGGGAGGGAAAGATCTCCAGATGCGTTTGAAGACGGTCGGAGTAGCCAAAGGCGAGTAACTCCTCTCGCTTTCATATCCCGCTTTTTAATATTTTTTTCCCCGTTATAATGATGTGCTTCCTATCCTTGAGTAAAGTTCTTCTTTGGCGTTTTTTTCTTCTTCTTTTTTTTTGCCAGAGAGGATTTTTTTTCTCTTTGAAATAAATTGTAAGTATATATTTAGTCTCCGAGTTTAGAGGCCAGCAAAGAAATTTGTTATGATAAAGTACATTGATGACTTCCTGGCTATAGCCAACATGTTATGAATACCTACATGGCAACCTCGATTCTTTTTTAATAAAAATGTTCCCTCTAGTGAGCAGTATATATAATATATATTATGTATACAGTATACAATAACTAAGGGTGTCAGGCGATTACATTTACATGTTTCTGTTTCCATACTCTTGTTAACATAAAGGTGGAGAAAATGTTAAGCTAATATAAATATGGCTGCATCTTTTAGTCAGTGATACAGTAATTTCATAATTCATAAAATTGAGTTAAAAATTTAAAAAAAGTACTGTACTGTAAAAAAAAAAAACGAGTGTGATATTGTTTTGCGTTGAGGTCACTTTTCTGCCACTAGATGGCATAATTACATTTGTAAGAAGTTGGTGACAGCTCCGTGCATTTTGTGAAATTCTGCACATTTTTGAAATTGTAAAATACAACTTGACCCCAGTCGCCACAAATATATGCATTATTATTATTATTATTATTAAATCTATTTCTAAATTTTCTAAATTATCTGCTAAATTTTGATGTGAGTGTGTCTGCTGCTTTGCGACTGGAATTCCTCCAGTACAGGCTTCCCAAGTAAGGGGTGGTCATTAACCGCACGTGAAAATTTTTTTGTTGCATTAAAGGAACTTTAAATTAACTCAAAATTAATTTTGACACCCCTAATGATAACAGTTATCTACTAGATGGCAGACTGTAGTCGCGTATTAGAGAAGAGAAAGCTTGTCCTGGCTTCTTACCATTAAGGCAAGAAAACGGTGTCTTTCATGCAAAATAGGAAGCAGATTGTACTGTAATTTCACCGAATTTAAATGCAAAACTATCTGCTTAATTTGCTTAGAGTTTAAAAATTTCAACCTAAGTCGCCACAATAACACTGATCGCAAAGGTACACAACAGTAAACAGAACCGTTGACAGTTCGTTTGAAGCACGAGGAGTTACTAAATCCTATTGTTTTTGTTTAGCTTCAAAGCCTTTTTATTGAATAGATTTTTAAAATACTTTGTATGCATTCAAATATATTATTAAGATATCCTGGTGCACATTGGTTAAAAACACCAAAACGGACATATGGACATGTTTTGTCCTTTTAACATTTTTTTGTCATACATCCGGTTAGGAAGTACAGAGATCTGTGACGCTTGCTCCCCTCCAACATATAAATGTCCCATCCCTGATCAGCAATATGTAGAAATTCTCGTCTGTTTTGTATAATCATAAAAAAAAAAATGCTGATATTATTCACTGAGCCTCGGAAGACATCATTTACATATACAAGAAAATGAAGAAGATCAAGTATGCAATGTGTGTGTCATAACGCAGACGTGCGACTTTGCACAAGCCCAAAAATCAAATATTGATGATAACGCTGGCAAAACTTCCAGCAGAAAACAAGGCAATGAAATCCAAATGAGCTGTCATTCCAACACCTGTAAGTGTTGAAGGCCCGACAATCAAAGTGGTCCTCGCGGTAGAAGCGAGTCTGGCGCGGGTCTATAATGACCGGCGTCTCATCACACTCCGTCTGCCTCAATTACCAGGCCGAGCCTCGCACTCGCAATTGCAGCCCCTAAGGCCAACTGAATGTACCTGCGCCTCCTCCGTCGTGCACAAGCTGCACTTGAAAGCAGCGCAGAAGTGTCACATGTGACAAGTGTCACATGTGACACTTCTTTGTCAGACCATCAGAGAGCTGCAAGAACAATCACCGACCTGGATGCGCAAAAAGACGTACAGTAAATGTTACATTTACTGCGATGAATTTGTAAATGAGTACCAGGGTCTTTTCAACTTTATTCTTGTCAAATCATTTCTCAAATTATCATTTTAAAATTATGACTAAATAAGATTCTTTAAAAGTTTGTGTCGTACATCCATGCTTTCATCATATTTGCTTAGATCTTATGGCAGATTGTGTATGTGTACACTTGCCATGGATATTGCATCGTATTTATTAAATCTTGCGTTTTTTGGCGCGGGCCGGGGCAGCCACAGCTCTGGGTCAAAAGCTGTTCTCCAGTCTGCTTGCGTGTGCGGAGCTGAGGGCTTTTGGAACGTCTGTCTAATGGCACCAGTTCAAAGAGGGTTACTCGAAAAAGCTATCTTTTTTTTCCCCCTGCTTGAATTTTATGGTAATAACGTGTCCTAATTAACCTTTACGTTCTTGCGGTTAGGGTAGAATAATACCGTTTTCTGGCCAAATATACAGTCGGGGGGGGTTATAAGTTTGCTATGGCTGTTTATTTCTTATGTGGCTACCAGCTTGATACACACTTCTGAAATAATAAATGAGTTAAAATTACCTTTCAGATTCAGTAGTGAGATTCATATATCTGTTTCTAGATATATTATATATGCTGGAAGATAATTGCTGAAAACACGTACAAATGCTGAGAACTATGTAGTTCTCAATTGTGCCGATAAAGCGTTTTCCTGTTTTTTTTGGGTGTAGTTAGCGCATTAGCATAGTGTAGCATGAGTCCCTCCCTCCCCAACTATATACTGTAAGATTTTGAACTTCGTTCCCATCAGCGGTTATGCAATGCAATTACGGCACTTAGTTAGCTAGCAACCTATGACTACACTTAATAAACACATTCCCTTCAGATCATCCACTGGCGTGGCCTCGTTGTTGGCCATGAGTGTGCGTATGTCACACAGAGAAAGACAGGAATGCGAGGAGGAAAAAACTTTTTTTTTCCAAAAGTCCGACTTGACAACCCGCATGTGGATGGTAGCTTGGAGCTGTCAGGGTGCTTTAGAGCGCCTCAGTGTTGGCCATGAGTAAGCGCATGTTGCATAGAGAAAGACAGAAGAGCCAAGGCGGGGTTATGTAATATTTTTAAAAGTCAAATTTGACAGCCAGTGACCTTGAGCTGGCATGGCTGCTTTAGAGCGCCTCGTTGTTTGCCATGAGTGTGCGCATGTCACACAGAAAAATACAGGAATGCGAGGAGGAATTTTTTTTTTCCTCAAAAGTCCAATTTGACGACCAGCATGTGGACGGTAGCTTGGAGCTGGTAGGGTTGCTTTAGAGCGCCTTGTTGTTGGCCATGAGTAAGTGAATGTTGCACAGAGAAAGACAGAAGAGCCAAGGCGGGGTTATGTAATATTTTTAAAAGTCTAATTTGACAGCCAGTGGCCTCAAGCTGACATGGCTGCTTTAGAGCGCCTCGTCGTTAGCCATGAGTGTGCGCATGTCACGCAGATAAAGATAGGAAACCAAGGAGGAGGAAAAAAATATTTTTCTAAAGTCTGACTTGACAGCCAGCATGTGGACGGTAGCTTGGAGCTGGCAGGGCTGCTTTAGAGCGCCTCAGTGTTGGCCATAAGTAAGCGCATGTTGCACAGAGAAAGACAGAAGAGCCAAGGCGGGGTTATGTAATATTTTTAAAATTCTAATTTGACAGCCAGTGGCCTCAAGCTGACATGGCTGCTTTAGAGCGCCTCGTCGTTAGCCATGAGTGTGCGCATGTCACGCAGAGAAAGATAGGAAACCAAGGAGGAGGAAAAAATATTTTTCTAAAGTCTGACTTGACAGCCAGCATGTGGACAGTTAGCTTGGCGCCGTCATGGCTGCTTTAGAGCACCTCGTTGTTGGCCATGAGTGTAGGCATGTTAGACAGAGAAAGACAAAAGAGCAAAGGGGGCGGGGGTGTTTGGGTGGCTTGGAGGGTTGGGGGGGGATATATTTTTTAAGTCCGACTTGACCGCCAGCGTGTCGACAGTGGCTTCGAGCGCCTTGTTGTTGTGGGGTGGAAAAAGACCCAAAACGTCAATTTTAACAGCTTGTAGAATTGTTATTTAATTGAAAGTTGACAGTTGAGTTTCAATGCATTCACCATTTTGATCAATCATTCATTTTAGTTATTCCTTTATCTTAATTTAGGTTGTGTGAAGGTAGACATGCTTTTAATTTTTTTACAGTCTAGTTATGAACATAAAATAATGCTTACTGAAATTGTTCTGCTTCACGTACGCTGTCGTATTGTTCCACAGCTATGTATAAACTTTCTGGCGAAGGCGTTGAGAGGGAAATCTATCTGGAACATCAGCCCCCACCGCAACACTCTCATGTCTTGAGGCAGAAGTAGCCATTGAAAAAAAAAGTGCTGCTTCAGTCTGGTCATGTCTGTGGGCACAGCTTTGATCAGCCTCACCTCAAGACGTATCCTGGAGGCTGCGCTAGCTACGCCGCTATCTTCCACGGCTAATCAAACTTCCTGTCTTTGTCTTTACGTGCTTTAGACAAACGTCAGATAGAGGCGGCGGGTGCAGATTTGCCCCGAGAACATGGAGAATAAAGCCTCGGGTGCTGCTGCAGCGATTCTTTCATCATGAATATTTCCGCTGTTTTTGACTTGTGGGTTTCAACCCCGTAAGCCTCGCCACAAAAACAGTGCTTTTCAGACAAAAAAAGGATCATCACAGTTGAAAATAAATGCACTATATGTTACATGTCTGGGTGTATATTTAGCACAGGGAGATGACAGAAGGTTAAAGGTTCGATCCTGCAACGCAGTGTCCCCCGACATTTTTTTTTCATAGAAACGGATGATCATAGAAACAAATGATCGAAAATACAACTTGGCTCACCATTTTGATGAATTTCCTTGTTGTAATTAGTGGAACCCTGTGCATGTTTTTCTTCAATGGTAAACAAGAAAACCTCAAGTCTATGTCCAGTCTACTCCAAAAAATTGGATTTGGTGTCCGTCGTTGCACAAAGATAGGATTTTGGAAATGGAAATAAAGTTTTAAGTGCTTTTTTGTGCAATTCCGAAGGCTTCATTGACAATTTGTAGCAATGAACCTGCAGGCGGCCATTTTGTGTGGTACTGTCACTGAAAATGACTCAGGTAACAGCCAATCACAGCTCACCTGTTTTCTAAGTTGAATTATGTGACGTTCACAAGCAGAGTCTTTAGGTACAGTGATGCCATTTTCAGTCGACAGCAAGTGGCAGTTTCACACAAAATGGCCGCCCACTGAGATGGATATAATCAGAATACTGTGTGTAGACTAGTGAGGGCTGATGTATTTGGCTCTTTTGTTTCATTTGGCATTCTCCCCTTTCGATAAAAGCTCTCAGTTTTGCTAGCCTTTTTTTTTTTTTAAATATATCGTGTGACCGAGATGACATGATTTTCAAAATAAAACACTTTCAAACTGCTGGTCAATCAGACAGACAGACAGGCAGCAGCTGTAACCAACATAGTGGATTCCCAAGCAGCGAGTGCTTTACTGGATGATTTCACACGTGCAGCGTTTTCCTTGAGGCAGTCACTTCTGCTTATCCCGCCATCAGGGCTTCTTTTCACCAGGAAGTTTGCTTTTTTGTGTATTGCAGCCTTTACTGCCAGCAGCCAAAATGAATGAAAAGAGACCCCCAATATCGGAGGAAGCGCTTCTATTTTTGCGCTCATTTGCATATCCATGGTCACTTCTTCCCAGTGACAAGGACACAACGCTGACAGCGGCACAAACGCCAGCCATATGCCATCTTTTCCTCTTCCTTGGCAACATACACACACACACACACACACACACACGCTCACAAGACGTCTGGGCCATGGCTCTCCATAAAGAATCATCTCAATTGATGCTTGGACGCCAGAACCCCTGATGGGTCCTCGGGGTTAATTAACACGAACCAAACAGACAGGAGGGGAAATCTCGAAAGGTTGAGTGTCACATGGGAAACGTGTTGCTAGAAAAGAAGTAGAATGCCGATACGTCCTGCTAGCTTACAGCATCAGACAGGTGGTTGTTGTTACGCGGGGCTGATCGGGGTTCATCCAAACGACTGTACTGAAATGCTTGGTGTCTTTTCAAATTGTGAAAAATTGCATATTATGGCTCCTTGAAGTGTCAGGAAATGTATTTCAATATAGAAGGAATGAAAGGAATCCACTACCATTATTCAGCTGATAATGCCAAGGTTGCACATTTGAGCAATTGACGACAGCCCAGCTGTGATTTGCAGATTACTTGCCCTAAAAAGTAATTTACTTTACAGATTACTTGCCCTCAAAAGTAATTTAGTGACTTTACACTAAAAGTGTATAAGACTTGCCTTTATAAAACTTGCCTGATAAAGGGATTTAGTTACTTTCAGATTACTATCTTGAAAAAGTAATTTTACAGATTACTTGCCCTAAAAAGTAATTTATTTACTTTACAGATTATTTGCCCTAAAAATCTAGTTACTTTACAGAAGATTTGCTTGAAAAGGTAACTTTACAGATGACTTGCCCTAAAATAATAATAATGTAGTTACTTTACAGATGACTTGCCCTAAAAAGAAGTAATTTACTATACAGATTACTTGCCCTCAAAAATAATTTACTTTACAGATTACTTGCCCTCAAAAGTAATTTAGTGACTTTACAGATGACTTGCCTTATAAAGTGATTTAGTTACTTTCAGATTACTATCTTGAAAAAGTAACTTCACAGATTACTTGCCCTAAAAAGTAATTTATTTACTTTACAGATTATTTGCCCTAAAAATCTAGTTACTTTACAGATGATTTGCTTGAAAAGGTAACTTTACAGATGACTTGCCCTAAAATAATAATAATGTAGTTACTTTACAGATGACTTGCCCTAAAAAGAAGTAATTTACTATACAGATTACTTGCCCTCAAAAATAATTTACTTTACAGATTACTTGCCCTCAAAAGTAATTTAGTGATTTTACAGATGACTTGCCTTATAAAGTGATTTAGTTACATTCAGATTACTAGCTTGAAAAAGTAACTTTACAGATGACTTGCCCTAAAAAGTAATTTATTTACTTTACAGATTATTTGCCCTAAAAATCTAGTTACTTTACAGATGATTTGCTTGAAAAGGTAACTTTACAGATGACTTGCCCTAAAAAGTAATTTATTTACTTTACAGATTATTTGCCCTAAAAATCTAGTTACTTTACAGATGATTTGCTTGAAAAGGTAACTTTACAGATGACTTGCCCTAAAATAATAATAATGTAGTTACTTTACAGATGACTTGCCCTAAAAAGAAGTACTTTACTATACAGATTACTTGCCCTCAAAAATAATTTAGTGACTTTACAGATTATTGGCTTTATAAAGTGATTTAGTTACTTTCAGATTATTTGCTTGAAAAAGTAAATGTACTGATTACTTGTTTGAAAAAGTAACTTTACAGATTACTTGCCCTAAAAAGTAATTTGCTTACTTTACATCTTGTTTGCCCTAAAAATCTAGTTATTTTACAGATTATTTGCTTGAAAAAGTAACTTTACAAATTACTTGTCCTAAAAAATAATGTAGTTGCTTTACAGATTACTTGCCTTATGAAGTAATTTAGTTAGATTACTTGCTTGAAAAGGTAACTTTACTGATTACTTTTTTGAAGAAGTAACTTTACAGATTACTTGGCCTAAGAAGTAACATGCTTACTTTACAGATTACTGTTTTGTGTTGTCATTTGACATTGAAATTCAATTTTGACACATAGGTAAACTGTTTTGGGGGATAAATGAGCTTTTGCAGATGATCCATGGTGTTGTGCAAAATCATCCAAGTTATTTTTGGCAAAAGCATTAAGTCAATGCAAATGAACCAAAATAATCGTGTAGGATCTTTGCAGTTGTGACAGTACCGACTCTTTGTTTGGGAAAGGAGTAAAGTGACTGAAGCATGCGTGACTAGTTTTGGGATCGATTTGTGCTTTTGTGCACAAATGTAAGTCTGTTTGGCCAAATGAGCTTGTAATTCCAGTTTCAAGAATTGTGCCAAACCAAGAGTCATTCCAGAGCGTGATCGGTAAAACTGCATCCATCATGGAGTTAATCAGTGCCTACTTGTTGAAATTGTCTCCTCTCGGCGCATCCCAGGAGGGGCGGGACCCGGGAAATGACTTGCCGCTCGGCGCCTTCGTGAACCTGCGTGATAATTAACACAGGCTCCTCTTCTCCTTGTAGCTTCGCCGCTGACATTTGGTTCATGCTCGAGTGTCTGCCCGGCTGATTTCAATCTCTTGCATGAAGGCGAGGCCCCGAACGTGCGGCGCGTGCGTGCGTGCGTCCATGTCTAAGTGTGTGCGCGCGTGCGGTCCAGCGGCCAGCGTGACAAGGACACCAGCGCAGAGGCTCGCCTTCAATCGGCAGGATTAAGCATCATGACAACACGGATTAGAGACCCACTCGCCGGATCGGGAACCTCCGGCGGGTTAGAGGTTGAGCGCCTTGTGATGAACACTCACCGCCTTGTTTGTGCTCCTGCACGGCCGCATTATGTAAAGAGTCGTCTGTATAAAAACCCTCCCTTCTGAACACATATTTTGATGCGTTCCAAAATTCATCACAACAATTTCTGTACATTTTGTCTCCCGTGACACCTCGGTGTAGATTTACGACACGCCGCCTGCGCTAAAACACGCCAGATTGGCCACCTCATCCATTTGTGCCTTATTTGATATTATTACATTAGGTATGCAGGCGTGAGTTTGGATAATGGATGAACAGGAAAGCAAAGCAGTTTAATTACCTAACATCTTTCTGTCTTAGCTAGCAGCGCCGCACATATCTTATTAGCCAGGATGTAAATAAATGGGAGTACGTCAAGAGGGTGTCCTGCCCCCCCATTCCTCCCCCGCCTTGTAGTTCTTTGCATATTAGCATCGCCGCTGCGGCATCCCGCGTGCTGAAGGCAGGGCCACGCCATTTACAAGCACTTCATCGAGAATTAGCATCCGCGCGTCTGGCTGAGGGCCACCAAGCCTCCAAACACGCACACTATCAATATAATAATGTACAACCTGCCCGGACTTGCTTCATTTATCCAACTATTTCATAACCAACAATTGAGCACAAGCAGCCCCATGTCAGAAATTCTTGCGCAAGCTATTCGTTACATTTATAGCAGCGGTCTGCAACTAGCTTGTGGCTTTTTAATCCTTCGGCAGTGGCTCTCCTAGTTCAAATTTAAATCCATTTGTTGTTGTTTTTTTCATATGTACTTCTTAAATCTGGAAGATTATCAATCACTTGTGTCATTTAAAATAAGTGTCACGTGAACCAATATCTGCTACCTAGCTAGCAGAACGTTTTATGCTACATGCTACATGGCTCACATATAGCCTTACAGCCACTGATGCTGTTTGAGTGAAATTTGAAAAAAACTTTTAAAAAAACGTAGCAACTGATGTAGCCTATTGTCATATCTGTTTAGCTGTTTAACCCCTGGGCGTTATTTTATTTTGAAATGGCTCGGTCAGAACCAACAAAAAGCCCAAAAATGGTCAAATAACGCCCAGGGGTTAATGTAGCGATTAAGCCACTTATTAAATTGCCTGCTATTTGGTTGTTTTCCCTGTTTTAACACAGTTCTAGCCAGACTTCTGCCAAAAGTATACTTGATCAATCCAAGCACTTAATTTCGGTGTTTGACGATTACATGCTAATCTTTGGTTATCTTAGCCATTAGCATCACTTCTCTGTCTTTCCTCGTCATAACTTTGTGACGATACTTGTAAGAGTTTATCTTATTTGCCACCACGGAGGCGATGATTACTAAATAGCGACTCCACAACACGTTTAGCTGGACTACTCGTCAGCCGAAGCTCGTTGCTAGCTAGCGCGTAGATGACACGCGTCTAGCGAAGCTTTTTAGGCGCGTCTTGGCGGTTCCTTCTTCTTTTTTTGATGGTTGTCTCTACATTTGATTCTAAGATTTGCCATACTATATTCAATGTGTTAAAATGAGTCGCAAGATGCTAATTTTGACTCACAAACAAATGTTAAACCGCTAATTTCGAGCTTTGTAACAAGATTTATTTTTTTTTTTTTTTGGAGAGGGTGAAATTTGAATGCGATTATCTTATAGTCTTATGTTGTAATCTGTTAAAAGTATATTAAAAATGTCAGAATATGGTCAATTTTAAAAGAGCTAATATATACTAAATAAATTATCTGGCGCTAATCGAAGTAGCTACAATGCGCCTTGCATTCATCTAGAAATTATTTTGTGAATGTTTGTAGCTTTCCCGAGCTGAACTCCACAAAGTACGTTCCTTGTTGTCAAACTTTCTCAGCCCGTCTGATGTAGTTGTCTGTCGGCGGACTGACGGCTTTTATTTCCGCTTTTATTTTTTGTGTTCTTGTTCTTCCAAAGGAGGCTGACTGATGGCGCGGCCGGTTCACAGCTGTCTCGTCTGCTGCTTGAGCCTCATAAAAGGAAGCGGGCCTTGACGCTGCCACAGGCGCCGCATCCGCTATTCCGTGGTCTGCTGCCGGTTAACACGAACGCCGCGGCATCCTTCAGGAGGGGAGATGTCCTTCAATGCGGTGCTGATCCCCCCCCCCCCCGGGCCACGAGCTTCTTATTTACCATACGCAGCATCTCGCCGCGCCCTAATGAGCCGGAATCTTTCTCGGCGCTGAGACAAAGGCCGCGTTTCCACGGCCGGATTAAATAATGATAATTAAGAAAAATATTAATCAAACTGGTTCTCCGTGCTGGTGTTGAAGGAGGCGAGTCTTCCAGCTTCGCCTGTAGGAGTTCTCATTTAGAGCAGGCCTGCGACCTACGCAGAGCTGCGGGCTAACACACACAAACAGATGCGCACAATTAAAAGAAGACCTTCGTGGTCTCCTACTATATAATTAAACACCCTTTGGCGTTCTCCCCCACCGATCCTGAGCCGGGGTTCTGCCTGTGTCAGCGCGAGAGGGGAGTCACATCCCCTTTAAAGAAAGTGTCCCTCCTCTAACTTGTGTGGGATGAATTAATCACAAGCACAAACTCGAACCTTCGCTATGTCTGGCGGGCCGGCAGCAGCTCTTCCAGCTGTACCGTGAAACTTTAATGCCGCTGGATGCCGCGAGCGCCGCCCTCCTGGGTTCTGTCTCCGAGGTGATGGAGGGGAGCCTTCCACATGTTCGCTGTAACTGGGACAAGAATTTGGGAGGACGCGGCTCTAAATGGCCACTGGTTAATATTCGGGGTGGGAATCTTCGATTACGATTTTTTTGGGTGTGCGATTCGATTCGGAATCGATTTTTCGGTTGAAAACGATTTTTTATTCAAAATGATAATATAGATGTGCAAGGAATTGTAATGATCCACTCCAGTCTGACTCGCTAATGCTAATTAGCGCGCTATTCGCGGCACTTTTATCACTCAAAAGAACGGCTCCACGCTGCAAAAAAAAACCTTTTATTGGAATAACTTGATCGTGACTTTTTCCTTCTACGCTCTAATGTGGCTAAAATTTAACAGTGTATTAGACCGCGTGAAACCCCACTCCCCCTAAGTGGCCAAATCGGGCACAGTATGAACAGCGCTCCTAATAAAGGCACACACAGACAAAGGCAAGATAGTATAAAATAATTGAAATAAAATCGATTTTGGCACATTTAAAATCGATTCTGAATCGTACTAAATGAGAATCGCGATTCTTATGAGAATTAATTTTTTTGCCACACAATTTGGCCCAAAATATCTTTACAATAGCCATTTATGACTGAAACATCTTCTAATAAGTAGATTAACACCTTAGTTGTTCACAATGAGTACCCCTGCAAGCCTCTGGCCAATAGTTTTAAAACTGGATTCAAGTTTGAATTTCCCGCCCTCTGACTGCGGATGTGTTGTCATGTGCGCATTGTGTATGTGAAAAAGAGAGTGTGCAGTGACATTTGTCAGCCACTGGTGGCAGTAGCGATTCAAAATTCAGTTTTCTGCACAGCATATTTAATATATCATTAATCTGCGCTTAAAACAATTACTATCTCCTTATTTGAAAACCTGACCGAGTTCTTCCATCATAGGCACAGTTTTCTCTCTCACAAATCTGTACTTTTATTTCTCGTAAATTTGTGAGTTTTTTTTCCTCACAAATTTGTGACTTTATAAGGTCACAAATCTGCTTTTTTTTTTTCCCGTATATTTGATGTTTGGCCCGAACACGCCGTCTCAGTACAGCGGAACTTCTCTTTGAACCCAATTCATTCCGGGACCTTCCATTTGTTGAGATGTTGCCTTAAAATAAAACCTAACCTTCACACCACAAATAGTTTACCTGAATAGAAAAAAAAATCAATGTGAAAATAAAGACTCATCCTTGTTTATAGATCTTAAATTTGGGAATAATTTGTGTAACTTGATCTCTTTGTTTTCTGTCCTGAGTTTTTTTTTTTTTTTTTTTACTCATTCACTGCCATTGACCACAATAGACGTAAAAAAAAAATCTTTTGAACCATTTCTAATAGTTTAACATTTTTTTCCACTTTTGTTAACAGGAGTAAGAAAACCTAGAGAAAAAATTATTGTACATTTAGAACAGATATAAAAATTGTGATTAATTGTGAGTTAAACTAGTGAAGTCATGCGATTAATTACGATTAAAAAATGTAATCGCCTGACGCCCCGATTAAAATTTTTAATTAATCACACATTTTATATCTGCATTTCTAAAAAAAAAAAATCTAGGTTTTCATACTCTTGTTAACAAAAGTGGAAAAATATGTTAATCAAATAGTTCAAATGAATTTTTGACGTCTATAACCGTCAATGGCAGTGAATGTGTTAATTTGTCTACAATTTTCTTGCTAATATCCAAAGACACACACTCCGTTCGCTTCCTCTGGTCCATGTTTAGTGCGCTATACGCCATTTCACAAAACAACAAAAATGACTACTTTGTCACCCTTTAAATAAGCTGACTAATAAGAAGTTTGAAGACACCTGTGATGCTAATTAGAGGGTTGGTTAAACATTTTCCGACCTATGGTCAAAATTATTTTCATTGTTTTTGAAGGACACCGTCATTTCTTGTCCAGGCCATTTTCATGAGTTTTTTGTTGTCATTGGTTAATTTTCATCCAATTGATTACTTTGACTGACATTCATTAATTTAAATATTCTTGAAATTGTGATTATGTTTTTCACTTTATTTATTTTTTTGACCAAGCTATGTTTGTTATGGTAATGCGGATACGTGCCGGTGCCTTCCCAGCATGCTCGCTGTTTGACATTCATGGGGTTAAAGTCGTGTGAATGATGAAGTGTCAGCGTTTGGGACAGTAAATTGCAGGCTTTCAATTGAGAAGCGACTTCCCCCTCGGGTCGGCCGCCGGTCCCCGTGGGCCGGCCTTGAGCAGAACAGCATGTTGTACATCCATATAAAAAAAGCAGGAAATATGGCGGTACTTTCCTCTTTATGATGGAGTGATTAATCTGTCAAGCATATTGCCGCATAAATTCCCCCCCTCCATGGAAAATACTGTTTTAGCTTTCTTTATGCTATATTTTATTTTTCTATTGCCTATAAACAGAAGGCGTCACACAAAGGGCTAATGTTCTCATTAGTATTATTACAAAAATGAGCATAAATCCAACGTCTTGTTAAAATTTGAAGTCCATTTTTTTGGGATACAGTTTGACGGAAACATGATTTAGTCTCTGAAAATAAAATATAAACGAGCGTGTTTGATCTTCAGGACTTATTTTCATTAGCTTCCTCTTCCTCATCGCTGTGTTCAGCACAAGCCTTGTTGCCTTTTGGGGATGTTTTTCTTCTTCTTATACTTCAGTAGAAATGCCTTGACAACACTGTGCTGCTTATTCCATCCTGAGAGACCGCAAACTAAACAGCAGAAATAAGTATATACGCTTGTTTAGTGCTATGCAAATCGTCTTTGCCGGAGGTAAAATTAACATTTTTAATTAAAATATTAGCACCAAACAAACACGGAAAAACACACTAATGATTAAATCATATTCATAGATTCTCATAGTGGGGAAAAAAGAGGAAGATATTTGTACCTACTTTTTGTACCACATTAGTGCAAAAATGTGTTATATATATATATATATATATATATATATATATATATATATATATATATATATATATATATATATATATATATATATATATATACCCAAATTAATTTAATTATTCACAAGCTAACAAATGTTCGTGTGCATCATTTGAGAAATTCTCCTTTATGTTCACCGCTTTTAATATGTTTTGGACTCTCACATAAATGTCACGCATAATTTGTGGCTTCATTGTATCATATAAATAGAAACAAATGTCAATTATGTGCATGCCTTTTATCAACTAGAAATGTATGTCTGTTTTTAGTGCTGTTATACCGCCCTCTTGAGGGCATAAGAGGAAACTACAGATATCAGGAAATGCTTTTATAATTTGCTGCTTTATTGCCATTTTTGCTTCAATAATTCAATAATAACATTCGTCATATAGCAAAAAATAGATATATAATATTGCTGATTTAGCATACTAGGTCCAGTTATCTTCATTATTTGTCAAGTGAGTGGAATTTACTCCTCCGGTCCACAGAGGCCCAGCAGAACCTTCTGGTAGTCTCCCTTGGTGTGTTCCTGCACACAAAGAGCACGTTCGAATCCTGCTGTTTGTATTGCAACATATAACGCCATCCACTTGCGGGCTCACCATGATGGTCTTTTGAAGAGACTGGCCGTGGTGGACTTTGTATTCTGAGCAGATCTTCTTCAGGTCCACTTCACAGCGCGACACGATGATCCTGCTCACCACCTTCTCCTTGGCTCCTTTACTCTGAGATCCAATAATGAAAACATGTCAACACTTTCTCTGGTTGCACTTATGCTGCTATATTGTCACTGCTATGTGAGAAACACGTCACACAATTTTGTCTTTTTATTTTATTATATTTTTTACATTTTTATGTTGCTGCTATGAGGAAAAACACTTATGCCCATTTTTGTAAAAACAATTACAGTATGTTACATTTTTATGTCGCTATGTGAAAAACATGTTCATTTTTGTCTTTCTTTTGATATATTTATGTAGCTGCTATGTGAAAAACATATGTCCATTTTTGTCTTGATATTTTTTTAAACATTTTTATGTCGCTATGTGAAAAACATAGCAACATAAAAATGATTTTTAAAAATTGACATGAGAGAAACACGTGTGAATTTTTGTCTTTTTTATTTTTACTTTGTTATGTTGCTGCTATGTGAAAAACACTTGTCCATTTTTGTCTTTTATTTTATAATTTTTTTTTTATGTTGCCTATGTCCATTTTTGTCTTTTTTTTTTAAATACATTTTTATGTCACTACTATGTGAAAAACACTTATGTCTATATATATTTTTTTTTATACCTTTTTATGTCGCTGCTATGTGAAAAACATGCCATTTTTCTTTTTTATTTATTTACATTTGTAAGCTTTGGATATGAAACTCAATGCAGACATCCCATAAATGTAAAAAAATAAAAATAGATAAAAATACAAAAATGAACGTGTTTTTCCACATAGCAGCAACGATATGCTTACAAAGAAGGGCACGCATAGAGATAACTGGAATTAATTTCAGTATTTTTCCCTCCAACAAATATTTGTCCATAGGTGTGAATGTAAAAATAAAAACGAGAGCAATTTAATGATCAGCAAAGCTATAGTTAGCCTCGTTGCTTCCATTTCTTCTCTTTGTATCTTTTGTGTGTCTTATAGCATCACGCTGCCTTCCACAGGTCAGTTTTGGTACTACATCAGACCACATTGTTGGTCACCTCACACTTGCTTATTTTTTTGTCTCATGCGGGGTCTTTCACAATATAGGATGGACACAAGTATTTGAACACACCCCAGCTGATCTAAATAAATGACATCATCGGGACGTTTATCAATAAATCCTCATTAGAGCCGAAGCCAATCCCAGTTTTCTATTTCTTATGACCATTTACCTTCATAGCGTCGTGCAGTCTGTTAGCAAAGTACAGCTGTTTGTTTTCAAAGCTCTGCACTGGGGGGGAAATAAAAAAAACAATTTTTAAATCACCATCCAAGTAATACTGCGAGTCATGTTTTGGATGTAAACCTCAAGTACCGAGAACCAGGAAGGACCTTTGCAGGTCTCCTTTCACTTCCTTTGTGATGCTCTCCTGCATGTCGTAGGGGCTGTAACTCTTGTACCTCTGAAAAACTACAGAACGCACGAGCGCCGCGTCATGAGCTGTTTATTGTCCTATTTATTAAAAAAAGAAAAATAAAAATATGCATTGTGTTCTGAACCTTTTTGCAGATGGGGGACGCTCCTCTCCGTCATGATGGTGATCCAGGTGGCCACGTCCGTTCCTTTGGTCTTCACGCCGGCGTCATACAGTTTCTGCGTTCAATCAATAAGACGCCGGTAAATGACCGGATTTTTATCATCTAATTCCCGTGTTTGAAATAATTGATGGTGGAAAAAGGTTCAGCGGCACAAATGACGCCGCGTCCCTTTGCAAAGTCATTTGGAAATGGCATTTATTTTAATGACGCTCCTCTTAAGCCCGGCTGATGTTAATTAAATACCAAGAAAATAGCAATCAAGGACATTTTATGAGAGCATGTTTTATTGCAACTGTCATTTAACTCATTCACTGCCATTGACGGCTATAGACGTCAAAAATTCAATTGAACTATTTCTATTAGTTTCACATTTTTTTCCATTTTTGTTAAGAGTATGAAAGCTAGAAAACTAGATTTTTTTTTGTACATTTAGAACATATATAAAATGTGTGATTAATTGTGAGGTAACTAGTGCAGTCATGCGATTAATTACGGGTAAAAATTTTAATCGCCTGACGCCCCTATTTTTAAAAAAATATTTTCTTAAAAAAAAAAAAAAAGATTAAAAATTTGAAAAACATTTTTTTAAAGAAAATATTTTTAAAATTAGGGGCATCAGGTGATTATTCTTTTTTTTAATTGTAATTAATCGCATGACTTCACTAGTTAACTCATGATTAATCACATTTTATTATTATTATTTTTTTTTCTAAATACACAAAATAAATCTAGGCTTCCATACTCTTGTTAACAAAAATGGAAAAAAAAAAGTTAAACTAATAGAAATAGTTCAAATTAATTTTCGATGTCTATTGCTGTCAATGGCAGTGGATGATTTAAAAACCACAACTTTTAAATGTGATCATGTTGTAAAGAGGAATCTGTTGGCGTTAGCGAGTGTGGACACAACTTACTCTGGCGTCATCGTCAATCTTTTCGTAGTCCACCACGGAGGACGGCTCGTCTCGCTTGGTCTGCGCAGAAGGACGGTTCGCGTTGGTTTTCAGAATTATGACGAGAAAGCACATGAGTGGCATTCGTGTCAGAGCGCACCTGCACCAGAGCCAGCAGCAGCTTTGCAAAGTTGCCTGACGTGTCGCCTGCTACGTCTTTATCCAAATCCTTCTTGAACACTGTGGGAAGGTTTACAGAATGAAGTTGGTTTTCATTTGTTTTTTTTAAAAAAATTTAAATGCTTCATTTTAGTTTATTTAAAATGTATATATATTTAGTATTAGTTTATTATTATTTGAAATATTTAGTATTACTTTATTTATTTTTAAATATAACGAGCATTTGTGGAGTGCAAGATTAAAAAAAAGGTCACAATATGTATTGTATAATAATGTAAAGTAAACTACAATTCGGGTAGTATTACTAATATACTAATATACTATTAATATATAGGCAATTATAAAGTCTTGGAATCAAGTCTTTAATTATTCTTTCCCTGGAAAAAAAAAAGTCTCAAGGAGCAATGCTTGCAACTGACCAGTGCGTCGGCCATTTTGGTTTTAAGTAGCCATCTTGAGAGAATTTGATAAACTCCTATTAGAGAATTTGCCAAAACCCTTAAGCAGGTATCCTAAAAGATTCTGAAGCTTGTTCTTATCCTGGAGAATGTCATTGAAGTGTGCTGATCATTTGGAGTATTTGACATGGAAAAAAAAGAAAGAAAGAAAAAAAAAGAATGCGAGGGGCCGCTCAGGCTTCTCGCATTTCTCACTCACACTCCTTGTAGACTTGCTTGATATCCTGCAGCTCAGAGTTGCTGCGGGAGCACAGAATCTCGATAAGCGTTTCTTCATCGGTGCCGAGGCCCTGAAAGACACGTTCGCATCGGATTTGCACATTTGAAAGACACAACACACGGTATGTCAAAGTCTGCATTCTGTGGTTTGTCCACAAGAGGGCAGTGTTGCTCTGGAAATGGGCTTGCTTGTGTCCTGTTGCGTACTTTAATGGAACCTCTGATCTCTGAGGCATCATACTGGGACGTGCTCTTCATCAGTCCGAGGATGACCGATTCCAAGGAGCCGGACAGCGCCCCCTTCAGGGCTGAGATCATGTCCTAAAAGTCAACAGCATCACATTAGATGTGATTCAGCACAATATCATCTTTAGTCTTTACCTTCTTTGCTCTCCTTTCATAAGCAAATGCAATTTCCCTCCTCTGAGAGTACGTCCGCTTTGTTAGGACGTCAATGATGGTCTGTTCGTCCACCCCTGAAGGCCACAAACGACACTTTTTTAGGCACGACGGACACTTTAATGATACACAAAACGCTAATAATGCTAAGTTTTGATTGACATAGTCAGTGAAATACCAATTTAAGAGGTTATTATTGTGGTTTTATAATAAGTAGAAATACACAAATTAATTGCCTGAGATGTGACAAATATTGTCGTTAAGACTGTTTTTGTGATGTATTGTGAACAGCTAAAAAAGAAACCAAACCGAAGTGTTTGTTTTTTTTTAACCGAAGTGAATGGCGCATTTCATTAGCGCTGCAGTAGTGACGTCACTGGCAAGCGCGCCTATTTTTTTAATTTCTCCAATCTTAAAGTATCCTGCTTTTATTTATTTCCAATGTTTTACCGTCAATTTCTTTCATATAACTTTAGTGAACAATTATAGACGGACAATTTCCTGCCAATTCTGTAGCGTGACGTCAACTGTAGGCGACCCCGATACAATCTAGCATCCCGATCACATCTGGTAATGACACCAGCACTAATTTGGAATGAGGGCAACACAGCTACACATTTTGTCAAGGAAAATATTAATATAATCTATATTTAACATTCCAATTTGTTGCTGTTGCATTATATGACATGTACATGATGATTCTGCCAACTTCCGCTATGCTAACCGCTATCTAGCCTTGAAGCTAATGTTGGGAAAATTCTCTCCAGTTTCAGCTAGTCAACTATTTTGGGTCATTAAGCGAAACAATCTTTTATTTTTTGCTTGATGATAATGTTTGAATTGTGTAAGGTTCGTATGTTGTTTAATGATGTTGTCATGTTTCTAAAGCTTCTCTACAGTCTGTCAACTTTTTGCCCTCATCTTAGCATATTAAAAGGACAACAAATATCTGACCACTTGAACAATAATGATTGAGCTGAGCAATTTGTCATAACAAAAGGGGCCATGAATTACATAGAAAAGTCACATGCGCTGTTGTTTCCTATAGTAATATATAGAGCTAGTAGTGTCATTGTAACAAAATAGAGGGCTTGTTGACTGTGACCAGGAGCTTCCAGAGAGTTTTGCACAGTGCTCCGGCAGCATTGTGGTCACAGGCTTGGACTGCTTCCCATTTTTTTAATATTTTTTTTGTAAGCCAGGATGCTGACTCACAAATACCGACAGTCTGTACAGAGAAGCTTCAGCTACATTTATTCAACAAGAATGTCCACAGTGTCTCTTGCCTTTGGTTTTGATAGCAGTCTCTATCCTTGCAGCATCTTTTTCAGGATCAAAATCCAAAGCAGGAATAACAGTGGGGGATTTTGGTTCATAGGACTGCGGGATGAAATAAGACATCAGATAAAAGTATGTCATGTAATTGGGTGTGAGAGTGTTAAAAGTTTACCTCAGCATCGATTGTCAGTTGCCCGAGGAATTCAGCCACCATGGCCATTTTCACTGTCCTGCAAAAAGTGACACATCATGTGATCCTGTATCAGGATAATCCCACCACGGAGGCCGAGTGGACCACCTTTGTTTCGCCTCCTGATGTAATCACATTCTTCCACCGCACACGCTGCCATCCCATAATGGTTGAATAAAAGACATTACATGTGCCGCTCGAGGCTCTCGTCAATGCAATTATTCGAATCCGGAGGCTTAATTGTTGCCACACGTTCAGCGGACACACCCTGGACTGCAGTATGAAATCACACACCAGTCACACACGTGGAGGCAAAGTGACATCAGCGGATTGTTCTTAAACACAAAGTACTACACTTTTGTACAAACAATTGAGGATAGCCTATGAATCAGCAATTTTTTTTTTTGTCAGGACCCTGAAAGATTATTTTATAACAAAGCGAGTTACTTTTCAACACAAGTGTGCCTAAAAGTGAAACTTACCTAACTTGTGGAAGTTGGCGCAAGACCGAAGAGTTGTGTTGATGTGTCGTGAGTAAAGGGTGTGGAGATTTAACGCCAGTGCGACTGACACGGAGAGGACTTCCCCCTCCCACCCCTCCCCCTCCCCTCGTGACTCCACCCAGTTGAACAAGCAGCCACTGCAAAGTTGAGCCTGGCAAAGTCAAGCTACTGTGCTTTGTTAAATAATCTTTTCTCTCAACATACTGATTTAATAGAGTCAACACACAACCATTTGAATGACTAGAACTTTATTGCGTATGCGTTAGAAAACATACGTATAGTTTACATACTGACATAAGATGCTGTGTGATGTTAAACTGAATGCTGGATGTGTTTTTGAACGTAGTTGTTGCCATTTGCTGAGCGTTTTTTCTTTTTCTTGTTCTTCTTCTTCCCACCTGGCTTGGATGGCCCTGCTTTATTTCCAGCTACTGTAGCCTGCTGCAAGAAGCACAGTATATGGCAAGTACTTGATGATATTCATTTTTATGATGTGAACAAAACATATAATGCTAATTTGTGATGTTACTGTATTTTTTTTTTTAACAGGAATGTAATGAATGTCATTGTGTTGAGCGGAAGAGTTGACACCGCATTGCTTTCTACTGTATTGCTTGTTCTGCACTTACAGGCCTGCAGCATTGGCACAGGTTCCGCCAGTCTCAGGAGAACTTGGCCGAGAGTCTTTTAAGAAATTCTCTGAACGTATTGACAGTGTGCGTGATTGTATTTTTTTTTTTCACCTGTGGCGCAGAATGCGGGGGGAACAAGCAGGGGACGCGGCCGTGCTTCTTGTGGAAGGGCAGCACCACGGTGGGATCCACGGGTAACCAGGGCACGGGGCCGGAGTCC
Organism: Vanacampus margaritifer; assembly: GCF_051991255.1. Taxonomy (NCBI): domain Eukaryota; kingdom Metazoa; phylum Chordata; class Actinopteri; order Syngnathiformes; family Syngnathidae; genus Vanacampus; species Vanacampus margaritifer. The sequence continues at coordinate 18,411,551 of NC_135437.1, read as the reverse complement.
CGGGGGAGCCCGCTGTGGACTTGGTGCAAGTCGTAGGCAGTTCGACTCGCTTTGCCGTCGGCCGCTTTTAACAAGGTCACAAAAGGCTCGCCTGGTTTGTGGGTGATCAGGTATTGCCCTTCCTCCATTCTGCAAACACATTACATCACAGGAGGCGTGTCAATGCAGTCGGTGTGACTTCTTCCGGTGACTGGAATGTGGAAAGTAGAATGTGGCATGTAGATTGTGAGTCAGGAGTTGGGCAATTACAACACAAACGTGTAAGCTGACGAACATCACAGTTCTAAACTGTTTTCTATTTGTATTACATTTTTTTTTTAACGCTTAGTTTCAGTATTAGTTTTTGTTTATGTGTATTACTTCATTTTACTCTAAAATGAAAACGGCAACACATTTCTTACCGAGCGTTGCATTTCGGATGAGTCAAATGAAAAAGCAGGTGAGCCAAGCCAAAGTCAAGCAGGCAAATGTGTCGGCGAGGAGCGACGTCATCTGAAGGAGCTTTTTTAGTGGCTGCTGCTGCTAGATGACATCACTTTCAAACGTCTTTATTCCAGTTAATATGGAAATAAATATTTCAAATCATCCCCAAAGGCTCATGTATAAAATTTACCAAATTTATTTTAAATTACCAAAGACTTAAGTGAAGGACGTTTTCGCTATAATTATAGTTAGCTTTGTAAACATAAAATGTAGTTTGTTAAAAAGCATTTTCGTTTTTATTTTATTTCATAAACAATTTTTTTTTAATTTTTTCCGTTTAGTTTTCGTTAACTAAAATAACCTTGCCGCCAGTTAGCTAGCACTAACAACATGGAGGTCTAAGTGCTAGCTTTGTTGCTAACTTACTGTTCATCTGTATTACATTGTAGTGTCTAGCATGTCCAAGTACAGGTTTTGTCTCGACTAAATCTTTGCCAAGGCAAGAAGCATTCAGATTACGACAAGATGGCAAAATCACTTGTAATGAAAGGGCATCGCTTGCAGTTTGTTTGCTGGTGTTTTTTTTTTTTTTTAATTCGCCGATACCAAACACAGTCGATGAAAATCTGTTACAAGGGCAAAGAAATAATGATCTGAAATGTGTCTCAAGTGTTTGTTGTCTTTACAACGTCTCGCGTTGTCAGCAGCTTACTTTGTCAGCTTTTTCAGAAGGTGGTGCAGAATGTTTAGCGACTTCACCGGCCTGTCAACAAAAAACAAGCATGTGTCACTTTGCTGATTTGGACAATCCCAACACTCATTAAGTTGACCAACCCAAAAGCTGATAGCTCTAAAAACAAGGCTGTTGCGATTCTGATGATTTAGCTGCTCGCTTGATGAGATTTTTCATGAACTCATAAGTGGAATCATCACACCAGGAGGGCGATTAGTTTCATCATAATCATCCCGCAGAGCCGACAACTCACTTGAAGCCACAGGAGATGTTGTGCCTCCACGCGTCAGGCAGCTTTTTGAGCAGCGCTACTTTAGAAGCGTGTGGATTGATGTGAGCTGCACAAAAAGAAAAAGGAGAGCGAGGAAGCTAATGAGTGCAGACAACAAGAGCTTTCCTCCATCAACAACACCGTAGCCACGGCTGACAAACGGGCGCAACGTCTGCCACGATTTCTTTCCTCCAGTGCATTTTCAACAAAATCCTCCCTCGGTCATGAACCGGACGAAAGCCACAAATAGACAAATAAGAGATGACCACATGATGAGCCATCAGCCACACAAGGGGGAAGTCTTGTATCAGCTGGGCCACTTACGTAAGCCTTTATTTGTCCAATTTAGCTCAACATGCTAACCCATCAGGAGGAGACTGAAAGAATATGAAGTGATTCTCTAAAAATATGCGCCTTCAGAGAGATTGTGCATGGTTTATGCAATGCGCACCATAACCTCAAAAAAAAACAAGCTAAGTAAACTTTAAACTTCAAGTCTTAAAACATAATATAATACATAAATAAATACAATTAAATAAATACATTAATAATAAATAAAGAAAATATAAAAATGTAAATAAGTAAAATCTGAAGAAAAAAAAAATTAAATAAACATTTAAAACTTAAACCAAACCACATGATGAGCAACTACACAAAACAAAGACTTAAGACTGGTTCAAGCTTCCCAGTATCTTGAGGAATGAGGTTGCATTGTTGTTGTTATGGCAACAGTGTAAACTTGAATCAGTCTTCAGTGGGAGGAGGCGGTGGTGAGTCATCCAAAGACTATTTTATTGGTTTATGTGGGAGGTTTCGCTTGCCTCATTCAATGGAGAGAGAGAAAAAAAAACTCTCCTTAACCCTGGAGAACCCAAGAACCCTTTTCTTCTTTGGAAAATTATGAATGATACATTAAATGACTGCTATAAGTTCACTGAAAACCAAAATATATGTTTTTTCAATTTTAACCTTTTTTTTGAACTAGCTCAGAGTTGCTAATTTATCAAAATATATATATAAAACATACTCCTAGGCATTCTGCAACATGATATGAAATAGATTAACAAAAAAAAACACAATTTTACCATCTGATGGTTTGCTGGGAAGATGGTTTTGTTTGGATTGATTTCCAGCTCAACAAAACGGCACGTTGCCAGCCATCTTGTCACCACCACTCTGGCTCATGTAAGTGCAATATTCATCCACTAGATGGCCCCATGCTGGGGTCAGAAGTGGCACTCTGGACTTTTGAAGTTACATTTGTTAAAAAAAAGAAAAAAAAAAGGTCTTTGTTATTTGAGTAGCAGAATTTATAGGGGCCAAATTTGACCCCGTGGGTTCTCCAGGGTTAAAGCCATATAAATGCAACCTCAAGTTGCTTAAAAAAATTAAATAAATATATATTACCTACGAAGGAAACTGTACTGGAGTGAAGCGCCGTCTCCGTCCACAGATGGCAAGCCTCGCTGCTACTCAGACACTCGACCCCGTGACACAGCTGGTAGTTCAGCTTGGGCAAAATATGCACTGGCACAAACTGGTTTGAAGGACAGTTAAGGAAAAAATCAGCTTGAAACGACGTTCAAGTTGCACATATGTTGACATGCGTACCTCGCTTGGATTTTTCACGACGACCTTGGGTCGAGCTAGAGAGACTGAGCTGCGCACGATGATAAGAACGTCTTGGAGACTGTAGAGCTTGTACAGCAGGTTGCCTCTCTCCGGGGACGTGTAATCTCGTTCGTCCTCAGAGCCGGCCTGCAGCTTCTGAGACAAGATTTCTGTAAGGGGGCAGTAAAAAAAATACAGGTCAAGTATCAATAAGGAGTATGAATAACTCCCCCAAAAAATAAACCACTGCAGAATAGTTGTACTTAATCTTTTAGAACAGTTGGACTTCTGACATTTATTTAGCTACAATTTCCTTCTAACTTCTGTTAATCATTTTTTCCCCCAATCTCTAAGCAGTGTTAATGTTCAAACTACATAATGTTGTAGCACTTAAGTTATTATATAATAATAATAAAAAAAAAAATCTGAATTGTCAGCCAGTGTGTGGACCACATTTAAAACTGACTGCGTGGCCGCTTAAGAGTGCCTCGTTATTGGCTGTCAGTGCAGGCATGACATGGAAAGAAGGAGAAAGAGCGAACCCCCCAATTATTATTTTTTAAATTGTCAAAAAATAAATAAAAAATAAAAATTTGTTCAGATGCAAATCCGCATGTGACAAACAGAGTATGCAGTTATATGTAAAATTGTTAATTTAATATTATTTTATCAACAATTACAATTAATCAATTACTAAGGAGGGGTGTTAGAAAAAACCCCGATTCGGCAATATATCGCGATATTACAGCGCGCAATTCTCGAATCGATTCAATATGCGGCCGAATCGATTTTTAAACATCAATTTTTTATGGGAATATTCAACAAAACGTAAGGTTAGGATTTACACATTAAGCATAGAAGAATGTTATATTAATGGAACATTAAGCTTTAATATTTTATTTCAGTGCTGTTTAAACATGAAACACTGCAACCTGAATTTTCCGATTAAAAAATAAATTTTCATACAAATCTTAGTGTATATGTACACGTTTACTGATTAGTATTGTCTAAATTTGAGGTAAAAAAAAAAAAAAAAAAAAAAAAAAATCGCAATAATCAATTTATAGATTCGTATCGGGATTAATCATGAATTCACACCCCCATGACTAAGTATTTAGTAGGAATGGGCGATTCAATACCGGCCATTATTTAAAGGCGCCGATACTCACAACGGTCGTTTTCTGATGAATAACTCTAATTTAGAATAGAAAATTGCCAGTAATTTCATGCAATGTTAACGAAAATGCTAGATTTTCCCGTTTGGCGATAAATAAAGGATTATTTTAGGACTTTGCGTGACCCAAAATACAGTAAGCCTTTGCAAGCTTGCCACCAACTTTTCTTCTCTGGAGAAGCGGTGTGGGTCACTGGCGGCGCAGCCGAGGTTTCTTCACTCCGGTGCCGGCTTCTCTCGAGGTACGAGGTCACACAGGGTTTGACTAAGGACAGCGGGATGCTGTGACGTGGGGTTTCCGCACATCGGGTGGGTGAGACCATCTCTTGGGACAAGGCGGGGCTTTTGGCGGCTGCGTCGCTTGTGGCGCTGAACATGGCCGTCTGCATGCGCAAGATCGCCCCCAGCTGGTCGGCCGGGGCCGTCACTCTTTTGGAGGCGTGCCTCTTTTTAGGAGAGGACGATGCAGAGGACTCGAAAGCGGGTTCGGCGGGGCACGTGGCGGGCGCCGTGGCTTGAGATGGTGATGTTGAGTCGTCAATGATCAGTCTGTCATCCTCTTGATCGCTTTCTTCATCAGACTCGTACGCGGGCTTTGGAGCGGTTGCCTCGTTAGCTTCTCTGACAACCGTCGGCATCATCTGCTCCGTTGCCAGGTAATGCTTGAGATTTGTCACGGGGCTGCGCATCTCTTCTTGTGGACTAGTGAGGCGTTTCGTCTTGCTTGGGGGTGGCGAATCCGCACTTCGAGCACGTTTAAGTTGCTTGTGTTGCGTATTCTGCACTGTCGCGAGACGCGCCTCCCCGAAAGTCTCCAGGTCAGTGAGGTCCACCGCAAAGTCGAGGTCGTCGCTGGTTCTCGCATTTCTTTGGAAGCCCTCCTGGTTTGGAAACAAAATGTCATTTGATAAGGAAAAATAAAACGTGCAATAACAAATGTGAGCTGCGTGAGTGCCGGATACCCGCGAGGGTTCCCGATTGTCCACAGGAAGTTCCGTCATTAAATGGAACATGTTCCTTTTGCCGAGCTTTACAAAGGACAGCTTCAAACTCTCCTCGTGGTAGATGAGATTCTTTTGTCTGACAGTTACTTCATTGTACACTAGGGGCGATTCTATGTAAACAGTCTTCTTCTGACCCGCACCTGTGGGAACAGTAACAAATGAGGAGTCATGACGCCGTAATCTAATCATGAACGAATGACATAAATGACCAGCATACACCGGCATTGACTTCATAATGATATAGGTCGTGCGCTGTGAATTTCGGCAAAGTCGGCGATTTGATTAACTTGGTAAAAACAGCAGGCAACAGAAGGTAAGGGCTGCTTTCAAATTAGCGATCTCCAACTTAAGTAAATATCGCGCTCTATGAGTCCCGACTAAAAGTGCAACTTCGACTTACAGGTTGAAGTAGTAGATTCCATGGGCAATATCAATTTAATTTGTAAAATAACAGTCGCTAAGTCACTCCGGGTCACGTCCACTTCCATTCAACAATAATTTCCTTCCGCCGTCCGTCATAGGGCAGTCACGTGATCACGTGATGTCGGTGCAAATGGTCAATACCAGGTCGTGGAAACTGGAGGTGAATATGTAATATTTTTGGAATTTGAGGCTTTTGTGAACAAGATGGCTTGAACGATCTGCACATTTTAAGTTGGAATACTCTAGTTTGAATCAGTCAACTAATGTTGAGGGAGGAGTGAATAATGTAGAATGTGTCTTAATTTGATTTTATTTAGGGTAAGAAAACGGGAATTTTAGTATTTGCACAATATTAGCATGTCGAAAATTGTTCACAAGGTGAATTGAATAAGCTGAATAATACAAATTTCAAAGGTGAACAATCTAGATCTTAATTTGAATTAGAGATGAACGGTAAATAAGCTTCGGGGGAAATTTGGCCTCAATAAGAACGAATAGGGAATTTTTAGGTGAAAAATGTATTTAGGAAAAAAACAGATTTTTTTTTTGACGGAAACAACGGAAGCGTGGATAAATGGATGGCATGATTTTTTTATTTTTTTTATTTGTTGAAATTGAAATGACCTGAATTAGAGTCATTGTGTGGAAGGAGAAGCGTATCGAAAAAGTGGGAGAATTATTATTGTTATTTTATTAAAGGGATAACGACTTTATAACTGCATTAGCTATTAATATTATCATTATGAGTTAGTGATACAATATGGCACATTCTGAATTTCAGGGCTACCACCCTCCCCCCCCCAAAACACAAACAAACAACAACAACAACAAATCATTTCAATCCCAACATCACAACAACAGTACTGCACCTTTCCCCTGGTTGACTTGAATGCAAACAGGAAGTTCCCATCTCTGATCAAAGTCAGGGCCGTGGTTGTCCAACAGTGTGAGCAGGGCCTCTCGGGTGAGACACGCGTGTGGCTCGTAGCGGGCGCACAGCTTCTCTGCATTATTATCGCTGCTGATTGCCTGCAAAACAACACAATAGCTGCGGTGAGGGGAACACTTGGGACGCCCCCTGGTGTCTTTTGTGAAAAGTGCCACAGCCAAAATGACCCCCGGTCATGAATCTTCACTCTAGGAGGCACAAAAAGTATCTTTGCGCCTTACTTTATTGGAGTAATTAAAAAAAGAAAAAAGAAAAAGTGAAACAATTGCTTACAGCGTGCATGTCCTTAGCTTTTTTGGCTGGAGGATTTTCTGATGAAACACTCTGATAATCCGTTGCAAGCTGTGCATCAGCAGGCATTATCACGCAGCCTGCGATATCCACACTGCCCTGGGGAGATAAAAAAAGGGTCCAAATGCGGAAATAAAGAAAAGGAACCAACATAAAACAGAGCACTTTTTGCAATTCAACTGACTCGAGTTGAAGTTAAAGCCACAGCAGAGCAAACATATTATACACAACGGCTCCAGAAATGGCAGCGTGAGCCCGAGTGAGAATACATTACCATGACAACGAGCTGTTTTTCAAAGGTGAGAGACAGTCCCGGGTTGAACGTTCCGCCAGTCAAACTGGTCATCTCGCATATCTGATAGAGCTGAGGTAACGTTTGGATATACTCCAAACGGGCCTTCAAATAATCCTGAGAATAAAAAAAAATAATATATATATATATATATATATATTGGATTTAATACTAATGATAAGACAAAAATGACATTGTGTGCACTGTTGTACCTCTGCATACTGCAATGCTCCCTGTGATACGAAACTGTCATCCTGTGGACATGTTCTGGCCACATCTTGCAAGTACCTCTGAAATTGCGTCACTTCATGGTCTACTCGGGGTTTCAGGTACTGAAATATCAGCATCAAGTGAATGAATGCAACGAGGAGTAGCCTGATGAAAATTACTATTAAAAGGAGATTCGTGTTACCTGGGGAGGATCCCTGGGATTCTTACTACACAAGAAGTTAAGATACGCCCTCTGCTCTTTGCCGGACAGGCTGGACATGCACGGGAAGGGCAGCCTGGGCTGAGGGAAAGCGTCATCCGCCTCGTTCTTTACCCGCTTGGGCGACATAAAAGCTTTTGGGGGATTTTCACATCCGTCTGGAGCCTCCATGGCAACGTCTGTGAAGGAAGTGTCAGTGTCTATGGTGGAGTCATCTTTGCTGCTGCTCATGCCATCTTTACACTGTGCAACTTCTTTAGTAGCAGACTTTGGTCCGGACTGAGCACCACATTCTGGTTGTGTGCTGCCGTTCCCCGTAGGGCTTGGGTAGAGAAGAAAATATGTTTGGAGGTATTTAATTAACTCATTTGTGCCAATGACGGCTATAAACGTCAAAAATGTATTTTAACCATTTCTATTAAAAAAATTCCACTTTCGTTAACAAGAATATGAAAACCTAGAATTTTTTTTATTATACATTTAGAACAGATATGAAATTTGTGATTAATCGGGAGTTAACTAGTGAAGTCATGAGATAAATTACAATAAAAACTTTAATCCCCTGACGCCCCAAATTTTTAATAATATTTTCTTTCCTTTAAAAAAAAAAAAAAAAAAAAAAAAAAAAAGTCATTCACTGCCGTTGACGGCTATAAATGTTAAAAATGAATTTTAACTATTTCTATTAGTTTAACATTTTGTCTCCACTTTTGTTAACAAGAGTATGAAAACCTTGAATTTTTTTTTATTGTACATTAGAACAGATATACGTTTGTGATTAATCGTGAGTTAACTAGTGAAGTAATGAGATTAATTACAATAAAAAAATGATAACCGCCTCTTGGCCCTAATTTTTAGTAATCTTTTTTTTTTTTTTTTTTTTAAATGAATGTATGGCAGTGAATGAGTTACAGAGTCCTAATTATTCAACAGTAATTGTCACTTTTTTTTTTTTTTACTTAGCAGAAACTTAAATCACATCTTGACTGATTCATTTAAAATCCATTGTATAAAGGCAAAACGCTGCCATTGTCAAAAACTTTTGTACCTAAATGAATGATTTTACAGACTTGAGACTAATAGCTAATAAATTAGCATACAGTACCTTTGTAGAGAAGCCCACAGCTGTCTAACACTCGGTGCAAGGGAATATTGATCGTAAACGTCTTTGGTGAAGAAAGGAGCGTTGGGTACAGGAGGGTCCTCCCTTAAAAGGAATGTGCATTTAAATTTGGTACACTTCATATACATTTGGTATATTTTGTAGCACAAGATGGCCTTAGGTACCAACGTACTTACTGTTATTGATTTAATTGTTTTTCTCTTATAAATCAGAAGTGTTTTGCATACAACTAGTATAATGTGTTTGTGGAATGTGAATTAAGCAGCAAAATCCACCTGTTTTATCCATTTCAGGGGGCGGCCATTCTGCCACTTGCTGTCGACTGAAAATAATGACCAATCACTCACACACTTCGTTTTTATGCCTTGTAAAACATCACAGTATGCTCACAAGTGTGAAATTTGTTACTTCACTTAAATTTGTTATTTTACTCCAAAAATATTGTTTTAAAGTGATGTTGTTGGCAATATTTAAATTGACAAATTCATGTTATATTTTTGTCAATTGGACATTATTGCGTTATTCAAAATAATAATAATAAAATAAAAGATGTTACCAGTAACTCGGTATACTTCCCAACAAATGTATTGGTCAAGTTACACAGTAACTACTTCTTGGGGCTAAATGCCACCATTTAGTGCAGTCTGGAGCCCTGACCCTTTTTCTTTGAATACTTACTGACATGAAGTCACAGTAACGTTTATTGCTACTCCAACCATTAATGAGGTGCGTATTTTTCCTCAGTGGCCAATTCATTCCCATAAAGAAATAACGTTGGTAAAACGCGTCTTCTCACGTCACCATCTTGGCCCCCGGCTAACAGCATCATCGATTCGTATGATGCCAAATGTGTACATTCACCAAGAACTAAACGGAATACGCGACGACAATAACGTCGACGTTACAGCGTATTGTCACGTATGATGTCAGCGTGCAATATTTTGTGCGGGAAATGATATTTACTCACCACACCGGGTCCATAAGCGCCACTGGCTTGTCAACAGTACGCACGAGGGGCTGTCAGGGAATCAGTTAGCTAGCTAAATAGCAAACAAGCCGAGTGTTTTTCTTCTACTGAGGAAAAATGTCGCTCTGTGCAGAGTGCTGCCCTCTTGCGGATCCTGACCAAATTGGCCTCTATCGATGGTTAGTAATGGTCCGTGTAACTACTGTAGTGTTTCCCAAACGTCATTGAGCCCAAAGGATTTGTATGTTATTTTAAGTCAATGTCATATTATGCAGTTTGAAAACAAACGTCACGCTTAAATATAGAAGAAAAATCGTCCGTTTTTCTTGTGTATTATGTGATTCAATTGTGAGAACAAGCAATGTTCCTTCACCTGTAACATAGAAATACGGCTTTACCCACTAAATTAATTTATAAAACAGCTAAAACAACAAGACAAGAAAACAGCCAAGAAAGAAAAGCCCATTACAAGCGGTAAATTTTATTATGGGATAACAGCACATAAAGCACATCTAAAACCGATGTGTCCAATGCACTTTTAATAAAGGTAATATTAAAGGTACAGTTTCTAAGTACAATATAACAACATTCATATTAGAATGAAAAGTATTTAAAAGACAACATTAAATTTCTTATTTTTCTTTACAGCCGTATTTACAAAATGAATCAAAATACTTATTTTCATATTTAAGAATCATCAGACAAGAAGGAGCAAAACTACGTTTGTGAATTGACTACCTGCTAAAAGAGAGTTCAAAAGAGCTGGATTCAAAAGGTACATGAGCATCTGGCCCCCAATTTAACATCAGTAGCAAACATGTGACTTGAAAATTGGTGACAAGCACACGCCCATTTGAGCTTCCCCTCAATTTGCGTTGCTCTTGCTTGGAAAATAAAAAGAACGACTCCACCTCTGCTTCAACCTTCTCGTTTCACGACCGACACGGAACACACAACATGAAAAGAACCCCATGTACACAATACTTGTGTTAAAAATCCAAAAAAATAAAAATAAAAATTAAAAAAATAAAAGTGGATTGACATACTTTTCTTTCTTTCTTTTTTTTTTTTTTTTAGGTAACCTGTGTGTAAAATGAGCATTTATTTCAAACAAGGTGAGAGGAATGAGTCCATACATTGAAATCCTTTGCATGAAAATGTTTCACACATAAAAAAAAAAAAAAAATGTGAGGATGAGAACTGAACAAAACACACTTCAGTATACAGAACTTGTAACCCCCCCACCCCCCCAAATATGACAATCAAAACCACATATGCGCTTTTGCTACACCGAGAGGCACTCAGTGTGATACACTGCGTATTATTGCCAGCATATTCGTATTTGCTACAGTGGCGAGGAAACGTTTTTCCTCCAACGGCCTTCCGTGTTCACTCCCTCCTTCCGAATTAGCAACCAAATAAAATCAAACTGCCTGATCTCAGCATCGCTTCCCTGCGTCATGTGAGGATCTATGTAATCACGAGAGAGGTAAATACTCCACAAACTACAGCCTCAAAGTGTTCTTGTTGCTTAATCTAAAACTTACAATCGGACAAAGAGAAATAAAACACTGCTGCATCAGTTTGAACATCTTTTTTTCTTCTTCATAAAGCATCATTAAATAGCTTGTTACTTAGCAGATACTAGCTAAAGGAAATAAGTGCCTTATTAGGGACTCTAAAACGCTTGACGTCAGGGTAAAAAAAAAAAATTAATGTTGCTTAATCAATCATCTTCGTCTCCTTTTGGATATAAGCAAACAGTAGGAGTGGCATAGCTCAGGTGGTAGAGTGGCCGTCTCCCATGTTGAAGGTTGTGAGTTTGTTCCTCAACCCTTGTATCACTTTTGTTTTTAATGAACTAGTACAATTCAGCCAAAATCTCTCCTTGCGAAATTTACTGAGAATTTCTGAGTGAAACACCTTTAATAGTTTTTTTTCATGGGATAGGCAAATTTTCTCGTACACACTAAAAATACTTTTGAGTAAAATTTGCTCTGTTTACAGTCAAATTCACTCTACATCAATCATCACCAAATTATATGTCCATAAAATCCATAATATTGGGACGATCACTTTAACATTTTCAGAGGTTGAACTGTGCACGATTTGAGACGTGCACATGAATTTGGTGGCGACTGAACAAGGTTTTCGGACATTAACTCACATGCTCCCAAAAACGTATAAATATGTTCTATCTTAAATGTTTTAAGTGTCCCAAAGACATGTTTATACGTTTTTGAAAAAAATAAATAATTTTTTTTTTATGCTAGCATATACAGAAGGCTTTGATGTAGCCTCTCAGCTACAGAGAACGGTTGAGGAAATTGTAGTTATTACAAAAACGGCCAGCAGGTAGCAGCAGAGCAAAAGAGATCAACCAGGGCCATGTTGAAAAATGCTCATTTACCCACAGTTCTATACAGATTTGTGAATAATGATGAAACTTGGCTATATTCTAATGCTAATTGCTGCAAAAAGGAAACAGATAGAAACATACTTTTTTTTTTACTGATGAAAAAAGACACTCTAATCTGTTTTTTGGTAGGTTCCATGTTTTAAAGCAATAGAACACAATATTCTATGGGCCTTGCAAAAATTAGTCAATAAAATTAAAATAAAAAAAAATAAAATTAGTCAAAATCCAGTAAAACAGCCGGGAGCGAAGGGGGTTGCTTCAGTGAAAATGGCTGGGAGTGAAGGAGTTAAGCAACGTTAATTTTGTTTTTACATGAAGCGTTTCAGACTTGTCCTCGTTATTATCCCAAGTCGAGTACACTGATACAGGTACTGGCCGGGTAACTTTTATCGCTTTCATTATCATTAATCGAGTCCTAGTATCGAGATTAATACTGTATGCAGTGAAATGAATCAACTAATAGGGTGGCCAGGCTTAGTAATCAACAATTTGTTCACAAACGTTCCTAGCACCACACAAAATAAATCAGCACACCCTAATCCTAACTAATCCTAAATGAGGGAAGCAAACTAGAGTTATCAATACAATATGGTGCATCTGATTAACACATAAATATTCTCATCGGGTAGGCCTTAGTAGCAGTTTTTTTCCCCTCTTACCTATACAGACAGAAGCTACCTTTATACACGTGATCAATAATCTTAAATACGGTGAGTGAACAGCAGCGGATGAGAGCGAGCAATAAGTGAGAGAATCAACTTTAAAGGCTATGTCAAGTTCTTGGTTCTTCACCTGGTCAAAAAAACGAAGAAAAAAAAAAAAACGAAGATGATAAATAAGAGGTGTATTTACATGCAGATGCTCAAAGACTAATATGCACAGAAACAAAAGAGAAATCCAAAGACATATATTATTGCTTGACATTCAATTATGGCTAAAAGTTGCGTTTCATTTTTTTCTTCCTACTTTGAATCCTTGTCAGCTGTGCTTTGGAAAAATGACACTTTTTTTTTGTTCAAACATGACGGCCAAACCGGAAGTGTGACATAACATGTTCACAATTTATGGCTCATTTTGTCAGCCAGTGTCGCGCTTTCGAGGGCAAGGAACCATTTTTGGTTCATTATAGGGCAATAAAGTGTCATTTCTTTCAGCCAAAATTGAATAAAAATGCAAAAAAATAGAATGAAATAATCATCAATGTAAATGTCTTCCAACGAGTCCAGTTGCATTGTTGAAGACGTTATGTCACACTTTTTTTTAAACTGCTACCTACTGAGGATGGATTGAGCTCAGCATTTCCCAAAAAACAAAAACAAATATATAAAACAAAACCTTCTCATCCACGTAACCCTGTTCCTTTGTAATTATTAAAGCCTTGTCTGGGTTCTTTTTTTTTTTTTCTCATTTATTAAATCACACTGACAACAAACACACAGGCACGTACACACAAACTATTGCTTTTTACAAAGAGACAACAGAGCAGAGACAGGAGGAGCATTTTGACTATACATTGATTGAATAGCACACTTAGCACACATCAATCCCTCGCTTCATTAAGTGTGAATGTACAGAAAGACGCCGCTTGTACAGTTTTCTATTCGGACACGCGCGCGGCCGATTTATTACTTGGAAACGTTTTGGAGTCAAGTCAGGCAAACCCGTAATTACACCACAAGGCCATATTGCTTGTTTTATACTGTAGGATATATTACAAAACACTCACACACTTTTCTTGTCTTTTTTTTTTTTTTTTAAGTCGAGCAAAATTCCTGCAGTTTAAGGAAATAGAATAAATAAAACGAGGAAAAAAATCCACCTCTTGATGTGTGTGAGCGTCTCTAGCTGTCTCCTCCCTGAGCGGACGCACCTCATGCTCTCGGCCGGTTCTCTCCTTCCTGGATTGTCTAGCACGTTTCCAGACTGGAAAGTTTTGTTCTGCTGGGAGACTTGAGGTTTTACTCGTGGTACAGGGCTTGTGCATCACAACAGAGATTATTACTTCGGTACAGCATAAAGACTACAACCCAAACAGATTTAGTATTGCATAAGAATATTTGGTTTTGCTAACAAAGAGGGACCCTGATGACACCTTCATCTAAAACTGATTTTTTTTTTATGACTACTGATAAAACTGTAAAAAAAAACAACATTTTTTTTTTAAAAGATGGTTTTGTGGTATTTCATTTTATGTGTGTTGGCATTAGCTTGACCTCAGGGGCGCAGTGGTGTATGAGTGGCCCCAGCGGGAACTTAAGTGATGTATATTCACACGCTAATCTCAACCATTCGCGGTGGAGCATCCCTGAACACAAATTAGGGCTGAACAATTAATCGAATCAAAATCGACGTCACGCGCTTGCTGAAGGCAAATTTGGGAACGGCAAAGGCTGCATTTTGAAAGAAGAAAAATAATGCTTCATTTCATATATATATATATATTGGAGATGCCCCGGTCACATTTTTTGTACCCAATTTGGAGTCATTTGTTTACAAGTATCTGCAGATACAGAGTCTCAATTTGATTCCTCAGCAATTACGAAGAAAAGAAAAGAGCGTATCCAAATTATTACAAAAAAAAAAATCGAATAAAGGTATCCCAACATTATAACTTTTTATATGGCTGTAAGTCAGCAGTAGTTCAAATCAAGTAAATATATATATTTTAAATTGTATATTGTATTGTAAAATATATATATGACTTTAGAAATGAAGAAAAAAAAAATCAGATTTTTTTTTTCAGCCAATACCAATCAGCTGAGAATTCCCGCGATCACATGATCACATCGGGACAACTCTAGCAGTAAGCAGATAAGTAAACTATCCGTCATATTAATTTCTGGTAAATTTGCCTTCATTTTAGCACAAAACCAAACCAATAAAACCAAAACACCCGACGACGTATAATAAATTCAATAATCACATATTAAATCCTAATATTGGGGTGTGTGTGTGTGTGTGTGGGGGTGGTTGGGGAAGAAATCGCAATTAGATTTTTTTTCAAAATGGTTCAGCCCTAACACAAACAATAATGCAACAATCAAAGCACCACTAAAAAAGAAGCGCAAAAAACAAACTCTTCCCTGAGGGGTGACAGCACAAGGCGATAGTAGCTAACGCCTCGTGCACATTGCACGGCAGAGGAATGACGGTGCGCAAGCAGCAAATCAAAACTGGATTCAAAGTCATGTTGGTGACAGTGGTGGCATGCATCTAAAGGGATATCTTTTTTAGTCTTTTTCATGGACTTTTTCTTCCTTTTTTTTTTTTTTTTTTAATGTCGCCTTTTAAAAATAAAGTTCTTCCTCGAAGTCGCTACTGAATTTGCTGGAATGTTTTAGGAGTCCGTTCTACATAACAGACCAGAAAGCAGACTACTGTTTGGCACATTCAGGTTTTTCTGTTTCGTTTGTTCTATCACTTTACGAGCACACCGACGAGAAAGACACACTCAACAAAAACAGAAGCACAACAACAAAGCATTCTGAAAATAGCACTTGTCCTAGCGTTTTATGCTTCTCTCCCCTAATTGTACAAACAACTGCGAGTCTAATTATTGCAGGAATATAGTTAAGTGCTATCTGACATCTTTTCCCCTCGCTCTCCTTTTCCTCTCTTTTCTTGAGTTCATTAACCAAAAAAACGTGTTACAAAAATAGAAGCTTTACCACCAGACAAGGCTTTGAATATTCACTTTCCCTTCATTGTTTCATCTGCGTTGTTGGCTTGAGAAGGCAGATGAAGACACTCCGCAAACGGCAATAAAAACATTTCAATGAGGTTTTCTTTTTTGTGTCACTAAGACTAGGCGGTGCTTGCTGTATCTCTGCCTTCCACTAGATGGAACAATTGGATTGTAGTCGGGGATTCACTTGGCTTGGTTTGCAAATAAATACCCACTGGACAAAACATGAGTAAGTTGCAAACATCCTGCCTTTGTAAAGAAAAGTAGAGATGCAAAATCCCAGAAGAGAATAATGTATACCACCGGCATCTGCTAATTCTTTAATTACTGTTTAAAAGTCCAAACATGATTCACACACTGGCCAAATGACGTGAAATTGCATTTGTTGAACGGGTATCTCCAGATAATTGAAATTGTTCATGTCACTGATCTCATTAGCGCAATTTTCACACCCTGAAAAGGAGCCTATAGGACAATTTATTCAATTTATTTACATTTCGATGCAATGCATTCTGGGAACCGAAATGGAATACAAATAGCGAATATCCATGTGTAAATGCATTAGAGAAAAATGTATGTCGTTTTCAAATGCCAAAAATTGTCATCAGCATCAACTTTAAAAATCCATCAGTCGGCCCTAATTGTTACAGAAGAATAAATATTTTTTAAAAAACATAATTAAAAGATAATTTAAGCAAATTTTTCATTTCAAAAGGGTGTATGAAACTGGTAGGGCTTCGTATTAATCAATAACCAAGACCTGATTTGTGAAAATCGACAACAAAAGTCACCCATTCATCAAACAGGAAGTCACTTTAACGCAGTCATTTGGCCAGAGTATGAATAACTGCAAATATGATTATATACGGTATATACAGAGAAAATAATTGAAGGATATCTTTATTATTGTGCTTGAAGTGTCGAACGGTTGATTTATTAATACTGAGGGGAATTCTAGAATTGCTTGCGTCTAATATTTTTGCGCACCTCAACAAATTCGTTACGTGAAGTCATTCAAGTAAAATTGGAACGCCTCTCATCTGCCTTCTCACGGCCGCCAAAGCAGCAAGGCCGAGCTGCCCCCCCCCCCCCCCGCCACACACATGACCGTCTCCAGCTCCCAGGACTGGCCTCTGCGGCCGCGGTTTAACTTGTATTTCTTCTTGTGCACATGCAACAACATCACTAGGTAAATATACAAGTCTTAAATTAAACAAAGGTGTAAAGAAAAGTGCCTTATCAATTGAACAATTAAGAATCGTCTAACTACGAATATCATACATGTTATTTAAAATAGATTCTATAAACATTACTTTTTTCTGTATAGCAAGTACTTATGACCATATACCCTGTAGTACATTATAAAACAGGTGGAATGGACCCTTTTCATTGTGTTGGTGCCCCGTGCTTCTCTAGGGCACCCGTCCAGAGAAGGATTAATAGCAGATGGCCTTACATGATTTCACTATGCAACAATGGCGGATGGAGGTTTTTGACAGCTAAAATTATTTCAGTAGAATTACCAGAATTCTATGTTTCTTCTTCTTCTTCTTTTTTTTTTTTTTTTTTGTGAAATCTTCAAACGATTGTCCACAGAGAGGCGCCGATTGCATCACCGTGCCGACAGAGCCTCCCTACGAGTTGCTGTGAGTTTGCGTCCAAAGCAATGCATCCAAAAAGATACGACTGAATACGAGAAAGGAAAACAAAACAGCAGAACGTGACCAAAATGTGCGCATTTCACCTTTGAATATGTGCGACTGCGAGACAATTATTGCCGGTTTCGATGCCTAAAGATTTTAACACCTAAATGAATGTTTTTTTTTTTTTTTTACAATTTCAAGTCAGATACATCACAATGTAGTTCAAATAAATCCTGGTGAATGAACACGATTGACATCCCTCTTGAGTTTTGTCTTAGAAATGCGCAAAAGATGGTCAAGTTCAAGCGGGCAGAAATTGTTTGTCCTCATGTTGGGACGGGGTGTCGGTTCCCCCCCCCAAGTCTTCCAAAGAGAACCACTGAAGTAAACCTCGAGAAGCAACTCCACCAGCCCGACTCTTCCATGAAAAAGATGTTGAGCAGCGTGCCATCTTGTCCACTCCGGTTTGTGCGGGGCACCAATATAAAGTGTCTCAGATTCCTCCTCCACATTCCCCTACGGTGGGCACTCTGGCACCTGGCAGGGACGCTACCCGTCAACGGGCATGGACTGCTCAAAGTCTGATCCAAACAGCTCCTTATATAAGGGGGGGAAGTGGGCACGCACAATGTCTGGGTATATTGCTTTGAAAGCCGTAAGCTTTTCTGTATGCCTACTGCACAGCGCCCGCAGTGTCGACACTTTGCATATCAACTGTGGGGAGAGACAGAGAAGAGACAAGCTGTTTAGATTCACAGCAAGACCAGGAGGACGCAGAGCAACGCTGCCGGAACGCATTTCTCCCCTCCCTCACCCTGTGTTGACTCCCACATGGGGGCAAACTTGACGTGTAAATATTGAGACAAGCGCTCAGGCGTGAGGAAGCCTGACACTACGATTGATAAGGCGCCGCTTCTCTTTCAATACAAATGCATTTTGTGTGCCATCATGAAAAAGTCCCCTGAGAAGTGTTGGGATAACACTTTATCAGGCGAGGTAAGGTATTTGGCAACTTAAGTGGTGTTCCAAATGTGGGCCCCGCTATGAGCTAGGAGAGCCAATAATAACTAGAGATGCACAGTTGTAGATCAGTGATAGGCACCCTTCAATTGTCAAATTTCACTAAATTGGTCTGAGAAGTTACTACAAGTAATGTTGATTTGTTTGGGAGAGACAATAACTAGAGCTGCACAGTTGTAGACTATTGATTTCTAACCCCTATTGATTTGTCAAATTTCACCAAATTGGTCAGAAAGGAGACTACTAGTAATGTTGATTTGTTTGGGAGAGACAATAACTAGAGCTGCACAGTTGTAGACTTTTGATTTCTAACCCCTATTGATTTGTCAAATTTCACTAAATTGGTCTGAGAAGTTACTACAAGTAATGTTGATTTGTTTGGGAGAGACAATAACTAGAGCTGCACAGTTGTAGAGTTTTGATTTCTAACCCCTATTGATTTGTCAAATTTCACCAAATTGGTCAGAAAGGTGACTACAAGTAATGTTGATTTGTTTGGGAGAGCCAATAGTTAGTATTAAAGTTTTTTCGCAAAATAAAAGCTATATTTTCTTGTGGGATCTGATAGATATTATAACATTTTTAATTCTTCATTTCATATATTAACCATTGTTACACATTATTAACATCTTAATTCTTTATATTAACCTTGTCGAAATGTTTTGTGTCCTGTGCAGAGCAGGTGGTGTTGATTTCGGTGTAATCTGACCTTAAACTGGGACATACTATTTAGTCTAAAAAGTTCCTTCTCAGCGTTTTGTGCGAAAACACATTTGGTCCTTGAGAACAGAATCTGTTTCGAAAACGCACTCCTGACTCTGTTTTCGCCATCGCTCATGGAAAAGTACCCAGAGAGTATGTTTTGTCTACAAATGAAAGAGAGGCGGTCGGTTTTAACTATAAGAAGCCATTTTACACGCGGAAAGAGACACATTTCGACGCTCTGAATCCCACCTGTTTAAGTGATGAATTAGAGGCTGTTTGAGTGTCCAGAGATCTCTGTTAGATTAAAAAATCATTTTTGCAAAGGTGTTTTTTCTTACATTAAATCTGTCTTCAAATTTTGGAACACGCAAAGAGGACAAATATTTTTATTCCTCTTTCAGATCTCGTAATTCTCGTAGAGGAGGTCATGAAATGCTGCGAGAGGTTTGGTTACACAAGATGGATGCCCTGAGTTAATTTAAAGAGATCTTTCTCCCCTCATCGGTAAATTTGGCGATGTGTATGTGCTTATAACTCGTGTATGCTGCGAATAGATAGAATGGATTTGAACGATGATGTGCGCCGTATGTTGCTTGATCGCTTGTTGCCGAGGCGAATGGCCGTTTCTCATGCAATGATAATACATTTTCTGGGCAGCCTTGGCTTTATAGCTAAATCGCTTTCTGTGGTTACTTGCATTTGGCATAATTCTGAGGGTTATGGAAATACACTTATTGATTACAATGACTTTTTGGTGAATAATAACTAGAGCTGCAAAGACAGACTGTTGATTCCTAACCACTATTCGATTATCAAATTTCAATAAATTGGCCTGAAAGTTGTTGACTACAAGTAATGAATCTTCGTTTAGGAGCGGCAATAATAACTAGAGCTGCACCAGAGAGTTTGTGTAAAATGCTTAACATTTTGATAACATTGCACGTCAAGTATACGTGTAGTGATTTAGTCGTTACCTTTGTAAGAATTCCGTCCTCTCTATGGTTCTTCTGCAGGACGTGCTGGAGAGCCAACTGGATCTTCTGCTGAAGTTTCTCCACCTTCACCTTCTCCTGGAGCCAAGATCGGTCTGTGAGGTCAAAAGGATCACATTAGTCAGCAACCGCTGTGTAGTAACGGGAAAAGTACGTCAATTCAGGGTGCTAATTTTAGGTATTGACTGTTAAAGAAACTGGCACATTTGTTCCTTGTCACGGCACATTCGGGGTTGGTGTGTTTTCTCTTTTTTGCACTGTGATTGACACCTACCAGCAGACATCAACACAAAGGCGGAGAACAGGGCGATCTCATCCTCAGACAGGTGCATCGAACACAAGTTTTTCCCAAACTCGAAGATGGAGCTGATCAAGTCGTCACAGCCTGCCACAGCAAAGGACAGAGCGAGAGAGCTTAGGATGAGCGAGACCAAAGAACAACATTCGCTCTTGATCTTTATTGGGAGGGAGGCACACAGGGAGGGGAGAGGAAGGGGAAGAGCAGGAAAAACATAAAGAATAACAGAGCTGCACGGTGACAGCGCATGGGAGCGTCTTAAGCAGAACAGGCACTGCTTTTACTGAGTTTTGGCACTTGGGTGGTGTTATGCAAGGGAAAATTAGGTCACTATCCAGGCGTTTAGTTAAATCAATTATCTGGCAGAGGGGGCGAATGCCATTGCAACTCGGGAGGCCTATCACTCCTCTCGACCTCCACCAAAAGTGACAGATGTGTGTGCGTGCGTTTGAGTATGATCGTAGCAACATCAGCGGCCTCATGGATGACACATTCTAAAATGGATCGTCTTTGAATCGTATCGAGAAATTTATCAAAATGGCTCTTAACTCAATCACTCCCAGCCATTTTCACTGAAGAAACCCCCTTTGCTCCATTACTGGATTTTGACTGATTTTGCAAGGTCTACAGAATATGTTGTTCGATTGCTATGAAATTGCTTCTTTCATCAGGAAAAAAAGTATATCTGTATATGTTTCCGTTTTGCAGCAATTAGCATTAGAATATAGATAAATTTAATCATTATTCACAATGCTGTTGAAAACACTGGGAAAAAGAGCTTGTTGCAATATGGCCCTGGCTGATCTCTTATACTCTGCTGCCACCTGCTGGCCGTTTTTAGTAATAGCTACAATTACTTTAAGCGACCTCTTCAGGTCAGAAGCTGCATTAAAGCCTTCTGTATGCTCTAGCATAAAAAAAATGTATGAATATGTTTTTGGGAATGAAGGACAAGATTTAAAAAACAGATTTTTAAAGGGAAAGTCAACCTTAAACATATCTTGACAATAATACGTTATATGTGACCTTACTAGTCTAAACATGACATTCTGATTAATATTACATTTGTGGAATATGAGTTATGCAGCAAAATCCAGTTGTTTTTTAAATCCGTTTAAGGGGGCGGCCATTTTGCCACTTGCTGTCGACTGAAGGTGACATCACAGTTGCTCAGGGCTCAGGCAACGACCAATCACAGCTCACCCGTTTTCTGAAGCTGAGCTGAGATTGGTTGTTACCTGAGACCTGAGCAACTGGGATGCCATTTACGCTCGACGGCAAGTGGCAAAATGGCCGCCTTCTGATATGGATAAAAACTGCTGGATTGTATTGCTTAACTCATATTCCATTAACGCAATATCAACCAGTATACCTTATTTAGACTAGTGAGGCTGCATAGACCATATTATTGTCAATAATGTTTGGGGTGTTTACTTCCTCTTTAACTCTTTGACTGCCAAAAATGTTAAATAACGTTTAGTAAAATCCTATGGAGGAGTGCCAAAGACGTTAAAAGACGTTTGTTTCAAAACAGAGGTGAAACTAACCATTTTCTATTGTTGATTACTCAAAAATGGAATAAGGTAGAAACAAACTTTTTTTTCTGATGAAAGGTGAGAGTCCAATCTTTCATTTGGTAGTATGTGTGTTTCCATAGTCCAAACACATAATTTTCTGTGGACCTTGAAAGATCAGTCAAAAGATCAGTCAAAATGCTTAAATCGGCTGGCACCCACGGCATCCCTTTTCTGAAAACGTCTGGCAGTCAAAGAGTTAAGAGAGATGTACATTAAGTATAATTTAGTTTGATGCTGTTGATGATTTATTGTTTTTTTTTTTTTTTTTCAGTTTGGGCTCTGGGACCATATTGAATCGAATCATATCACTAAAAAAACACTAATTCCAAGATTTTAGTCAAGTAAATACCTGTAACAAGCTATATACATGGGTATATACAGTACATGCAGTACGGGTAGAGCATGTCAGGAAAACCCACTAACTATGTTGCTAACTACATCAAGGAGGACAATTCAACATGTCTACAACCACTATGGGAGCCATTTGCATTTTTCACCTTAAAAAAACTGGAAATGTTGTAAAAATCCTTGGTGGAAGGCTCAGTGATGTCATGACAGCGAGACAAAAATGCTATTTGAGCTATCTGAGATTCTTTATGTCAGCCTATCGGTGATGGTTTTGATAGCTCTCTCCCAAAAGGCGCTCTCTGTCTGGCTGTATTTATTCCACAGTTACCGGAGTCAGATGCAACCGTGCCTCGCTATCATCTCGCTCCTGGCATAAATAAGCGCCGCAGAGACGGCGGGCGATGCCAGGTAAAGCAGGGATGAACGCCCAGTGTTCGCTTCAAGGCCTTCAGTATTGTGTGGAGCAGATTAGGAGATTCTAATTTTGGCTGGTACATCAAGGGGAAAGGAATGACACACGCACACACACACACACACACACACACACACACAAGGTAACACAAAAGCACACGCACGCTGTGTCCACTTACCTAATGACTTGAACACATCTGGCCCGGCGTACTTCCCGTCAAAATAGACCGTGTTGTTTTGTGAGTCAAAGGCACGACACATTCTGACAAACACGACTTCCAAAGAGCCTGTGGAGACAGACGGCAACAACATGCTGAATGGCTGTGTTGTTCCTCGCTCCCACTCACCCCCCCCCACTCTTAACAGTAAGACATCAGTCAGGGAGGCAAAACACGTGCTTACGCTATGTGCCGTGTTTTTACAATAGGAGCAACAGACACACTTTGAAATAAAGACGCTGTCAGTGTGTGTGTGTGTGTGTGTGTGGGTGGGGGAGAAAACGCACCTCCACATTATATGATAATATCAGACATAAGGCTAGTCATCCATAATGACAAGCCAGATAACGATTGTGCTTCATTTAGAGGCGAGAGCGCTTATTCATTCAACCTTTATTGAACAAGATAGCGGGGAATTATTCTGTCTACCCTGTAATTTGTAGCTCTCCGAGGGAGGGGATAACAGGATCAGGGAAATGCAACAGCCGCCATTAGTAGTGCTACTATGTGACTTGTTTTATTATTAAGACTGACATTAGAGGATGAAAAGCGCCTGCACGTTCACTGGCCACAACTTTAGGTACACAAACTTTAGGTATACTGCACAACGAGAACTATACACAAAATTCTGCCTTTATTAGAAAAAAAAAAATCTGTCTGGTGCTCCAAACCCCAAAATTGAAATCATTAACTAGCTGTTGCTTCGAAAAATGTGTTCTACAATTTTACATTTACAGTGGTAGAGTATAATGTTTGTAACTCAAATCATCCTACCCCACTGAAATGAATGGAAACACTGTTAATCTGTTGCGGCCCCACGTTGTGTGCTTTCTGGGGTGCCTGCTTTGGCCACCAGGGGGCAATATAATACAGACATACAGACTCACGTGAAGAAGAGTTTCACAACTGACTCAGTAAACTTCAGTAATCCGGACAGGGCTGGAACCAGCTTGCCAAATAGCAAAAATCCTCATCTAATTGTAAAATGTCTGAGTGTCCAGAAAAGCGCTATATAAATCTCATACATTATTTATTTATTATTATTATTATTATCATTCACAGCCATTCTATGTATACTGGGGGTTTGATTGGGGAAAAAAAGGAAAATAAAAGCATTTTTCCATGAAAAATGAGGGTTGGCTACTTCACAACAAAATATGCGCACATTTAAAAAAAAAATTGAATGAAAAAAAACAACCTAAAACTAATAAACAAACAAACAAAAAAAGTTGGGTCAACTGTAAAAGTAGTTTTTTTTTGGGGGGGGGGGGGGGGGTTAGATGAGATAAAGAATACATGCCTGTAAGTATTGATATTTTGTCTGTCGACATATCTTGCTACACTGATCAACTATCTATTGCTAAAGGGTTATAAAATGTCGACCATTGATGCTATTCATTAGCCGATTTAGGGTATTTTCCATTCTGTTAGTATTAAGCTAGCGGACTTAACTAAGGCAAAATGATGTGGTTATTTTAAATACACAAAGTGTAATTTTCTTGGCTTGACAGTAAATATCAAATGGGCAACTTATTACATTTCTAATTTCATGTTGTGGCCTGTAAGTATATACATTGTCGTGTGTGAGAGAACGAGTGAGCGTCAGCATTTGCGCACATGAATGTTGGCGTTACAGCAGCAAAATGTTGAAAAGAAACGGAGCAGTGTTGTTATCTGACATTGCAAACATTCATCTTGTGATGTGTCGATGCTCGGGAAAGTAGCGGGCGACACCCGAAGAAGTCATTGTGCAGTCAGGTCAGTTACGCCCTTGTGACAATATCAGTATCACGTGCGTGCGTGCTGACAAGCTGTCATACCTGCTTTGAGCAGCACTATCTGATCGTTCTGACACAGCTCCATGAAGCCATCGATGCGCTTGGCGAACTCCACCACATACTGAATGGCCTCTGTTATTTTGATAGCGCACAGCTGCCACATGACCTCCCGCGGCTGAGAACACAACAAGATGGAAGATGGTTGAATTTGGGCGCGGCGTGCTCCAGAGGCGGCCCGCGTGGTCAAGCGAGCAAGCTACCTTGCTCTGGTAGCTCTCCACCTCCTCCTGCAGGAAGGCTTGCCAGGTCATCTGCTGCAGCTCCTCTCTCAGGTACTGACATGTCTCCATGTGTGATTTGGAGATATTTTGGGCCAAGTGCTCTGAAACACAGTCAAGTTGCAAAAAAAAAAAGTGACAACCTCAGTGATGAGACCTGCCACAGAAAATGCTGATTTATTTTTTTCTGACTGGGAGAAGAAGAATATTTTTTTGGGGTGACATTTCCTTTTACTGCCTCCAGGAAAGCTCATAGATTGAGATAGAGGCAAAGCCAATCTGGCCATGACACAAATGCATGGGAGTGGGGGTGGGAGGGTGCGAGGGGGGGGACGTGTTAGTCACTCAAACAAAGGTCACATTTGCTCTGAGAGAAGTAGCGAGCACAAGAATTTAAATGGTTTTGAAAACACATCTGTTAAAAGGAGTTCCTTGGCACAGGGGAGCCTAAAAAAAATGATTTCCCCCGACGCCTGCCCTGCTGGATCCTGATTGGCCCTAATTAATGGAAACTAATTACAAAAAAAGAGCCTCTTTTAATGAGTGTTGGAGATGAGTCTCCAACCTCTTGCTATTTTAAGCAACCTTTGTGTCGTTTGCCCCACGGTTGCGTTAACCCCCCCCATCCGACCCACACCTCCCTTTTCCGCTTCATTGTTCTGTCTCTCCTCTCGTCCCACACTCACCTAGTTCCGCCATGGACACGGTTGGGGAGGTTTCTCCGTTGGTGAAGGAGCAGTAAGGGAAGAAGCCCGACCCGGGGGCAAAGTCGCAGATGGGTTCGGGCTTGATGCCGTTGATGTCCAGGCCGGACTGGTCCGGGGAGGGCTGGATGTCCAGGTAGAAGCTGCTGATGGCCGAGTCCGGTTTGGTGCCGTCGGGGGTGTGGCCGTCCATGTAGCCGCTGAGGTCGTCGTGGAGCTCCGTCAGGCCGTTGGCCGAGAGGCCGTAGCTGGGCGTGAGAGGCTCCGCCTCCCCGGGCTGCTGCTGGTGGTCCCGTTGCTGCTGCTGGAGCCGATGCTTCTGGACCTCAGCGTAGAGGCTGTCTCGCTGCTTCTTGGACATGCGGCCAAACTTCACCGCTGGAGGACGACATGGGCACAAATGCACTTGAGGCCTCAACATTAGGGACACCTGCATTGCATTGTGCTGACATGTTTACATAACAAAGCCCAAACATCTTTGTAGGTGGCAACTCAGTTATACATGACTTATTTTTATGCATCCATCCATCATCTATCTCCAATCAACTATCCATCCTTGCTTCATTCATCCATCCATCCAACATCCAACCAACAAAGTATCCATCCTTTCAGCTATCATCCAGCCATCATCCATTCATCCATTCTTCCACCCAACCACCCACTCATCCATCCGTCTAACCATCCATCCATCCATCATCGATCCAACCAACTATCCATCCATCTTCGCTTCATCCATCCATCCATCCAACATCCAACCAACCAAGTATCCATCCTTTCAGCTATCATCCAGCCATCATCCATTCATCCATCCATCCTTCCACCCAACCACCCACTCATCCATCCGTCTAACCATCCATCCATCCATCATCGATCCAACCAACTATCCATCCATCTTCGCTTCATCCATCCATCCATCCAACATCCAACCAACCAAGTATCCATCCTTTCAGCTATCATCCAGCCATCATCCATTCATCCATTCATCCATCCATCCATCCTTCCACCCAACCACCCACTCATCCATCCGTCTAACCATCCATCCATCCATCCATCATCGATCCAACCAACTATCCATCCATCTTCGCTTCATCCATCCATCCATCCATCCAATATCCAACCAACCAAGTATCCATCCTTTCAGCTATCATCCATTCATCCATCCACCCTTCCATCCAACCACCCATCCATCCAACCATCCATTCATCCATCTATCCAACCGTCCATCCATCCATCATCAATCCAACCAACTATCCATCCATCCTTGCTTCAACCATCCATCCAACATCCAACCAACCAAGTATCCATCCTTTCAGCTATCATCCAGCCATCATCCATTCTTTCATCCAACCATCCATCCATCCAACAGTCCATCCAACCATCTATCCATCCATCCAACCGTCCATCCATCCACCCATCCAACCATCCGTCCATCCATCCATCCATTCATCCATCCATCCATCCATCCATTTTCTATGTTGCTTATCCGGCTTTGCTGCAGCTTCATCTCACATTCTACTTACTACTCGATATCTTTTGAATGTTTTGTCCCTTTCTATAGCTAAAAGACTGTCAAGTAAATTTATTGTGTAGATGTGCAAAGACTGAGAACTAGGTAGTACGCAATTGTGGAGACAAGAGTTTTTCACCATTTTGGTGCCGTAGTTAAAATGGGGCCCAGTGCAAAAGCCCTGAAACAACCCAAAGGTTATATTCAGCCATTTCTTAATGTGGGTTCGATCAAACCCCAGGGGTTTGGCGAGTCAGTCTCAGGGATTCAACGGAGGTGAAGACACACCCCGACTCAAATGATTGGTGATGATGCGCCCCGCTTGGCCACCATTGGCCGTGCTGCAGGAAATTTGGTGCACTTAGTAGTCGACTTGTGGCTGTTGTGATGGTACGTTGTGTGGTGTATGGTGTTCCACAAGGTTCAATTCTGGGGCCTCTGCTGTTTTCACTGTATCTGCTGCCCCTGGGTTAGCTGGCTATCCAAATAGAATAAGGGAACTACTTATTATAGGGTACTATGCGGGACTATATAGTGACTGAGGGGTTAGGGGACATTCGAAGACAGCCTCGTAGTTATGTGTCAGCATCAGAAACAGAAACATGCTAGCCAAAGTAGCATCCAATAATAAAGATATTATTCAAAAAACATCATCTATACTGTTTCAATTAAAAGTGAGCATTGCACTCTTCAGAATTTTTGTATTGTGTCACTAGATAGTTTAGGTCTACCTAATGAAGTGTCACGTGTGCATATGATTTCTCAAGCTAGCCCCCCAGGCAGTACGTTGTACTACAGACACTTCTAAACACAAATAGATTTATTTTTATATCTTGTTCAATAAACTATGACTATTTTTTTTGGTTTTAATGTGGCTGTCTCTCTTATCCAGTTAAGATTCCTGACACTGACGTGCAAGAAATGCCTGCGAGAACAAATCACATTATGTCACCCTCTTGGCTGAACTCTCCTCCTTTGAAGAAAAAATAAATCTTGTGTCTACGCTGCAGATAAAATCACTTTTAAGATGGATGAGCACAGTGGCGAGAAAGAGACTTTCTTTTTTTTTTCTTTTTTTGGTTGGCGCTCCGGGGTCTTGGAACTATGTCAGCTGGTCATTGTGTGTGCATGTGTGTGTGGCAAGAAATAGAGGGGAATGCAGGCAGATGGGCTTGTACGTGTTGAGAGAAGGCGAGAGTCACCTTCATCTGTCCTGATTGTGTGCGTGCATGTGTGTGTGTGTGTGTGTTTCGGCAACGGCA
Source organism: Vanacampus margaritifer (assembly GCF_051991255.1). Lineage (NCBI taxonomy): Eukaryota > Metazoa > Chordata > Actinopteri > Syngnathiformes > Syngnathidae > Vanacampus > Vanacampus margaritifer. The sequence goes on along the minus strand of NC_135437.1, from coordinate 18,383,015 downwards.
CTCATAAGTGCGATTGTACTCTACGTTTATGGCATTCATGAATATGTATACATGTGCAAGTCTAGCATATATTAAAATATGGTTTACCCTTGTCTGTGTACACATTGGATGACAACATCCTGATTACAAACTGCATTATAGTTTTCCTTTGCGCCGGTCAACTCAACTTTATACGGCAGGGGGAAAAAAACAAAGAATGAGATTGTGAACGTGGGAACATTAATGATGTAACAGATTCTAAGAAATAAGGTATTACCCTTTCATGGCCTTATTTAAGAGACTTGTTTGATGTTGCCGTGGCCAATGTGTTATGCCTTGTGCAAGAAGCCTAAAAAAAAACTCCACAAGTTTCAGGTGTTTATTAATATTATTAATAGCTTAGCATTAGTATAGTATTAGTATTAGTATAGCTATGTTTAACTCATTCACTGCCATTGATGCCTAATTTTTAATAATCTTTTCTTTTCGAGGGTAGTCACGTGATTAGCTACAATTAATTTTAATCACCAGACATCCCTAATTTTTAATAATCTTTTCTTCTTTTTTGTTTTTGAAAAAAAAGAAAAGATCCCCCCCCCCAAAATTAAGGGCATCAAGTGATTAGAATTGGTAATCGTAATTATTTGCATGACTTAACTAGTTAATTTAGGATTAATCAAAAATTTGACATCTGTTCTAAATGTACAATAACAAATTCTAGGTTTTCATACTCTTGTGTTGACAAAAGTGGAAAAAATATTAAACTAATAGAAATAGTTAAAATGAATTTTTGACGTTTATAGCCGTCAATGGCAGTGAATGAATTAAAAAAAAAAAGAAAAGATTAAATTTTTTTTATCGTAATTAATGCCATGACTTCAATAGTTAACTGACAATTAATCACAAATTTTATATCTGTTCTAAATGTACAAAAAAAATCTAGGTTTCAATACTCTTAGCAAAAAGTGGATTATTATTTTTTAACTAATATGAATAGTTTAAATGAATTATTGACGTCAATGAAAGTGAATGAGTTAAAAACATTACTATTTATTTTTCTAATTACCAATATTTTCTAAGGTTGCCACAGAAAGTCACTCAAATGAAATGTTTGGTGCTTCAACTGCAGAACATAAAACTCAAAAAGTTTCTCAAACCAATCTTAACCCAAAAAATAATTAACTGCTCAAAATCCACAGCTATGGGTTAGGAAAACAAACCAACATTTTTTTTAATTATTATTTGAGAGTCTGGCCTTACTTTTACTTAAGTATTTGAATCAGTACTTCTACTTTTCCAACAGTCTTTGTTTTAGTATCTGGACTTCTATTTAAGTCTTTCTTGACCCGTGACGTACTCACCATCCCGTGACATGCCCACCGCCAGGCACTTCTGCAGCCGGCAGTGCTGGCAGCGGTTGCGGCTGGTGCGGTCGATCAGGCAGTTCTTCTGACGGGGGCAGGAGTAGGCCGCATTGCTCTGCTGACTCCTCCTGAAGAAGCCCTGCGCAGGAAAGGAGCGGCTCAACACGCTGGAGGTGCAAAATGACTGAAAGTTGGACTATTACAAAAGCAGCGATTAAAGGGATGCGAGAGACAATAACTAGAATCTCTTCTGGATCCAAGAGAACGAGAACCTACAATAGCAGAACAAATTATATATTTTGCATTTATGCAAAATCGGTGATGGACAGTTTAAGCAGTCAATGTATGGACTTGTTTACGGCTGTTGAACCAAGATAGCAATAGAATTTAGCATTAGCTAAAATATTTAGCAAAACACCAGGCCACCTGAATGACGTTGATGTTCATGCATTGTTTTTTCTTCATTAATGTCAGAAAAGGAGAAGTTGTTTGACGTTTTTGAAGAATTTTTGGGGGGTTTAAATCATGATTTGTTTTTCTTGCGATACATTTCAATGGGCGTCAATTATATGTGGATTTTTGCTATGGCAGGAGTCGTCATTTTAACCCCTTCAAGAACCACATTTTTTCTGGGCAATTTATTATTATTATTTTATCTTTATATTTTTACTGATTTTGAACTCTTTTCTCACATAAAAACAACATGGGAATAAATTGTGGTTATCTCATATTTTATTTGTTATAGTGGATGCCAGGATAGTTTGGCTGTAATGTGTTGTAAACTTACCAAGCTTACATGTAACATTTTTAACATGAACATCGTGTAAATCAACTTGCGATTGTGATTGGTAAGCTAGGATCCAATCATGAACCAGAAGTGTTGACATCATCCAAATTATGCGTTTTATTGGTTTAGACACGCAAATATGTCATGTCCACGGCAATCATCTAGGGGTTAATAGATATACAGTGTTTCTCCATCTTCTGATGCAATCGTGATCGAGTATAGTTTTTTTTTCTTCCAAACTTGCTGATTGCTCATCGCGTGAAGTCTTATTTATACCAAAAGAGATCCTACCTATCACCCAAACGTAGCTAAATACTAGGGGTGTGCCACAAAATTGATTCTCATTTAGTATGTTCCAGAATCGACTTTAAATGTCCCAAAATCGATTTTATTTCAATTATTTTATACTGTCTTGGCCTTGTTTGTGTGTGTGCCTTTATTGGGAGCACTGTTCATGTTGTACACGATTTGGCCACTTTGGGGCAGTGTGGTTTCGTTCATTCTGATTAAGTTAAGTTGAAGCCACATAGAAGCAAAAAGTCATGATCAAGTTATTCCAATAAAAGTTTTGCAGTGTGGGATGTTAAGATGCTTCTCTGTATACATTCCTGAAGCGTTTTGTATGAATAGTCGTTCTTTTGAGTGATACACGTGCCACGAGTAGCGCGCTAATTAGCATTAGCGAGTCAGACTGGAGTAGATCATGACAATTCTTTGCATATCTATAAATTGAAGCAGAAATCATTGTCAATCAAATAATTTCAAATAATAAATAATAAAAAAAATACTACTACTAATAATAAAAAAAAAAATCGATAATCGATTCTGAATTGAATCGCAGATCCAAAAATCGGAATTGAATCGTGAGAGTCCCAGCCCTACTAAATACCCACAAATGGACGACCCCACGCCAATGAAAATAACCTCCTTGGAGGAGGTAATAACGACACTGCTGTACTGGTATTTTTCTGGCTGTGACGCTGTCATTTCTGGCATCCGGACTCGGCTGCGTGTCCAAGCACGAGGGTGGGCGGCATGTTTGGCCCGATGCGATAACCTGGTCTCTCCTTTCATTGGGATTATTATCTGGCATGTTCGGCGCATAAGCATCCGCACACCGACTGGATTCCTCATCCTTTGACTTTAATGAATTGATTCCAGCACATCATTAACATGCCCCACTCTACTGCTCCATACACATATGTCTTAATTAGCCGCTCATTGGCTGTTTAATTACAAGAAAACAGCTGACAGCTGCCAAGTTGCTTTATAATGGAAGCCATTATAGGAAGAGGCTATTACTGCCAGCGACACGCAGCACTCTGTAATAACGCTATGATTTATGGTCCAAACTTTTGTACTCATACATATCATTAAAGGTCTCTCTGCCTGGACTAATTAGCAATCATTAAAGAGATATTTCGGCAGTTTATTCGTTAGTGTTACGTTTCTTCCCGGCGCCTGTGTGAGGGAGAGCCGAATCTGACAGAAAGCCTCACGTACACAATTACACACGCGCACACACAAACAGCAAAGGTGTAGACTGGCTGAGGAATGCTAATGATGTGCCGGGTGACAAGTACGCGGACAAGAATACACGCTCAGCACAAAACTCCCCGCGCTGTTTGAACGGCTGGTGCATTTGAAACAGTACAAAAAGACGACTTCAATGGCGGCAACACAATGTTGCAACAATCTGCTCTAATTCAGAACCTTCTCCTTTTTCATCATTTTAGCTCAAGAAGAGTGCAATGCAACCAAAGCCAAAAAAAGGTGCACCAGTCCCAAAAACGGAAAAGTGAGACTTCAAATGTGTCTCTTTTGCTATTTCCGCCTTTGTGCTTGACCACCATGCACACTTCAATGTCGCTCTCACAACTTCAGCAAGCAACTTTTCTCACTTCCTGTTTTCCGAACCATTTTCGTTTCCACTCAAACAGACGTTGGTACGGTGATGAACGCTATCTTTTTTTTTTTTTTTTTTCTGGAGAAAAAAATGAACGGTATCTTGACGCTTACCTTACAGCCTTCGCATGTTATCACACCGTAATGGATGCCTGATGATTTGTCTCCACAGATCTTGCAGGGAATTATTTCGATTTGAGCTGCACGGGAGAGAAAAGAACAAGGGAACGTAAGAGAGAGTGAGCAAATAAATACGACTAATTCATACATTTTTTTTGCCGTCACATATCACTGTACAACACCCTCACCGTGGCTCCGCGCTGGTACATAAAAGAGCACCGTGCGCTTAAAAAAAACATCTCATCCGCAGGCTTTAGAATGCTTGCTTGCACAGATCTTTAGTGGAATATTTACAAATGTGTGCCTGAGTTTGTGAGCGTGCGCGAGAGAGAAAGCAAGGGAAACTTTTAGGTCCTTACAAATTGTAAATATGTTGTCAATTAGCAGCTGAAACTCAACATTGATATTGATACATTCTGCTCCACAAGCCAAGATACAGCAGCCGACTTCTCGATGACACCAAAGTATAAAATTAAAACCACAATCGTACCCTAAAGACATGAAGAAGAAAAAAAAAATCATAATTAAATCCCAATGGACTTCTTTTAATACTTTTCTGACCATCTTAATCAAAATCCATCCATCCATTCATTTTCTATACAGCTTGTCTGGATTCACACTCACATTTACACTTGCTATAGAATATTTTAAGATGCATGTTTTTGCAATGTGGGAGGAAGCTGGGGCAGCACGGTGGCTGACTGGTTAGCACGTCCGCCTCCCAGTGCAGAGGACGTGAGATCGAGTCCGGGCTTCGGCCTTCCTGGGTGGAGTTTGCATGTTCTCCCCGTGCTTGCGTGGGTTTTCACCGGGTACTCCGGTTTCCTCCCACATTCCAAAAACATGCATGGCAGGTTAATTGAACTCTCCAAATTGTCCCTAGGTCTGAATGTGAGTGTGGTTGTTCGTCTCTGTGTGCCCTGCGATTGGCTGGCAACCAGTTCAGGGTGTACCCCGCCTACTGCCCGAAGCCAGCTGGGATAGGCTCCAGCACCCCCGCGACCCTAGTGAGGAAAAGCGGCCAAGAAAATGGATGGATGGATGGATGGGAGGAAGCTGAAGTACGCGGAGTAACACACACAAGCAAGAAAGAACCAAAATGAGCCAAAAGGCTGTTGTTGTATTGCACCTCACCATGTCACGCAAACACATACATTATGACCCTGGCTGTTCCAGAGTAGCGAGTTCCAAATTTGTGGTTTCACAATTTTGCAATTTTTGTAATTCCATTGTTGACCACTAGATGGTGGTAACCAATGTTTAAAAATATTTTTTTTGCACTGTGAATTTGAAAGAAGAAGAATGAAAACAGGAAGTATTAAAAGATCAGCCTCGTTTTTGCTGACAATTATTCAATGTCAAATTTTTTTCAGTCCTGCTTTTTATTCCTGCAGAAAGCTTTGGGTGTAGCTTATTTTTATAATGTACATCTTTGGACATGATTGATGTACTCCTAACTAGAGATAGACCGATTTTTTCAGGGCTGATACCTATACGATTGTCATTTGGAACCGATACTCATTTTTCACTAAAAGGGAAAATATTGGCATTAAAAATGTAAATAACTCAAACTCTCGCTTTTATTTATTATGTATTTTTAAGCATATGTTTATTAAACAATGTTTAGGGTTTGTAAAATATTAGAGTAAAAAAATAATAATCTTAATCAATTGACATCTTTGTTTTGAAACAAAAAGTTCAGGGATCTTCCAGAGACAGTAGCATGTCTTCAAAATTGAAATAAAAACGGAAAACTAAAAGTAAATAGCTACCTATTGTTTGCTACAGTAAATAAAGTTTTTTTTTTATTTCAAAATATCTGAAGTTTTAAAATTGTACTTAGTTTCAATTTCAATTCCCCCCACCCCCCGAACACTTTTTTTCCAATGGACTGGTTATCGGCCGTATGATTCTTCACAACGGCCAATGCCGATATTCGTCAAAATGCTGAATATCGGCCCAGCCGATAATCGGTCTATCCCTACTCCTAACCGTGAAGGACAAAAGCGCTACTGTATTCATCACAGGAAAGCACAACATTGCGACTGAACTCTTCCTACAGCTAGCGGTGCTGCGATCCCGCCCTCTCCCTTCAAACTACCGCCTCCTCGTCTCCCAGCAGAGATCTCCATCTCACAGCCCCTCCCCCAACATCTCCCGCATCTTAGCCCCGGCGTCCCGACAAAATCCGCTATCTGATCTAAATCGAGGAAACATCACCTCGGGATGTTTTCTCACGATGTAATGGCCTCTTCTTAGCAGCCAATCCAAACGCTAGGAAGTGGCGCACCAATTAAGGGGGAATATGATGATTTTGTCTTAATAAGATGCAATAAAAAAATGATAATTAAGAAGCAGTGCTCCGTCGGCGATGTCGTAGCGTTACATCAGCCTCTTCCCTCCAGCCATGCCTAACGCTCCATATGACGAAGCCCCGTGTCTACGCCAAGCTCCTTATAGCCCTGGCGCACCTTAACAAGCAAATCTCTTGATGCCGATTTGATCACTTCACTTTTGCTAGGGTTCAATCCACAGATCCCGGGCCCATTTGAACCAGCCGCCCAGGAGCCTGCAGTGCGTCATGTGGATAATGTCCTTGTCCCCGAGGCCCACCCGGGAGAAACCCTTAACACTGAGCCTCTAATCCACTAACTAATAGCCACGCTCTATTCATTCGCCATTCTGTGTCTGTTCTCCTCGCACTGCTGGAGTCAACAAGACCGGCCGTGTTTACATGGAATTAGCCTACATTTTAGCAAAAAATGAACAAAAGCAAGTGGTGGATGGTGCACAATTAACCCTCCTCCAGACAACACGTCCTGCCATTTGTGATTCGCGCACACAATGCCGGGCGATGCACCTCGCCGGTGCAGATTATTGTGAAATCCAGGCAGGGGGGCGGGCTTTGAAACCCAATCTGAGAGGGTTAATTCATAATTAATCTTTCCCTCATAGTGAACGGTCGCTCGTTATGGCAAATGGGCCTGTCGCCGTGTGGGTGCGCTCCATTGTTTGTTTCTGTGTTCTCCCGGCATGAGCATTCGCGGTGCAGTGTGTTTCGACTCCTTTAGCATTTTCAGCCTCATTACTTACATAATTTGTTCTGACATGCACTCACAACAAGTGAAGCGTGCTGTAATTATGACTAGCTGTGGTTGTGGCCAGAGGAAGGGTGCAGTGGCAGCCCCCTGCCAGTGGGTGGCAGTGCGGGGCCGCGGCTCGGCCTAAGCCAGGCTTCCGCCCACCCGATCCGGCCCACGGGCTTTTGGCTCTGAGCTCCAGCCTGCGATAGCTCCAGGCTTAGGCTGCTGCTAGCTCGCCCTCCCCGGCCCCCGCCCCCCGCCCCCACGCAACCGGATGCCTTCATCTCTCCGCGAGAAGCCGAGCTGGCCGGGGAGCGCTCGCTCGGGCCTGACGCCGTGCCACATCAGGTGAAAGCGGTGGGAGTAGACGGGACACGCCGGTGCCAAGCCGGGCGGGGTGCGCGCACACACAAAAGCAAACCTCACAAACAAAAGCGCTATCTGCGGCGGGAAGGCCCTCGGTGGGTGCGCACATCCTCGCCGGTTAACACCCTCTCACTCCGCCGCTGCATAAGCTGCTGGATGTGGAGAGCACTCAAGAGTAAAAAAGGTTTGTCTCTGGACCAGCTGAGGGAGGCTGTGTGCTTCCTTGTCTGAACATTTAGTTATTTCCACACTGGGATAAGCTGCTTTCCAAAAGAGGTGCAGGGAGAATAAAAGGAGAATACGATTTGAAATCAAACACACCATGAAGGCACACTCGCAACCACAATGCAGGGGGAAAAAATGTCGCGTGAATTGATTGGACTACATTGGACTCGTAATTTGTCATATCGAAAACATGTTGCGCAAAATCTGACAATTTTGTTAATTGTGTGGAATCGACCGATAAGTGTTTTTGAAGAAATAGAGCCGAATTTAAGTGCACTACTTGGATTAACGAGTAAAGAACAGTTAATTGATTGATTGATTGATTAATTCCATTAAATATATTTAATATATATATATATATATATATATATATATATTTAATATAAATATATTTAAATATATTTGGTCGATGCTGAATTTCACTTTCCTTTCTTTTCTTTGGTCCTTCCTCGGGTCTCCTGACGGCCTCACGACTCTGGCTGGAAGTGTCCGGTTTAGGTGAACGGTATGGGATTTTTTTATAGGTTTTAGGTGAACTAATGAATACACACACTCGCACGCACACACATGCACATACTCATCCGCATACAAAAAATAATAATAATTATATATATATATATATATATATATATATATATATATATATATATATATGTTGATGATGACATGTCAAATCGTTAAAATTACCGAATGAACAATACTGAGCTCTCGGGAAAAATAAATAAATAAATAAATATATATATATTAAAAAAAAAAAAAACTCTTCTAGTCAATTCTAGAATTGGAGTCAAGTGTTTGTTAGTAGCTCTCAGGTACACTGTAATGCATTTGATTTGACCACAACCTACCAAGTGAAACCGTATTTACCAATATTTTTTTTTTACCAATGGCTCATTCGCATACTTGGCTGTTTCATTTAGTTCACTGCCAGTCATCATTGGCATTATCATTTGGTTTTGGAGTCGATCTGCACTCTAGTGGAGGCCCTTCTGGTCCCTCACTTTTATGGTTGTGGAGGTCTGGTATTGGCGCAGATACTTTGACAACACTTTTAGGCGACTGCAATTCATAAAGATAAGTGACGGTGTGATGAAGTTGTATTTTATAACTTGTGGTATTCTCAAGAAGCGGTCTTGTATCTTTTTAAATTTTATTTTACATTTTATATTTAGTCAATACAGAGAGAGTTACGACACACTCGACCTACAACGTTTCGACTCTACGACAGTCCGCCATTTTGTGCTTCCCCCGCCATTTTGTCCCCAGTATGTCTGCTTAGCTAATACTAGTGCTCGTTTGTGAGTATCTTTGGCTTTTCCATTTGCCTCTAAGCAGTAATAAAAAAAAATATTTTATGTATTTCTTTATACAAGTATTTTGATGTAAATTTCAACTTTAACGGTGAAATCAGACTTACACGGAAATTCGGGTTCCATCGCCAGCGTAGGAACGGAATTCATTTGTAACTCGAGTAACTTCTTCTTCATCTTCGTCTTTTATTTTTATTTTACATTTCATTTTTAGTCAATACAGAGAGAGTTTCAACACACTCGACCTACAACGACTCTACGACAGTCCGCCATTTTGTCCTTCCCCCGCCATTTTGTCCCCAGTATTTCTGCTAAGCTAATACTAGTGCTCATTTGTGAGTATATTTGGCTTTTCCATCCACCTCGAAGCAGTAATTAATTTTTTTATTTTATATATTTCTTTATTCAAGTATTTTGATGTAAATTTCAACTTTAACGGTAAAACTTTAAATCCGACTTACACGGAAATTCGGGTTCCATCGCCAGCGTAGGAACGGAACTCATTTGTAACTCGAGGAAGTTCTTCTTCATCTTTGTCTTTTATCTAATGTATGCACTCCTTTTACTAGTGCCCCCTAGTGTTTAGACGGAGACACTAGGCTACAGTCGGATTTTAAAAATGTCAGTAATGACAAGCTGTTATTTTAAACTTTGAGGGTAACTTATGCCATGTTTGAGAATTTTTGGATTGAACAATATTTGGATTAGAATAAAACACATTTTCATCATCACTGCAAGACTTAAGAGGCATTATCAAGCATCAACATTCAGTATTGGCAAGCACTCAAATGTGAGTACTCAACACATCTGTGGTTAACCTCTGACTGTGCAAGCCGTCCTGTTCGGCTACATTAAAAAGGACTTGAGTCCAATCCACATAGCGGTCAGTCAGTCGGACACCAAAAAAAAAAAGGCCAGCGCTCATAAGCACTCCTCGTCAGACAGTCAATATCTATTGACAGGAGTCGCTGTGTTAAGTGCCTTGCAGTGTGAGACAGGCTGCTGCTGGCGGGTTTGAGCTTGACCAGCGCAGTGCCACGGATCCCATTCAACACGCCTCCCCGCCATCCAGCCGGCCGGCCCCCGCCCGCTCTGTTTACGACATCAAAGCTCGGCGCGGTTTGACGGGCTAAAGCCCATCGCAGCAGTCCGCCGCTCCTCACAGAACTGCGAGACGGCCTCCGCGAGCCGACCACTTCAAAGATACCTGCTGAGATGCCCAAATTATGTGTAATTCACACTGTGACGCAATTGACCAGGACAGGACGAGTGATCGGAATTCTTGTATGAGGGCAAGGATGAATTACACACTAATGCGTTTCAACATATTTGCAAATGCATTTAAACTGGCGTGTCAGGCGATTTTTTAATCGTGATTAATCGCATGACTAGAACTCACGATTAATCGCAACATTTAACATCTGTTCTAAATGTACATGTATGTATAATCAAAAATATTTTTCTAAGTTTTGATATTCTTGTTAATATAAAAGTGGGAAAATTTTAAACTAAGAAAAAATGGCTGCATACTTTAGTCATTGATGCACTAATTTCATAATAATTCATAAAATTTAGTTAAAATTAAAAAGATGTATTGTAAAAAAAACGAGTGTGGTATTTGTTTGTGTTGAGGTCAATTTTCTGCCACTAGATGGTATCATTGCATTTGTAAGACATTGATGCCAGCTCAGTGCATTTTTCAAACCTTTAACAGGAAGTAACTTGTGAAATTCTGCACATTTTTAAAATTGGAAAATGTAACATGACCTTATTCTCCACAAATATATGCATTATTATGAAATTTATTACTGCTAAAATTTGACATGGACGAGTCTTCTGCGTTGCGACTGAAATTGCCACAGTACAGGCTTTCCAAGTAAGGGGCAGTAATTAATCGCGCGTTAAAATAATTAGTGGCGTTACCGGAACTTTAAACTAACTCAAAATGAACGCACTCATTTTGACACCCCTAATTTCAGCGTATTGAAATATATTTGAACATATTTGCCAGTCAAAAACGTTTACTCCACATTGGCAGTTCCTCGTTTCTGTACAATCGCAATATTAAGGGGTAAAAAAATTGCAATTCGATTATTATTTTTTTATCGTTCAGTCCTACTAATTACAGCCTATGGCGGTGACGCCTTCTTTGTGTGGTTGAGCAGTTCAAGGACAGCGATTCAGCACGCTCGCCGCTTCCTCTGAGGAGCATGACACGTCACTCAAGGCGCATGTACAAAAAGGCCAGCGTGGCTTCTGCATGTTCACCCGGTGACCTTCACTGTCTTCTCCGGAGCCCTGAGATCTGCCCGCCGCTAAAAGTACACGCCATTATCAAAGGGCGGCAGAGTGACATTTGATTGCTAACACCCACAACAATTTGCCAAACGCGCACTCACAGCTTAGAGGGGGCCTGTCAAGTTCATTTTCGAACCGACGTTGCATAGACAGACACTGTAGGACGGAATATTCCCTTCCAGTGCCCTGCAGGCACATTAATGCTTTATTTACAGATGTACAGTGACATCATGGAAAATGCAAAGATGAGAAATATGTTGAAACGGTGGTGAAATGGTGAAGTCATTTCCACGCCAATTAATGCGCATACACTATAAAATTAGAGTGCCTTCTATAAAATAAAATAGTTGATCCTTCAAAGTCAAACTCAGTTGCGTGACGCTGGTCGACTTTCAGCGTGTTCTAAATCCAAAACACATTTTCAAATGGGATGGATTTATGATTAAAATATTGGAGTTAAGGGCAGCATGGTCAGGTAGTGTTAAGCATGTCTGAGGTTCGAGTTTGAGTTAGACTTTACTTCTCTACTAGGGCATGTGACATCACGAAACAGTTTTTCTTCTTATTATTGTTTTTGTACTAAAATAAAATGTAATTGCACATCCGCTACAGTAGGTGGCAGTAATGCTGTCAGAACGCATGGAGTGCGCAAAATATTTTCTTTTTCCTTTGGGGGGGGGGGGGGGGGGGGGTAACAAAAAAAAATTGAATAATTGAGAAGCACTGCTTTACACAGATTTGAATGGTTGGATCGGATCATCAGATATTTCGTATTTTATGCATGATTGGTCGCAATGTAATTTGCAGATTGATCAATGACATCATTGAACAGATCCGCAAAATAAGATAATACAGCAAATGCTGTTGACAAGTTATTTCCCATGTAATAAGCAATGTTTTCCTATATTTTGATTTCTTTATTTACTTACAAAAAGGGTGCAATGTGAAAATTCTCCAGGCATTTCTAAAGCATCTCATTAGATTGGGTGCACCTAACGTTGTGGCCGGTGAGGAAAATATCAGCAGAAACTCTACCAACTGAATGCTGGTACTGGTGACGTTGAAGGATTAAGATTATCCCTAACGTTCCAGCCCCGTGCTCAGGCCACTGTCATAATGCTGAGAGCTTAACCCATTCCCCGATTGGACCATTAAATCATTTTCCCGCCTGAGGATTCATGTTTAAACAATAAAGGTTGAAGGCTTTATACTCTTATACTGTCAGTGTCACCTTCCTTTTCTCTCATTGGCTCACTGTCAAAACACCTTTTTGAATCATAGCACGTCTGAGAGACCTTTGCCCCATTCTCAGTGTGTGTGTGTGTGTGTGTGCGTGACATCTGTCAATGACAGCGTGACGCAAGCCAGCGAGCTCATGTTAGAGATTATGTAAGGAAGCGGACTGGGCACGGCACTATGAGCAGATTAACAATTCTTCTTTCATCACACAAACTGTGTTAATACATTCTCCTCCTTTTATATTTTGCAACCGCACCACAAAAAAGATCCCAAGACAAAAAGATGATTGAAATAAATAAAAACACAGAGCATTTGGTCTGCTCACAGAAACCGGGAGGAAGGGGGGGGGTTGTAGTTTGGCTAGTTTTCAGCTAGTTTAGTTTGGCTAGTTTTTAGCTAGTTTAGTTTAGCTAGTTTAGTTTGGTTAATTTTTGCTAGTTTAGATTAGCTAGTTTTTAACTAGCTAGCTAGTATAGTCTAGTTTTGGGTTGTAGTTTGGCTAGTTTTCAGCTAGTTTAGTTTGGTTGGTTTTTAGCTAGTTTAGTTTGGTTAATTTTTGCTAGTTTAGTTTGTCTAGTTTTTTTTTTAGCTAGTTTGAATTACAAAGTTTTTAGCTAGCTAGCATAGTCTAGTTTTAGCGAGTTTAGTTTATATAGTTTTTAGCTATCTAGTACAGTTTGGCTAATTTTAGCTGCTTTATATAGTTTTTAACTAGCTAGCTAGTATAGTTTTAGCTAGTTAAGTTTATATAGGTTTTAGCTATCTAGCTAGCTAGCTAGCTGATCACGATTTTTCCCTTCCCTGCAATTATTTTTTTCAAGGTACACTTCCCATGTATTCTTCTTTAACAAACACAAGCAATAAATTAATCTGTATTGGAAAATGGATGGACAAAAACTGATATCAGATTTATTATCATTATATTATTTTTAGTTATTTTAGCTAAGCACATATCTTCATGCCCAGCAGAATTTGTATTATTTTTGTTGCCGTGGGATGTTGCGCGATAAAAGAATTTATGATTTATTTCCATTTATACATCAGAACAAAGGTTACGTGAATGTCAGCGGCAAAGGACACGGGCGGCACGCAACGCAGGCATAACGTATGCGTTATTTGTTTATGGATCGGAGGCATATTTACAACAGAGCTGCTGGAATGGCATTTGCTGCTTTGGAGCACAAAGGAAAGCAAACAGCACAGCCGGCAAATTTACCTGCAGCCCAGAACTTCAACATGCCTCCACGGCGCTGTCATCCAAAATATTCCGACCACAGGGGATTAGAGGAAGCAGAGATATAATTGACACATTCGCCGTGCATGCGCCATCCTGTTAATTCCCTCCAATCACGTCGCTGTGATTACTCGCCACGCTGCGGACATGTTTTATATGACGCTTCCCTTCATAGCGGCGCATGCAGTGGCTTTGCTTCAACTCAAAGTCTGGGCCGTTGTTGCCCTGGGCTGCTTTTTGGATGAACCCATGCGTGCATCGCTGTCTGTTTGTTTGTGTGTGAGGCCTATTAATATTTCAACACTGCCCAGTGCCAGATGCCTGTACAACAAAGCAGCGCTTCCCTCCGCATGTCTCCCTCTGTATTTACTTGAGTGTTTTATTGAAGAGCACTCCGATATCCTCAACAAGGGGCCAAAAGGCGTAAGAGGCAAGGGGAGGAATATGGATCCCGAGCCACCGTTCATTTACATGTCGACGTGGCAAAGATTGAGGAGGTTCCTGACTGGGACTTTGCACGCCTGCGCTCTAAGGGAGGACGACAGAAAAAGGGTTTACTGACGTATAAGCGCGATGAAGGGTGGCATGTGCGAGACACTTCTCTCGCCTCCCTTGCCCGTCCATCATTTCTCAGATACCTCAACTGGGCAATTATGAAGAAAACAATACGTCAATGATAGACGCCCATTTTGTTGACGATTAACAAATGACGGGAAACTTCGAAAAATTGATGGACTAAGCATTGCCGGAAGTGAAGAGGAAATACTGACGAATTGACGGAAGGAAGGAACCGTGTCCTGACTATCAATCAATGTGCGACAACTACTTTGCTTGATATTGAGAAAACAATTATTAAACACAATTATTCATTGATTTAATAACTACACCTTTATTCAACTACGAAAACTCAACTTTAAATATGACTTTAAAAAAACAAAGTACAAAGTAAGAAGTAAAATAATTAAGGCTGCAACAAACATTAACCGATAATGAATTGGATAATCAATTAGTTATCGATGAATCGATGCACCTCTAAAAATAATAGTAATAATAACAATAACTAAAAATAAATACCTGTTGTTCCTGCAGTGTACACATTGGCCTCATGGGGGCAGTGTGATGCATGGAGATATACACTTCCATAAAGATTTAAAAAAAAAAAAAAAAAAAAAAGAGTACAGTAGAAGAAGAAAGGCATGACTGAATTTCATTACAGATTAGGAAGAATATATTCTTGTGAGTATTGTTATTTTTGTGTCTTTTTGTGTTACTACATATAGCAGAATATTCGTTATATAAGTAATTCCTTCCCGTGAGTTGTATTGCTAATTCTTGCTAGCCTGTCAATAGGGTTAACATGACATTTTTTAAGAGAAGTTATGTGTTCAGCCGGACTCTACACGCTTCTCATCCACGACGCCACTGAGGGTTCACCCGTGCACCGGGTGCCCGAGGACAACCCCCCCCCCCGTGTTTGTGTGTGCCAGCAGTGAGAGAAACTCACGCTGTTTGCGCTGAAAGCACAACGCCATGTGTCGACAGCATTCTCAAAGCCCCGAGTTAGTCAGAGAGCGCCACAAGAGCTGACTCAAATAAATATGGAGCAAATATTTACACAGGCGGCACGGTGGGGTGGTGGTTCGTACATCTGCCTCGCAGTTTAAGGTTCAGGGATCAAATCTCAGCTTTAGTCTTCCTGTGTGGATTTTGGACGTTCTCCCTCGTTTCGTGTGTGCTATTATTGCCCTTCCATAAACATTCCAAAATATATTATGAATATTAGCCTCGCGGTTTGCTACTTAGCGTCTTGTGTTTTTTTAGATGGAAAAAAGAAGACATGAGGAAAGAGGGAGGGTAAAAAAATAATAAATCTGGCCCAATCTATTGGTACGGGACAAATATACGAGGGCCACATATAAATATATATTTTTTTAGAGGGCGGGCGCAAAAAAAACCTCAGAAACTTACGAGAAATACACGTAGCGTAGCCATAGTCTAATGTGAGGATTTGTTAGTGGTTAATGGAACACTCTTTATTATATGAAAAGAAAAGATGGAGACAGATTTCTTCATAATTTAAACTTTACTCATCATACGGGATAGCTAGAGCGACAACACTTCCTGATCCCCTATCAGCTGACTAAACACTAACCAATCAGAAGCTAGCATACTTTAGGTAAATGCAAGTGAATGACGGAGAACAGCAGATTCGACAACTTAGCTACTTGTACAAAAAATTACCAAAATGTTTGAATGTGCATATAATAATTCTGGAAAGATTAATGTACAAGTAAAAATTTTTGGGAACAAATTAACTTAAATGCTTGATCCGCAAAGCGAGGCGTCTTTGTCGCTGGCAGTACCCAACGCTTCAAAGTGCGAATGCTTAACAAGGTTAAAGCCATTTGAAAACCCGACCGACCAAATACATTGACACAAACATCCGACTAGTACGCTACGTTTATTTTTCGCGCAAATCTGACACTTTATAAAGTCGCAGATTTGTCCCTTTATAAATTTGCGTTTGAGTTTTTTTTCTCGGAATACTGCCCCCACCCTCTAAAAAAATATATATTTATACGTGGCCCTAATATGCCCTCGTACAAATATAACAATATATGATTTGCTTCTTTTTTTGTAAGCATTTTAGCTATTTAGCAATTTAGCATACTGTATATACTTGCGGTGTTAGAAAAAAAAACGATTCGGCAATATATCGCGATATTACAGCGTGCGATTCTCAAATAGATTTTTAAACATCAATTTTTTTATGGAAATATTCAACAAAACATCTTACTTAGGGTTAGGATTCACACATTAAGCATGGAAGAATGTTCTATTAATGAAACATTAAGCCTTAATATTTTATTTCAGTGCTGTTCAAACATGAAACAGACTGCAACCTGAATTTCCAGATAAATAAATACATTTTCATACAAATCTTACAGTGTACATGTACAAGTTTATTTTTTCTAAATTTGAGTTAAAAAAAAAATCTCAATAATCAATTTATAGATTCATATCGGGATTAATCGGCATCGAATCGAATTGTGACCTATGAATCGTGATACAAATCGAATCGCCAGGTACTAAGCAATTCACACCCCTAATATATATATATATATATATATATATATATATATATATATATATATATATATATATATATATATATATATAAGACTCCGACTCACTGATGCTGAAGTCACACAGGAGCAAAGCGATTGACTGGCGCCTGCTGCCATTTGAATTTCTAACTTTCCCACCCACGTGGCGAACGCTTCACTCTGACCACTCGCACTATAAAGCGCCCGCCGCCGCAAAAACGCCATTTTGCCGCGAGACACCGAACACTCGTCGTCCCCCTTCCGGCTGGCTTCTTCCCCGAGGGGACAGCAGCCTGGCTCCTTTGCAAATGTACAGGAATATATAAATAATGAAGGCTTGAAAACATCCCGCGCAATTACATGCAGAAACCTTTACATAACAACAAAGAGCCTTGTAGTAGTTCACGGGGGAATTCTCCAGTGCCACGCTGAACAACTTGCTACTTGCTTCCCTCTCTAATTGCTGTATTAGTATGCATTTCTGGAAGACAAGCCAAACTCTGCTGTGGGCTTTTGAGCAGGATATTTCCAAAAAGAAAATCAAAACTTACATGCTATAATTTCCTGCATGGTCTCTTCTTTGCCCAAAGGGTGACGACGTGTATATGTGCTTTTATGTTTTGTTTTGTTTTTCATTCCAAAGTGCTTACTTGAGTGCCTCACTCACTTATAGTGGGTTGGGAGTGTGTGTGGAAAGGGGGGGGGGGGGGTCCTATCTCTTGCTGCTGCTGCTTGGGGTCAGTGGGTCTCGGGCACGTGGCCAGAACACACATGGCGGGCAGGCTGAATATTTCAGCTGACAGTAATTGTCCCTCTGCGGCCTCCTTAGGAAAACATGTTTGCCGGCCGCGTCATCGGCACGCTTGCCGTTTGCGCCGGCCGACGGGGGAAGCTCAGCGGACGTCATGTGAGCTTAAGGGCTGTGCAACTAATAGAAAATCAATGACTATTTCAATGATTACACTCCACGATAACAAAAGTGACATAATCATAATAATAAAAAAAAAGATTATTAATTGAAATTGTTTATTTCAATGTTACAACGTTTCAATGGCAATTTATAAGTACAGCAAGTAAATTCCAATGCACGATTGTTTATACAAGGAAACCATACTTGAATTTATACATTTGCACTTTTAAAAGAGAAAAAAAAAAGAAAGAAAAATAACTAATTTGATCAATTTTTGTTGTCCAAAATGAACTTGCATAATTAGTGTTTCAAAGAATTCTATTTTTCTTAATATTTTTTACAGTTTTTTTTTGGTATCAAAAAATATATGATCGTGTACATAATTGTGATTTCAATTATTACCTAAACAATCGTGATTAGTATATATATTTTTTTGTTACAAATGTCATAAGATTGTTTGATGGACCACTGATTTTCTACTTTTTTCTGTATTTTAGAGAAGGCTAAATACAACTACTCAACTTTAATAATAGAATGCTTTAATAAAACAATTGAAACAAAGTCTTGTATATAAATACAAATCGAGGTGTAAAAATTCATCAATAAATCAACAACTGATTGTAAAATTAATCAACAACTATTTTAGCAAGCGAGTAATTGTTTAACTTGAAATTGTCCACATTTTTCAATTTCAACCTCTCAGCAGGATTATCGTATTCTTTTTTTGCAAACATCTGCTTTGACTTTGGAAAACAATTGATTATGGGTAATTGAAGTTTTAAAAAATCCGGTTGGTGGGAACAACGTCAATCCCTCTCATGTGATAATGTTTACTTGCTGTTTAGTTGTTTTTTAATCACTGAACAGTGCAAAATAAACAACAATAATTGGTTAATGAACAGTAATCAGCAGGGAAATGGTTTTGTATTGTGATATGATATATATAATATAGTATTGAATGTGATTATTTGATTAATCAATAGCATAGTTGATTATAAAAATTATTGATAATGACAGACCTATAAAATACTACATTAACACCACATTAACCCGATGAAGCACTTATTTCCGAGCCAAGCTATTTTTTTTTTTGTGTGGAATCGCTCTCGTTCTTCTCGAAGGTCTTGAAGATTTTCATCAGTTGAAAGGGAGTGAGCGAGGACAGAGAAGATGAATATCTGATACACATGTGATGGAGACACATGAGCCTTGTTCTATTAGCTGTGATACGGAACCTGCTGCTCAAAGATCAGCAGCTGTGATAAAGCTGAAACCGGAAACGCTCAACCTTTCCGCATGCTGAAAGTAGCTGGAACGAAAGTTTCCTCAATCTCAGAATGAAGGCAAAACTAGAAACTCTGTCCAAGCCTGGATTAGCCACATACAATATGGCCGCCACATACGCACACCGCCTATGAAGACAAAACTAAAAACTCTGTCCAAACCTGACTGAGCCACATCCAACATGGCCACCACATACATATACAGACACACACTGCCATGTAGAGGTGGCGGCCATTTTGGATGTGACATGTGGCACTGAGAACAAGAGTCGATTGGCCCAAAGCAGAAGTACAACATCGCTTGAGATGCCAATCATAAACAAATACATTTGACTCATCAATAACTGCACACTGTTTATCCTGCTCATCTAAAAACAGATATATCAACTCATTCGCTATAAACGTATTTTAACTATTTCGATTAGTTTGACATTTTTCCCCCACTTTTGTTAACAAGAGTATGAAAACCTAGTCATTTTTTTAATAATCTTGTTTTTTTTTTAAAGAAAAAAAATTTTTTTGATTAAAATTTTTAATTGTAATTAATCGCATGACTTTAATAGTTAACTCACGATTAATCACAAATTTGATATCTGTTCTAAATGTACAATAAAAAAAATTCTAGGTTTTCATTCTCTTGTTAACAAAAGATGTTAAACTAATAGAAATAGTTCAAATGAATTTTTGACGTCTATAGCCGTCAATGGCAATAAAGAGTTAAGGATGGGCGAGTACCGATACAAGGTACCAAATCTGCCAAAATAATAATAAAAAATAAAAAAAAGATTATAAAAAAAAAATGAACATAAAAACTAATATTAAAAAAATTGAATAATATAAGTGGAAATATAATAAATAAATACTCAAAAAGTGTATGCTTGCACTGGTACCAGTCTGAAAAAAACAACTTTTAAACATTTTCACGATCTAATTTGTGTCCCTTTCAAGCTGGGTGGGAGGGCGGCGGCCCTCTACTTGACGAGCCGCCCGCCACTGTTTTTGCCGATATTGCGCAACTGAGGGCAACATTCGGCCCGATTGGGCCTTCGCAGATGTCTGCAAGTCTCCAAATGGACATCAGTGAGGATTAAACCGCAGCCGACTGCCACTTGTCCGCTACGGTAGCCGCTTGTTTTAAAAGGCATTCCTAGACGGCGAGGAGCGTCTACCGCCACAAGCTCGCAGACGGCAAACGCCGGCCTGCTTTTTCCAAACACGGCAGGACGAAGCAGCCATGCGCAAAGTGAACGTTCCCCTTCCTTGCATGCGTTGCTTCCAGAGTGCGCCGATACTTTTAGGTGAACAATAGCCTTGTCTGAGTGTCCCTAAACGCACCGTGCTACGCTAATCCCTGGCAAATAAACAAGTGCCAAGATTAATGATTGCATAAAGCCATCCCAAAAGCCCCAGAATAATCAGCTCTCCAGCCTGTTGGGTTTCCAGACAGCAGCTCTGGGAGTCAGCTGACAGTCACTGTTTGCCCCTTTGGCTTTTTTCGGCCTCACAACAGACGCGAATTGTTCGCTTTTTATTTTGCGTCACTAACATGGAGTTGTCAATATTTTCCGCATGAATGAATGGACACTCTAAAAATTATGGATTAAAAATGGACCGATCCACTTTATGGGTTGTTTTATACAAAATGACCAAATTTTCTGACCCAAGTAAAGGATCTGACCAATATTTATGAGTTGTATCACACTCAAAGGCCCATTTCTTCACTCAAAGTTGGGTCCAGTCGGCCCATTTTTGACCCATAGTTGAGTTATTTTTCACCCAACTTCATTTTAGAGTGTAATTGTGCCACAGACCCTTCATGTTGAGCTCACTAGTACTTTTCACTAGGGCTGCAACTAGCTATTATTTTAATAATCGACTCATTTATTGATTATTTTGTTGATTAATTGATGAATTGGATAAAATGCTTTAATTTCCATCCTTGTAATTAAAACCAGAACATTATTTCAAATAGTGCTGTCTTTATTGGATATTTTTAGACTCGATTATTCGATTGTTTAATCGACTAATTGGATTATTTTTAATTTTGCATTCAAGCGTTTTTCCAAAGTAAACAGATGTTTGTAAATGTCTTATTTTGATTAAAACAGTCTTCTTTCATGAATGAAATCTTCTTTCTGTATGCTCTAGCATAAAAAAACACAAACAACGTATAAATACGTCTATGGGACACTTAAAACTATTTAAAATAGAACGCATTGATACGTTTTGGGGAGCAAATGAGTTAACGGTGCAGAAAACAAATTAAATAGGATTAAGAACTGGTTTGGCCCATAACATGTTGTAAAATAGGCAAACATGTAAATCAATTGTTTTTCAAAATAAAAGCAAATGTGTTATTTTGATTTCACATTAAGATCCTCAAGCAGCTATCACAAATTGGTGAATATTTACTATTGAGAAGCGGAAATTAGGAAAATATATTTAAAAAAAAAAGATGTCTAATTAATGAATCGATTTGATGAATTAGATAATCGAATAGTTGGCTAAATCGTTGAACCTCGACTTTTCACAGCACATTAAAAATCCACGGAGGAGTGTGCGTAAAGTGATAAATCACATCCCAGTTGACAAAACAAGGCTATTAAAACGTCATTAAGGAGCGTGGACTCTCGCTCTACAACAATAACATGAGCCGCGTTGTGATGAGAGAAGACCGGAGAGGCCGAGTCGAGAGAGGGGGGAGGGGCCGGACCACTCGTCCGCCCGGGCAGGGGAGCGTGGGATGTTGAGATGAAGTGGGCCGGCCCTCTTCAGGAGGTCGCTCGGCAGCATGAAGGAAGAGGCAGCCCCGCCTGCCTAATGAGGGGTGAAGCCAAGCCCCCTGCGGGAGCCCCTCAGGCACATTCATTAGGAGATGAAAAAGTATTTCCTGTGGCGGTGCAAGTGCCCGCCTCCATTCGGACATGTTTAATTTAGGGAGGCGGGAGGAACACACGAGGCCGCTGCCGACCGGGTCACCACAACAAAGCGACATCACGCGTTGTGGGACGCCACCTTTGAAGCTTACGCAATCCGATTAGCGAAGGTCAAGCGGTCGCTCTCGTCTCGTCAGACCGCAGAATGCGATCTCAAGCTTCCCATTGCGCAATACGTTGCATTTTCTTGCGTCTTTACAGCTCTGGGCCAAAATAATAGATTGATTTAGCCGGTGGTGGTTTGTGGAAAGGAAGCAAGGATTATGCTAATGAGGCCGTCAGCGCTGCCAGCCAAATACAGTAAAAGAGACGAGCGCTGCGTTGGGAGCTTTGGGAAGACTCTGAGAGGTTCATTTATAGGATTGCGCCAATCTCGTTCACTGATGCATCTCGGAAATGATATTGCAGCAGGTAGGCTGTTTGTGTCAGGACAAAAAAGTAGACGGGAAAGGCTAGCAAATATGCAATCTTGTGTAATTAGCAACCGCTAACCTTTGGGGTGCTAATCCCGTATGAATTGTGGATTTGTACATCAAAGGCCAAATGACTTAAGACGAAATTCGGGTTACATCGCCAACGTAGGAGCCGTAACTTGAGGACTTCCTGTATCGGTATTGGGACATTACCCTTATTTCAAGGTATCGGTACTCGTAATAACCGATACTAGAATTGGCCGGCCACTTGTGGCTGTTTTACAATCAACACATACATGTCTGACATGTTTGACATAAAGAAGCCCATTATGATCTACAAGCACATATTTAGTTGATTAATTATTATTAATAATTAGTTTTGGATAATCAATTATTGGATAATCAAATGAATCGATAACCATTTTTGCTAATCGTTTAGAGACCTACGATTGTCCGAATGCTCAGAATTTCAGCCTCTCAAAAGTAAATGTTCACAGAGTTTGCATATTCATTTACCATTTATCCTGAATCTATTTGTATTGGGAACTAATTGTAATTGTGGTTTAGAAAAAAAAAAAAGAGGAAAAAAAAGAAAGACAAAATCCAGTTTAATCATATTGGTGAATGGAGTTCACATATTTTGTGTAATGTTTTATCGACACTAAGAACAAGGTTGGTGAGTACATCAGTGTCTCTCACGTGATATTGCTTAACTCATTTGCTCCCAAAAACGTATAAAAACGTTCTATTTTAAATATTGCCATGTTCCCAAAGACGTATTTATAGGTTTTGTTTTGTTTTTTTTATGCTAGAGCATACAGAAGGCTTTGATGCAGCCTCTGACCTGCAGAGAACGGTTGAATCAATGGTAGTTATTACACACACGGCCAGCAGGTGGCAGCAGAGTATAAGAGATCAACCACTGTCATGTTGTAAAAAGCTTCTCTAGTGTTTTAAAGCGATTTGTGAATAATGATGAAACTTGGCTATATTCTAATGCTAATTGCTGCAAAACGGATACAGACAGAAACATACTTTTTTTCTGATGAAAGAAGAGACTCTAATCTTTTTTTTAAATTTAGGTTCCATGTTTTTATAACAATAGAACACAATATTCTGTGGGCCTTGCAAAATCAGTCAAAATACAGTAAAACAGCCGGGAGCGAAGGGGGTTGGCTTCAGTGAAAATGGCTGGGAGTGAATGAGTTAATTGCCATTGTGTGTGTGTGTTTTTTTTAAATCACTAAACAATATCAAATAAGTTTATTAAACAGTAATTGGAGGGGGCACTTATTTTTTTAAATCAAATTTTATCTTGCATTTATGTGTATCCAATTATTTGATTAATGATGAAATAATCAATAGAATAATCGATCCTAAAAATATTTGACATGTGTCGTCCTAAGCGCTTTACCAAGCTTCATATTCACTTTTTTTTTTTTTGCAAACATATTGACGTAATATGTCAATCTAAGGAACAATTTTCCTTTTTTTAGTTAAAAAGAACTTAAAATACTTTCGTGCACAGCCTTACTTACTTATCACCTTTAACAGAAAGCCTTGACGTAGCAGTTTTCAAAATAACTACATTACATAAACAATGTATAACGACTTTGATTTATCGATCGATCCCATCTTTGCATTTTTTTTGCTGTATTTCCGCTTCGACGTGAATTGAGAGGGGGCAAACCGAGACGCCTCAATAATTCAGCACGCCACTGTTTACATCCGCCATCTTGCCTTCGTTGCTCGCCAGACCCCGAGAGCTAATCAAATCATCAATAGTTTGCGTGCATTTGTATAATTCAATCACGTGCCTGACATTCAAGGCCGGGCAACTCCAACTTGACAACTTTGCATTGAGGACGCCTGAAGCATTTATTTTTCTTTAATGAGAGACACCAGCCCTCACATGTGTCAGGGGTGCGCAGCGTGAGAACAATGGGGCGGGCTTTAATTCCATCAATCTGGCGCGTTTATCCGTGTATCACATCAATAGCTGTCGGATAAGCGGGAGGAGATGAATCACGTCAAGGCTGCTCTGAGCGTATTCAGACTAATAAGTCCTTTTACAAGTCAAGGGTGAACGCGGTTACATGCGGCGGGTGACAAATTGAGAGTGCGGCTCTTCAGCGGCCAAAGAATACGAGCTCGGGAAACAACCTGAGACAAAGACCGTCCTTCCTCCCTCCGCTTGCTTTGGTGACAGAACCGACTGGCGATGAATTAACAATGGCGGTATTTGAAAGGCCGAACGCTACACCTCGCCGATAACCCGAGGAGGTTTACTTACCATCCGGTAACAAGAATCCCACAGTTACACTTCTTTGACCGTTTTAACGGATACTCCGCTGTGAAAGCTATTGAATGACATGGAAAAAAGTTGACTCAAAAACAAAACAGACACGATTTGCGCTTAATGTTACAGCGTTTGAGTGTTGTCACTCTCAAATCATTTTAAAATGGATTATCCATCGAATAGTCAAGTTTTTTTTTCACTGATGTTGGACGTAAGTTGAAATGAGTGGATATTAAGGGTGTGCCCAAAAAATTATTCTCATTTAGTACGATTCTGAATCGATTTCAACTCATTCACTGCCATTGACGGCTATAGACGTCAAAAATTCATTTGAGCTATTTCTATTAGTTTAACATTTTGCCCCCCACTTTGTTAACAAGAGTATGAAAACCTAGAAGAAAATTATTGTACATTTAGAACAGATATTTGTGATTAATCGCGAGTTAACTATTGAAGTCATGTGATTAATTACAAATACAAATTTTAATCGCCTGACGCCCCTAATTTTTAAGAATTTAATCGCCTGACGCCCCAAATTTTTTTTTATAATCTTTTTTAAAAAATAAAATAAAAAATAATTCAAGAAAAAAGGTCTAGGTTTTCATACTATTGTTAACAAAAGTGGATTTTTTTTAAACTAATAGAAATAGTTAAAATGAATTGTTGACGTTTATAGCCGCCAATGGCAGTGAATGAGTTAAATGCCCCCAAATCAATTCTATTTAAATTATTTTATACTGTCTTGCCTTTGTCTGTGTGTGCCTTTATTTGGAGCGCTGTTCATGTTGTACCCGGTTTAGCCACTGAGGGGCAGTGTGGTTCCATGCGGTCTAATACACTGTTAAGTTGTAGCCACATTAGAGAGTAGAAGGAAAAAGTCACGACCAAGTTATTCCAATAAAAGTAGTTGTTTTTTTTTGCAGTGTGGAGCCGTTCTTTTAAATGATAAAAGTGTCGTGAGTAGCGCGAGTCAGACTGGAGTAGATCATTATGATTCCTTGCACATCTATAGATTGAAGCAAAAATAAGCCTTTGCTGAACGGTTAGCAATTGCGATTAACGTGCTAGCGATTACAACTTAATTACCACCATAAACGTCAATTGACGTTAACCACGTTTTTTTCCCCTTAATGGGCAGTGCAACATCTTGTGCAGCGCTGCTTTGTAAACGGGGTTGTGAAAATCCAAAAACAGCCACTAACTATGGCCAGCAGATGGCAGCATTGTGTTTCCTTTCAATGGGCTCCCCCCGTATCAAATTACAAGAAAACATGGCGGATCTTAGGAAATTTTTCAAGGATGTCGTAAATGATCAAAGCCTTTGTCACATTAAATCTAATTCACAGAGCGTCACTAAACAAAAAAATATTAACGTCAAAGTCCCTGTTGTGCAGAAAATGCATCTTTTTCTGGAAAAAATCGTTTTCTCGTCATTTTTGCTTGATGTCACTCAAATGGCCTATTTTCAAATGGTGATTACTAAAGAACGGAATAAGGTAGAAACATACTTTTTTTTCCTAATGAAAGAATGGAACCCAATATTTTATATGGTTCGACAATGTTCATCTTGTCATAGCACACAATATTCTGTTTGCCTTGAAAGATGAGTGGAAATGCTCAAAATCAGGTGGCACTGTAGGGGTTGTTTTATTTATTTTTTGGTAACGTTTGGCAGTAAAAGAGTTAAACAAACACTAATACCATTTAGTTCACATATACATCATTATAGCTGTGCCCAAATGTGCACACTACTCCCTATATATAGTGCACTACTAAGGACTCATGTCATTTTGTAGGGAAATGTGGATCTAGAATTGCGGATATGGGATATTGTAATGGTAAAAAAAGACAACAGGGTATTATAAACATTTTGTTAAACAGGTTGTTACATTCACGGGTTCCCCCCCACTCTAGTGGTGTTATATAAGATAAGATAAGACAAGATAGGATAACGTTTATTAATCCTACAATGAGGAAGTACTGGCTTGCACTGTACTTGTATTTTGGTTTCCTATTAATAGCCAATCGTCCATTTTGTAAATTCTCAATTCATTCCTCTAAATTCTTACTACACGTTACCTCATTGTGAGCTGAATTTCGACCCCCCCAACAATACATGATAGCCATCTGAGGAAAGCTTTAAACGACAAGGTTGCGCTGCCACACATTCAATACGAAAATGTTTCCATTACAAAGGGTAATAAAAATGAAGATATTTGATTGATAATGCCAGAGGGCGTCGATTTTCACAATAAAAAACATGATTGTTTTTGGACTGCATCACCCTGAGAGCTGTTTGGATTTCACCTCTCATGAAGCTAAACAAAGTCACCAAAACACGTGCGCTCGTACACCGCCGCAAACTACAAGCATGAATATAAACATACTGTTAAATGAATAGCTGCGTGACAGTGTCTGCAAAATGCTTTGCAAAGGCAGAATATGATCAAGTTTGATGTCTTTCGTAATAAAAGGCGGCAGGTTTGGGCTGCGGTCCCGGCCGCGTGAGCGCAATAACGTCAGATTTATTATCAGATCAAAAAAAACATATAAAACACTTTGAGGGCCGACTTTAAGCGGTAGCAATAACCCAGCGAGCGGCCCAAATGATGATTTATGTACTCTGGCTGGAGGGAGCGCATGGGACAGTCGTGTACAGTACGCTACGTACGAGGCTGGCGGCGGGCGGGAATGCCTTTGCTGTGAAATTGCTTCATCTGTTTACAATTCCATTTGGAGTTTATGAGAAAGACATGCTGATGTATCGCCGCGCTGCCGCGAGAGCATCCACACAAAGATTCATCTCTCACTTAGAAGCCAAATGATACGTCTAATTTGCTGCAAGCGCCGTTATTTTTAACCCGGCGAGCTGTCAAACAACGGAGCATGACTCTCGGCGTCGGCGAGTGTTAAAAGGTTGCCAGCGTTCTCTTTGAGCGGATTTCAAAATGCACATTCACTACTGGCTGATTGATACGAAGGTTTTTTCTTCTATCAAAAGCGGAGGAGTGAGTTTAGATGCTCACGTCGTTAGCAACTGATGGATGCCTTGGAAACGTTTGAGAGGAGGAACGGCTTTGTTGCCGTGCTTAGGGCGGAACCGGTTTTTAAAAAATCATCTAATTGCGATCTGTGACTTAATGGGAGATTATTTTGTATTTTTGAACAATCACCCCCCAAAAATAATAATCTGTCCTACACTAAATAATGATAATAATAATGAGATTTATTATGCAATAATGTTTTGGTTTTATACATAAAGACTAATGCTAAAATAAAGGCAAATGAACCATTTTCAGTGAACAGTTTTTAATTTCCTTCTTTGCAGGCTTTGTGATTTGAAAACTAAAAATTTGAATTAAAAAAATCTTAGTTGCACATCCCACAACTGGCACAATATTGTCTAGTTGCTATAGAAAATGTATTTATTTATTTATTTAATCATTAAATAAAAATTTTCCTCAAGCAAATGCAATTTTCATCTTGTAGACTATAACTTCATTTAAAAAAAAATTGGATTGTTCTCACAAGTTGAAGATAAAATTCATTACGTTATACATTTTGTTTCTTTAAAAAAAGATATTTAGTTTTACTTCTAGCAAGATTCTGAAAAAAATAAGACCTTATTCTCTTACAATTATGACTATATTTTCCAAAAAAAAAAAATATTATTAATTAAAAAAAAATAATAATAAAAAAAAAAATATATATATATATATATATATATATATATATATATATACATACACTTTATTCTTGTGTGGTTACAAATTAAAAATTTAAATTAAAAAAATAATTTTGTAAGGTTGTCACCTGTTTTCTAAAAATATGTGACTTTACTGTCATATGATTAAGATTTTCCCCGAAAATTATTGAACTAATCTCATAAGATTTAGATTTCTTTTCATAAAAACATAATAAGAAATTGAAAAATAATACTTTTATTCTCGTACAATTGAAATATTTTTTTCTTTTTTATTTCCCGTAAGAGATTATGACTTATTTTGTAATTAAAAAAAAAAAAATTGTTCTTAAGGTTTCAACTTTTTTCCCTAGAAAATAGTAGAACTTAATACGTGTATGATTATGGTAAGACCTAAAAAAAAGACTTGTCAATTGTCTAATCACGGTGGCATTCAACAGTTACCTAATGAAAAATTACTAACATCACGCTCAATCTTAGTAGAAATTCTTGTTACACTGTGTTGTCTTAAGTGCACTGCAGTGCTAACGTACAAATCTGCCATATTGCCTCGCCTCTACATTATTCATCCCACATTTAAAATGGTGACTCACTGGCTTTAAAAAAAAAAACCACACATAACTTCATCTTGGAAGCTCTTATTTAATTTAGTCGTTTCTTTCTTCACGACGGGACATCTAACAATATTTCACTCTGCTAATTTTCAACACCACCACAGGAAGGAGGAGTAATATTGTTGAATTATCGCATTGGGCCATTACTGCCATTGGACACAGTTCAATGAACTGGAGAGGCTGCAGCCTGGTATTATTTAAATGAATACTAATAGATTCTCAAGCCGGGCCGTTGTGCTATAAAGGTGAACATTTTAGCACCTTTGCCGTTAAAGAACAGCAGCTAAATCGAATCAAAAGTCAACATGGCGAAGGGGAATATCTTTGCGTGACTTATAATATCCTATAGAATATAAACATCCATCTCACGGGTGAAAACCTGCAAAGTCCACACAGGAAGGTCCGAGCTGAGAATCAAACCACTGCGAGGCAAACGCGCTAACCACTAAGCCTGCCAACTTAATGAATTAGTGTGAAGGCGGCGTTACCGAACTGCCCACTCATCTAATTCATCTCGTGTAAACAGTGCTCCAGTGAACGAGTACATTTCCACTGTCCTAATAACCAGCTGACCTCTAATGTTTGCTAACTCCTGCTTTACACTCTGTTACATAAGAGTGCGCGCGCGTGCGCGTGTGTGTGCGCGGAGACACGCAGGGACTGAGCTGTACTCACTTTGCCGGGCCCCAGCAGAGGCAGCTGCCTTTGTGTATTCAGCAGGCGAATGACACTTCACATGCGCCGTGTGTGACTTTCGCCGTTACAATAATTCAAGAAACAAAACGGCACTCGTGGCGCCCGACCCACGCGGCCGCTCTCCCGGAGCTCCACGCCGGCTATTATAGAAAGCGCTCTTGACCTCGCTGTTCAACTATAATCTGCTGTTGTTATTGCCTTTAAATCTCCCTGCAAGGTTCTGCTTCTGCTTTGAATAAAACATCACTCTCGGATATAAAAAAAGAAAAGAAAGAAAAAGAAAATCTGGAATATCTAGCATGTCGATGTTTGTGGTATCAGGTGTAAAAACAGACTTTTTTCGAAGCATAATGCTTCATACTCAGAAGAAAAACATTTTTTTTTTAGCAAGCACCTGAGCGTCTATATAATCCTCTCAAAAGTTGTAATGTGCTTTCTGTAGAATTTTGATTTCTCCTCAAATAGCAATGCTAAGTAACAGCACAAAAAAAAAAGTATTCTAAAAAATTCACAATTTAAATATTTGAACAAAGTTGTAGATTAGAACACAGGTGCCCTACCTTTTTGACCCAAGATCTACTTTTCAAGTAGCCAACCTCCCGCGCGCGGCCTTTAGCCATCATGCTAGCTTGAGACCGACGAGAAGTTGAAATGTGCTTTCTGTAGAATTTTGATTTCTCCTCAAATAGCAATGTTAAGTAACAGCACAAACAATAAATAAAAAATAAAAAAAAAGGATTCTAAAAAAATCACAACTTAAATATTTGAACAAAGTTGTAGATTAGAACACAGGTGCCCTACTTTTTTGACCCAAGATCTACTTTTCAAGTAGCCAACCTTCCGCGCGCGCGCTTTAGCCATCATGCTAGCTTGAGACCGACGAGAAGCCATGCTTTTGGCGTGAACACACAGAAGTTGTTTCATGCGGAGTCTATGGAACCAACCATGATCGACTGGTTGGGCATTTTGGGTGTAATTTTAATTAATTAATTTTATAATTTGAATTCATTAATTTAAAAATGTTCTGTAACCTTCCCATGTGGACTTTATTTGACCTTTTGTAAACTTTTAAAAGGTCAAATAAAGTTGGAGTTTCAGTTCCAGTAGTCCCTGATTGAAGCTTCACTGTCACAATGTACTTATGATGAATCCTAATTCGATCAAAAACCTGTTATGAATTTTGCCATTCATTCCCTTGATATAGAACAACAAATATGTAAAAAGTACTGAAACACTGAATTTTTGGGTCATGTGAATTCAAATGTTTTGAGGAGGTCAAACTAAGTTCACCTGTACACTGCATTTTAAGTTTATCATGATAATTCCTAAAGCTAGCTAGCAAAGAGCTAACAATTTGTTTTTAGCAGTTCCTCTCCTTAACGTGGGGAGAGAAGTGGATGGTCTCACCATTAAGTCCCACTTCCAGCAGCTGTCAAACTTCCCTATTATGCTAAGATCGAAACACTAAAATGGATGCATGATGGCCACCATTCAAGATCCGCCACAACACTTTCCTGCGTGATGTCAAAGCAAGAAACGCCAACATCAAAAACAAACCCCAAATACCAGGAAGAATGATTGCTCTGTTCTGCCCTTTTGACACACTGGATCCATTTCTCTGCCTGTTGACTTGGCACAAACGTCCCCCCCCCCCCCCCCCCCTCGTTACAAAAGAGCAAACAGCTCGGGGAATTTTCTGAAAAACCCATTGCAATTCTCCTCCACGCTAGTTAAATTACAAAAGAGGTCACAGCGGGGGGAGCTCAGAGCATAGCGACCAATCGACGGGCAGGCGATTCTCTCCGCTTGTTTGTCAACATGGCGGCTTGCGTAATTGCTATAATTGTCAGGCTGGAGCTCGGAACAAAACGGGGGCGTCGCTTTTTTTGGCGAGCGCGGGCCATGTCATTTTACGGACACGTTTCTGGAGGCGCAAGCATGTTGCGGCGACAGCCCGCCTGATAAAATGGCCGCCTTTTATCTCTGCTGTGCATATGAAAGGCTTATACTTCCTCCATGACAGATTCTACGCCTCATCACCGTGGGATTTGCCTCCACACGCCACAAAAGACGCTGAGAGCAAAACAATGTAATACATGTGCAGCCGCATTTCAAACACTGTCAAATGATGTGGATGCATGTTGCGAGTGCAGTGGGCTAGCTAGCATAGGCTATGCCTAATGAGCTCCAAATTCTTAGATGCTTTGTATTCCAAAGAAAACCCAAAAAATTGTTGCTTATATTCTCAGCTCTATAACTCGTATAATATGTTTTTAATACTTTGACCTGCACTCTTAAAAACACATTTATACGTTTGTTTGTTTTTATGCTAGAGCATACAGAAAGAAGGCTTTGATACAGTTTCTGACATGAATAGGTCGCTTAAAGCAATGGTAGTTATTACCCCCTCAAAAAAACGGCCAGTAGGTGGCAGCAGAGTATAAGAGAGTATTTTCAACAAGTTTGTGGTTAATGATGAAACTTAGCTATATTGTAATGTTAATTGCTGCAAAATGGAAACAGATACAAATATACTTCTTTTTTTTTCCTGATGAAAGAAAAGACTCCAATCCAATCTATTCTGTAGACCTTGCAAAATGAGTCAAAATCCAGTAAAACAGCCGGGAGCGAAGGGGGTTGCTTCAGTGAAAATGGCTGGGAGTGAATGAATGAAGCAGCAAAATACACCCGTTTTAGCAATCTCGGGGGGCGGCCATTTTGCCACTTGTTGTTGACAGAAAATTACATCACAGTGCTTAAGTTGTCAAGTCACTAGTGGGGGCGCAGTGAACAGTATTGTAAAGAAAATGTTTGTGTTGACTTCCACTTCCCCTACCTGTCTCCTTAGAATTTTTTTAAACGCACCTTACGCCCTGAGTAATACTATAAATGAATTTATTTAACAACATGGCCTACTAAGAATGACAAATGATTCCCCTACATACATATTTGCAGAAGCTACTTTTTTGAATTTATGACATTTTGTATGACGCATTTTGTGACCTCTGTTTGTGTTGCGTTGGCCAAGTTCAAGGCTCACATTCTGAAATTCAATATTCTCTCCATGGATGCATGCATCATCAACTGAGGACGACTCAGTCTGTTGTCAAGACAACACAACAGGAGAAGTGTGTTGAGTTTGATATCGGAAGCTAAGAGGCGGAGGGGGGAGGCCCGATACCTTGCCTTGTCCCGGCTGTACAATCCAGAGTGAACTTGTACACATCAATTGTTTTTTTCACATAATAAAACTGTCAATATTTAAAATGGCACTTTTAATCACACATCCAGTAAGGAAATGTATGTGGCCCCAAGTAGCGCTGATGATAATTTTGCCCCCCACCCCTCCCCCTCGCCATCATTTAAGTTCCTGATTTAGAGCCTCCACTGAACCAACAGGTTGATGTTTTTTCCAAATCCACATAGCGGACCCTGAGCTGTGACTTGAACCCAGAACCGTTCAACTGTGAAGCAGCCATGCTAACCACTTATCACCGTGCACAAGGAATCATTACGCAACCTTCAATTATCTTAATAATCTGTCGTGACTACTTGATATGATAATGATATAGTCCCTGTAATGACTGTGATGAAGTCGAGTCGGCTGCGCTGAGTGTGAAATACAATAATTTGTTTCATCGCCGCCGAGCGGCAACGCCATCAACCTGACAGCCCCCATAAAGCGCTTTGTGTGGCGTTCTCTGATTGCTCTTTACCACCAAAATAAACAACTTGGCTCCTTTCAGTTACGCCACTGTAATTTGCTCCAACTGCGGAAGCATTTATCTATAAATTTATTTTCAATTTGGAGGTAAGCTGCCGTCATGAAAGCTAAATCACTACCAGGGAGAAGATTATTCTAATTACTAACCAGCTGTCGCGCATGCCGCATGTGTCACAACACGCCACAACCCGTAATCAGTTTCACACAATCATTTTAGCACACATTTACATCTTAAGACATTGAAATTGTCTTCATTTGTATGGTAATGTTGCAAAATTAAAAGGCGCGTATGCTCCGACGGGGCGTGACGGAATCGAGAAACGTACATTTTATGGCCAATTTGTGATGCAATCTCAAAAGCTGAGTGTCACACTGATGTTATTTCAGAGTCTCCACTTGGCCAGCTGACAGCAGGGGAATGCGACAAACACACTTTTAATTTCAAACGGACGTACGGGGGGGGGGAGGGGCATCCGCATTAAGCATTAAGCAAGGCAGAGTAGACAAACGCTCTCATGTGAAAGCCCATCTTGTTAAAGCTTGGGCTGAATTAGACCATAATGCCGGCATTGCTTGCTCCCCGGGGTTTTCTTTGCCATTTGTACTGTTAGCGCTTGCAATCCCCCTGACAGGCCTGTTTATGACTGCTCTGCCATCAGAGGGCCCGGGCCGAGCCTTCATTAGAGATTAAAGTGACGGTCGCAAAATCCAAAGTGATCGCCGCCTCCCGAAGCCGGGGCGAGGCGAGACACTCAGTGGGCTTAAGCACATGAACATCCATAGAGGAGACCAAGCGTCTGCACATTTTGCCAACGTTACAAAGAGATGTTTGATTCAAGCACATGCTATAGTGGAGCCTCTGAGGTTGAAAATAATTTGTTGTTGTCCCATGGTGAGGAAACGCATCAGAAATCAAACACACACAATTGTTGTGCGGTTCATTGTGTGCATTTTGAGAGAGGTATGTGCAAATGAAAGCTAGATAGAGCTTGTGTAAGCATTTTTTTAAATACCAGAAACAAAAAAATGGTTGCAAAGCAATTTTGGAGCTGAATTTCTGACTTCTTCTGACAAGTCACAAGAAGGAGTCATGCCATGTTGCCTACAGCAAAACTCCTTTCAACTTTGCATTTCCTTTCGATTGGGTCATTTTAGCCCTGGGTTGGCTGGCAACCAGTTCAGGTTGTACCCCGCCTACTGCCCGAAACCAGCTGGGATAGGCTCCAGCGCCCCCCCGCGACCCTTGTGAGTACTAAGCAGTTAAGAAAATGGATGGGTGATTTTAGCGT
The DNA here is from genome assembly GCF_051991255.1 of Vanacampus margaritifer. Lineage (NCBI taxonomy): Eukaryota > Metazoa > Chordata > Actinopteri > Syngnathiformes > Syngnathidae > Vanacampus > Vanacampus margaritifer. The sequence continues at coordinate 18,348,131 of NC_135437.1, read as the reverse complement.
ATGGTGATAATTGGTGCTAGCCTCTGCCAGAGCAGTTTTCCGAGTGTGCTGTCACAAGTTTTTCGAATGTTATGCAGGAATTAAGGAGTTAAATCTAACAAAACATGGCTTTTACGAGCTTGCTGGCTTCCCCAAAATTATGGGAGTGTCACTCAGTAATATCGTTGTTTGCCTTCCACTAACACTTCCAATTCCATCACTTCTAACTTCAAGGATCCATTATGAGAACTATCAAAGCTAACGAAAGCGCAAAACCTTTGTAAATACAGTTGTTTCCAACGTCCATCTTGAATCAATCTGAGTGAACACGCAATTTAGCGCCCGCTATACATTTGTTGTATAAATTGCTCTTCTCTTCTCATTTTCTTCTTCTATGAACACCCCCTCGTTGAGGCTGAACACTGAGCAGAGATACTATTTTGATGCTAGCTAAACTGAGGTCTCGCTTAAGCTGACATTTTACACGACGAAGATTCTTTATGCATTACGTTATCTTTATAAGTTTCCATTTGTATGTTGCTACGTAGCAGATATGTGATTTAGGCAAACGCAATGAATGAGCGATGTCTCTATCGGCATAATTTGAATGCTCGCTGGTAGCTATCGTCGTGATTTCCACTGACCTCAGAGGTTAGGCTCCGAGGAGCTCCTCGCCTTTTGTGGTGAAGCTTAGCCATCTGCTAATCCACAGCTGGTGGGACTTTATTACTGATAGGAATTAATAATAGACTATGTGCAGCTGGATGGAATTCCTGGCCTCCTCGCCATAACCCTGAACTCTCAAGCCCACCCCCCCCACCCCATCCCAGTTATTATCTGCAATATAGTCGTGTGTTTCTCCCTTGAAACCCTGCAAAGCAACCTGCTCCATTAGCACTACTCTACAGCCATGCTAATACAGTCGTTCTTCCTTTTTAATACAAGTGAACTCACTCCGGAGTTTAAATTCAGCAAATTATTTTACACCTATACTGTAGATAACAAAGAGCAATGCATAACAATAGCGCTCAGAAATAATGGCAGACAGAGGTTAAACAAAGCGTCAACCAGCTTTTATACAAACTACACGCCTATTCCTCCATTAAAATTCCTGCTCTGACTCACAGAACAAAAGAATTACTCTCGCGGGGGGGTGGGGGGGTTCAGAAAACAGGCACCTGTCAATCACAGCTCCTGTGACTCCATATTTCCTGTGTCAGAGGCTGCCGGATGGAGAAATGTGCAATATTCTGATAATATTTCATGCAAACTAATGCAAGTCAGAACACTTCGCTACTGGCCAGAAGGAGGGGGAACGAGACCAGGTAATTATCGGTTTGCCCCAAGGCAAGAAATGATAGAGATTGCAGAGAAGCGGGACATTTAGCCCTGCTAATGAAGGCCCGTGTTTAGGCAGCACCAGGAATGGGGGGAGGTGGGGGGAGCTGAGGGAAGCTCGGCAGGCGGTAGACACTGATAAGACCTTCTTACATAATGGCCGTGTTCAGGGTCTGGACTGCTGTGAGGATGGACACTTGCTGTACCTCACACCAACTCGCCTTGGCATTTAATCAATTTAAGCAGAAACATGTGCTAATTCTACCTTAAAATAAGGTAGACATTGCCACAGGAACACACAACCCCATACTTAAGTATAACATTATAATATATAATAATATAGCTAGTAGCAGTAGTTCAGGCCAAATTTTTGGGGAAATCCTGCTCCAGCCTGGCTTTCCCCCCTGACATGTTCTCCCTCAAAGATGCATATTTAGAAAAAGAAGACAATTTAAATCAATTAATGTGATGGCCTATTTTCATTCAGGGTACTTATCTGTTGATCTTCACAAGACAATAACAACTAATTAGCAACTCTTGGATGTCGCACTAAAGGTTTCTTCCGCCCATTATTTTGACATACATCTACTTCCACATGATTTATCCGATTGAAATCATTACAATTTCAAAATACGGCAAAAATTGAGGCTTTGTGGGCAATTATTTTTCTCATTTCAAAAATTCACAGTTTTCTTAAAATTCAACAATTTCATTCAAAAAAATCCCCATTCATTCCCAATGGGTCATTCTACCCGACAGATTCACATCATTCCCATTTGGAATGCAAAACATTCCACTTATTTCGTTCACCTTGGGAACAATTTTCAACTTGCCAAAACATCTCGGTGAGCAAAAATTCAACATTTTCACCACAAAATTGACCTCAAGAAATTCCCTACTTACTCCCAATGACACATTCAACAAAACAGATTCACATTATTGTTCCCATTTGAAATTCAAAACACGTTTAATTCACTTTGGTAACTATTCTCAACATGCTGAAAATGTCCACGTCGCCCCCAAAATTCCCCATTTAGTCCCATCAACATCATTCCATGTCATTCATCATAATTCCACATTTCCATATTTTTTCATTCAGCATTTACAACACAAGTTGTCCAGAAATTTTAAATAGTAAAATGAGTACTGGTAATAGGTGGTAGTAGTTTATTAGCAGTAATAGTATGGCTAGAGGCACAAGTAGTACTAAAAGTAAGTAGAACTAGTGTGCTAGCATGTTGCGTCAGCCTTAGCATTAATGCTAACGTGACTCCCTTCAGTTATGCACATTTGCTTGTATAAACTTGTATGTCTTGTTTTCCACAAAAAGCTGTTGATGAAAGAAGAAGGAAGCTTAAGTACGCCTAGTCCAGTCTCGTCCAAATCCAAATTGCTGAATTAATTGGTTAAAGCTCTACTTTCAGTGAAATTTGGGGCAGATGATATAACATATTTTTTCATTCAGCATTTACAACACAATTTGTCAGGAAATTTTAAATAGTAAAATGAGTACTGGTAATAGGTGGCAGTAGTTTATTAGCAGTAATAGTATGGCTAGAGGCACAAGTAGTACTAAAAGTAAGGAGAACTAGTGTGCTAGCATGTTGCGTCAGCCTTAGCATTAATGCTAACGTGACTCCCTTCAGTTATGCACATTTGCTTGTATAAACTTGTATGTCTTGTTTTCCACAAAAAAGCTGTTGATGAAAGAAGAAGGAAGCTTAAGTACGCTTAGTCCAGTCTCGTCCAAATCCAAATTGCTGAATTAATTGGTTAAAGTTCTACTTTCAGTGAAATTTGGGGCAGTGGATATAACAGACCCTGACAGATGTAACAGATGCAGGAAAATACTTTCTTTGTGGGAGGAACAACTGTTCCCTGTTGAAAGTAATGGCTCTCAAATGTGAAGTGTATCACTAGCAAGCATCTCCACAGAAGAAAGAGACTCCACTCTCTGCTCTCTAACCCGGCATTACCCCCGAACCCGCCTTGTCGATTTAACCCTATTGAAGAGTGTTATGTTTACCCATCTCGACAGCCTTAGTTAAAGTGCTGAAAAATAAAAAGAGATGGCTTATTTTGTATATGCAGCACTTCCCCCAGGATGGATATGAAAGTTTAATCATGGCATTAGGATTCACAGGCATTCCCTCGCCAGACCTGCTTGCAGACATCGGAATTGCTAATTTGCTGCTTTGGTGGTTGAGGAGGGGATGAATGGTAACAGGAGTCTGATTTGTCCAGATAACCTTGAACCCTGCCGTCGGAATTCCTGTGGATGTACGTTGCTCAATCATTCCCTTTTATCTCCCATCTCGAACCGCTGTCCGCTGACACGTTGACAACCTTCTTCAGCCGATGAAATGCCACGGGCCAAATTATCTTTTAACATTTATCTTAAACAAAGCCTCTGACAATATCACAGTAATTGTGACCGGGTTTCTAATCTGAATTGTTAATTTCTATCGCTTGCCCAGACGCCACTGGAGGCGGCGATACGATAAGGAAGAAAGGTTCTGACAGGGTTATGAGTCAGCAGAGATGTAAAAATTCAAATTGGCCAGGCGAAGCAGTTTGGAGCTGATGGTGATTCAAGCCGACTCACTGGTCAGCCCTGCAGTACAGTACGGGAGCCCGCGGCTCCAACGTGGCTGTTACTCATATATATATACATTCATGCATTCAACATACACACATAACAAGGTGCTTCATCAGCAGACAACAAAGGAAACCCTGAATGATCTTTAAGACACATTACACTTCTCAAAAACATGCTCCAGAATCCATCAAATACATTATTGTGCTATTGTGCTAGCACTTTTTAACAACATTTACTAGCAGGACTTTTGGTCCATACTAGTGAGTTGATACTGAAATAGCACTAAACAAAAATGCATCCATACCTACATCAAAATGTATATACTGTTTCCAGCACCTGTAAGGCACCAGCCATGTTATACTGTTCCCCATGATTGAAATAAAATGTTTATAATTGCATATTGTTAATTGTTTTAAACCATAAATATACCACAAGGTATGATGATCCTTATCAACTTTAATATAATGTCGAAATACATTCATCCTCTTCTTCAATTAATGGCTTAAAGATGATTCTATTTGAAATGACGCGCCAGAAGTGCTTCGCAAACTGTTTAAAATACCAATTGGCAAGAAATGAGATGAGACCTCTGTTGTTAGTTAGCTTGAGATTTTCTTAAAAACATGCGACAAAGACTCCATGTAACTTCTACTAACAACCAAGGCTAAACTGAACTCCTCCCCGATAAAAGATTTAAACTTTCTTGAAACAATTACTAGTTTCCTAATAGCTAAGACTCATGAATAGGTAGTTTTTTCAGCAAATGGCTGTGGATAGGTTAGACTGGAAAAAAAAAAAAAAATCATGAATAGGTAAATTTGTAAATAGTGAGGTGTGGGTTATACTCCACAGTTTTAGTTTTTTACTGCCCTCCCTTATAGTGCCAGCATGTACTTATTAGCTCCAAGGACAACATGAGTAGCCCACCAGTCTGTTCTAAAAAAATAGCTCACTAATGATGGGACACTGTGACTTACTAAGAACCAAATATACTATATTTTGTTTTAAATAAAAATGCTATTTTATTTATATTTATAAAAATATATATATTTTTTAAAAGGTCATTTTAGAGCTGTAATTTTAATACTGTGCTATTATTGCTATCAAACATTTCAAAATCGACCCATGCCAATTCATTCAATGCAGATTTGAATTAAACTTGATTATTGATAGAATGCACAGTGGAAAAGGCATTAAAAAGCCCTTATCGTTGTTTTATTTTATTGTCCGTCTGTTATTTTATTTCCGCCAGCACAGGGAATTTCCTAGTATGACCTTAGCAAAGCATCAAGGCAAACGCGGGTAGAACATTTGCTTGTTTTAGCCTGTGCAGCAGCATGGTTGGGATCAGTGGTGTAGTGGTCCCTGGAGCGGCGAGTATACTCTCAAATTATTATTATCATATATTTTTTTAAGGTAGTCCAGAAAAAAAGTATTCTTTCAGAAACGGTGACATGTAAAAATAAAAAATCTGTCATTTGTACTTGCTCAACAATAATACAATTAGCATAACTTGTTAAGAACTATTTGGTAACACAAGTAGCCTGAAATAATGTAAAATGTATTTATCGTGAGGCAAACATAAAGTATATGTTATAAAACTAATTATAAAACAAAAATAATAATAAAAAACAGTCTGGTTAGACTTTAGTATTGTTTTGTGTTGAATCTTAAAATATTTGTCCCCCCTTCCTGGTTTTAATTTACCGGTACTTAAAAATCAAGCCTACATTAAGCTACTATAAAACTTAACTAGAGCATGAAGTTAGTGTGTAACCGGCAGCATCCACCGTGGGAATCGAACCCACGTCGCGATCAAGTATCCCGTGTACGAGGGCAAATCAGTTCACCAATTAGAGGCAGAGGAGGGTAGGCCATGACGGAACGAGTGAACGGTGTGCATCAGGGGGATTTAAAAGTGGGTATACACAATACTGACTGAAAAAGAAGTGGGTATACCCGCGTATACCCTGGACTACACCACTGGTTGGGATATTGCTGGAGATAAATAACTAGAGGAAATGAATCGTCAGTGTTGGAAGATGGAGCAGCAGGAGCCGAACTCTCGCTGTTTCCTGTCACAGCCTCAGCTTGTGCACATTCCGTCTCCACGCACGCCGCCATCTTTCACTCAGCCAGCCGCACGCCTCCTCGCCCACCGGGCGCACACGAGGCCCGGGCAACGTACGCCCCTGCCAAACATCCATTTACTCCCTGCAGGACTCCAGCGAATCTCGAGCAGGCCTGTCATTGAGACTAGAATTCCAGGCGCACCTGTGAGCTTTTTTTTTTTTTTTTCCCACCTTCCAGCTGCGCGTGTACAGAATGCAATACTTGGATTTAAATTGGGTTTGATCACTTCTCCGGCGCCGCCTGGTCCGGCTAACCGGCGAGACACGATGGAGGGTGGTAATTGCATCCCTGTGGAGAGGCTTCTAGCCGGCGAGGGAAGGTGGGGAATTGCTAGGTGACACATGTCCACTCAATTCAGCCCATTAATGCCAGAAAAAACTCACAACCTAACACCCACAGTATGCGCCGCGTGTACACCTGAGAGACAGTCACGGATTGGCTAATAAATGAGTAGCATGCCCTCATGACCACATATGTTCTTCACCTTTAACATCCCGGCCAGGATGCATGACGCTAACCTGCGGATGCACCCTTTGTCTTTTTTTTTTGGGGGGCTGCAGCAGAACAGATGGAGATGTTGGATGCTTTCAGGAATTATTAATGGCACGCTATGATCCCAAATGACCTTCGACAAATAGTCTCCCAGCACAGAAGTACACAGACATCCCTGCACATCCATATTGGATCCAGACAACACACCTGGCTCTGTGAAGAAACAGCCAGCCATCAGGCCTGTACTTGCACCTCTAATCCAGCGGGGAAGCTTCCTTTTTCTTCTTTTTTTTTTTTCTTTACTCACTCAAAGGCAGCACGGAGGCATCCAATCACATTAAACACAATTGTATGTTTCAGGAATAGATTTGAGATTTATGCGGCAAAAACACTAATTCCGCAAAGCCCAATTTGTTTCTCCCACAATGGGAACCATACACTGGAATTAATCCACAGAAAGCTGTTCCTGTAGTTTTAAAAATAAACCCTTCATGATTGGAGGCTTTTGTGCTCGCTCGGGGGATGTACTATTGTGACATCAAATCTATATTTCAAACATACATCCGTAATACGCATCAAATATCTGTTGCCTATGGATAACATTCAGCTCAGAAAGCAAACTGAACTGGAAACTTCAGCTGGATTCAAACACGGCGGCATAAATTGCACGCAACGGCAGAAGCATACGTTTTGAGATTATATAGTTGAATAAAAGAAACAATAATTATGATTATGCTAACTTTTTTCACCATCACATAGGCCAGAAAGCTTGTGCAACAAAGCACTTGCTCTTGTTTGGGTTGAACTGAGGTTATAGGGATTTCTATTTTTAGAAGGAGTTGCTGGCAATTAAGGGTGATCCAGGCAGCTACAGTATGTACTACAACCATATACACAAGCTCTGTGGCCTTTTGAGGGTATAAATGATGTGCTCTCAGAAGACACAGCAGGTCTTCAAAGCGCTACAATTGAAGGGGGAATTGATCAGACCATTTTCCCCTCACACCTGGTATGAAAAAAGAAAAAAGAAGAATTCATTATTTAAACAGTGTCCATCTCCACCTACTCAGAGACCTCTGGTTAATTACCTCAGGGCTCATTAATGAGGCTGTGTAAATAAATATATTTGTCTACTATGTATATCGTGTTTACTCAAGTTGAAGCCTGTGCAGAAAAAAAAAAAATCCCTTATGTATAAATTAGAATAATCCCACATCAAGAGAAAGGAAAAAATGCATGCTGTGATCAAAGCAGAGCGGGCGATGTAAACATGTGTCAAAAGATCAAAAAGAAAAAAAGAAAAAAGATGAATGTAATCCTCCGCCGAAATGGGCAAGGTATTCATTAGGCACTTGATCATTTTCATTTGGGGAGAAAGCATGCCTTGAAACATTTTCACCCTGGCATCTTTTGCGGCGAGGCTAAATAATTCAGTCATGAGGCTCTGTGAGGGAAAATAAAGAAAGCACTTTGTTGTAGAAAAACATGTAAAATTAGAAAATAAAAACCAAGCAGATTGTTGACACTGGTGCTCAAATTTTGCCTTAACACTAAAAAATTGAAAATGTATTTGTTGTAGATTTGTCTGACATTGTACAGTATTTACCAGGTTCCAATAGTAAGATCAGCTAAAACAAAACTTACATTTTCGATTCCAAAGAATGTATGACTTAATCAAAACTGGATTTGGAAAATACCTGCCAAGTACTGTTATGAACAAACACAATTTGATAAAACTGAGACCTGTGAACAACAACAAAAAATTATTAACACATTTGCTCCCATAAACGTATAAAAACGATCTATTTTAAATATTGCCATTGTCCCAAAAACATATTTTTGTTGTTGTTTTTTTCTAGAGCATACAGAAGGCTTTGATGCAGTGTCTGACCTGAAGAGGTCCCTTAAAGCAATGGTAGTTATTACAAAAAACGTCCAGCAAGTCTCAGCAGAGTGTAAGAGATCAACCAGGGCCATGTTGCAACAAGCTCTTTTCACCATTGTTTTCAACAGATTTGTGAATAATAATGAAACTTAGCAATATTCTAATGCCAATTACTGCAAAACAGAAACAGATACAAATATATATATATATTTTTCCTGATGAAAGAAGGGACTCTAATGTTTATTTTGGTAGGTTCCATGTTTTTTTTTTTATAGCAATAGAACACAATGTTCTGTGGGCCTTGCAAAATCAGTCAAAATCTAGGAAAACAGCCGGGAGCGAAGGGGGTTGCTTCAGTGAATGAGTTAATTGTCACCATGGTCTCCTGACTATGCCAGCGTGGAACTACCAACACATTTTTGACTGGCTAATGAGTTTATTTGGAAGTACGTTCATATTCATATTAACAAATAAGTTTCAATGTACTTGTAGGCTAAATGTTTAAAAAAAAAATAGAAGCATTTTTTTTCCACTTAATGTGCATGGGAAAAATGTAGAAAGAAAATCATTCACTCCAGACATAATAATAAACAATAAAAATGAGTAGAAAATGCTTATTTAAGTTTCTAACGTATAGACCAAATGCTAACAAAAAAAATGTTAAACCATTTTTTTTTTTATTAATTTTTTTTTTTTTTAAAAAGGAGAGCAATGATGATGTCAGATCGAATGAACAATACTGAGCTCAAAAAAACAAAAAAGACAAACAAAAAAAATGTTAAGCAACTTTTTCGAACTCAGTCAACACTTTTTAGCGTTTAGCCTACGAGAACGTTCAAACCTACTTGCAAATATGTTTGTGCAAGTATGTTAAAACGTATTTGCAAGTATGTTCGAACGTACATGCCAATATGTACAAAGATACTTGCAAATATGTACGTAAACGTATTTGCAAATTGGTTACAACATATTTGCCCGTCAAAAATGTTTACTGCAAATTCTCAGTCCCATCAATTTTTCCATTGAACCCTCTACTGTTGCTCAATGTCTGATTTACGTTCATCGTTATGGAGATGATCAGAAGCCAGCCAAAACAAAGTGTCTCAAAATAAAATATTATGCAGCAAAGTTTGTGTAAGAACTCAAATGTACTGTCACAAGGACACTAGCATTAGCATAAGAAAGCCCATTGTAGAACTTTCTGTGTGCAAACATTCAGCCCTTTGCAGTGCATTTGTGTGTGATAGTGGGATGCCCATTAAGCACAAGCCTGTGCAGGATTGATAGTAATTGAGACTGCTCTGTTTGGGCACACTCTCCTTTGCTGCCCCCAAGACACGCATTAAATGCATTAAAACAGCCATCAGTGCCGTCGGAATACGGCTGTCTTCCTCTCCCCTCCAACTATTGACAAAACAAAACTTTGAGATGACAGCTGCTGATTTGTAACCGAGCGACAGATCCCTGCGAGCAAATAAAGCAGGCGTACCCGTCTTTTGCTGGGAAATGTGTTCCCCGTTGACATAAATCCATTTAACAGCACATAAGCCCTTAAAAGTTTACATAAGGATACATTTTTCCAGCAACTGTGCAGCCATTTCCTTCAATTTAACTGATGCTTTTGTCCCGTGTGTTGGATTCGGGGAGCTTTGAAAATGAGCTAAGCTTTTTTTTTTTTTAACATCAAGCTCCTCTTTGCCCAAATTAGGCTCCTCTTAGAGAGCGATCATAAGCGCATCCCGAGACTCTCTTTGCTGACACGCTTGTTGTCTAGGCCGGACCGGGCTGAGCTGAGTGGCTTGCTTGACGAGGACCTGCGCTCAGCACTAAGAAAGCTCTTATTCTAGAAACAAGAAAGCCCAGGGGGAGCAAAGACAACAATAAGCCCAAAAAAAAAAAAAAATCTCCACTTGAAAACAAAAAACAACACAAGGACCCATCTCCCCCCCCCCATAGGAGACAGTGGTGGGTGATTGCCAGCTGCACTCCAGATTACCAGCCTTTTGGAGTCTTTGAGCAATCGCTGAGAGCTTGGAGCACCATCTCCAGCTCCTTAATCAGTTCAGCCGGGGAGGGGCGGATCCTGACGCGCACAAGGCTCAGCGCGATGGGGAATAAACTCATAATCAGCAATCAGATATTCCACATTGCGGGGAGGGGGTGGGGAGAGCTCAGCTCAGATAGGTCAAGGAGCTCTCTACAGACAAGTTAACCCCTTTTGCCCTCCTGCTGGAAAACTCACACACGGTCTCAAATTCATTTATGGCCTCATTCACAAATATCTAATTGTGAGCTATTGATAGTTTTTTTTCACACGTCCTTCATTTGCTCTGCTCGTTCCGATGTATGCGCCTGTGAGTAATGTTGCTTAAAGTAGAAACGTGAACATTTCTTGACAATAATATGTTATATGGGACCTCACTAATCTAAACATGACATTCCGATTAATATTACATTTGAGGAATAATAGTTATGAAGCAAAATCCAGCCATTTTTATCTATCTCAGGGGGCAGCCATTTTCTCTTTTTTTCCTCTTTTCTTCTCCATTTTGCCACTTGCTGTCGACTGAAGATGACATCAAAGTTGCTCAAGCAATGACCAATCACAACTCACCCGTTTTCAGAAGCTGAGCTTTGATTGGGTGTTACCTGAGACCTGAGCAACTGTGATGTCATTTTCACGTGACAGCAAGTGGCAAGATGGCCGCCCCTTGAGATGGATAAAAACGGCTACATTTTGCTGCTTAACTCATTTTCCACATAACGCAATATTAACCATAACCTAACCATAATATCATATTTAGACCAGTGGGGCTGCATAGAACATAATTAATTGTCCCCTTTAAGGGTAATAAACCACCACATAATGCTAATTGTTTTCTCGTATGCCCATAGAGTTTCCAATTGTATGTTAGCAAAACCTAATCAAAAAGGTGAAAGAATGTGCTATGCTAGCCAACTGGTTAGCATATCTGCCTAACATCAAAAAGTCCCGAGATCAAACTTTGGCTCTGGCTGGCTGATTTTTCAGTATCAATATGCATCGGGAAAGACAAGTGATCAATATCAAAAGAAAATACAGTCCATAAAATGTTTGTTAGAAATGGTGGCATTGTGTGTGCTATATAAGCAGAAGCTACAACATGGTGTTTGATTTATGCCACAATTTTAAGTATTATGATACTTGTATGTATGTACCGACACGATTAAACACTACCGGATGGATACGTGGTGTAGAAGTAAAGAAGTTCTCTGGTTTTGTCGTGCTAGCTCCGGTGTTAGCCAGTAAAACAATAGATGCAATATGGCAATGATTAGCCCGCTAAAAAAGTGAAGTAGTCCAAAACGGTTGGTCAACAGTTTATTAGTTTAGTTTAGTTTATTAGTAGTTTTTTACACACAAAAGAACTACTGTAACATCCTACGCAGAAGTCATTTTTTTTTATTAAAGGTTTAAAGACTACAGAATAAAGATACTAAATATGAAATCATCTTTTCATTTGACTGTATTATACCATAAATGTAAAGAGCTTGTTCCAGTTCTGACAAAAAGGCTTCATGTCGGGACTTGGTGAATGATGTCTGTCGCCCACAATTCTCCCCGACATTAATTCTGAGAAAATTGTTTCAAAGTATCATTTTCGCACACTCGTGAAGTTAGTAAACAGGGCTGGATTTCATTAAAATGCCATGTCCCCGAAACAGCCATGTGCAGCGCCTTTAAACAAAGTTCATTGCCTTGCACATTGCTTCTCCTTTCATCTTGGTAATTAGCACTGAAGCAGCATTTCTTCCATTTCAAATGTATGCATGAGCATAAAAATCAATCTTGAACAGACTGTTCCGGCAAGGCTATTTTCCTTTGTTATTCATGATGACAGTGTTTCTTTTAATGTGTCTTTGTTTGGGACGGCGAGTGCTTTTTCGACGTTAACCTGGAGAATGAGCTTCAACTTTTTAGCGAGCACATATGCGCTCCTTTGGGAGTTGCAAATATGCTATTAAGTGAATCTGTGCAAAGGGTCACAGATTTCAAGTTTTGGTCGATTGCCTCTGTTAGAACAGCGCCCCCTGCTGCTCAGGAGAATTCCTAATTGGTTCATCTCGAATCAGATACTGTAATACAAGAAGCAATCCTCGTGTTTTTTTTTCTGGGATTTATACTCAAACGGCCCTCGAACCTCTCTCCCTTTTGTAATAAAGTGTCAGAGCGTATGTAGCGACGACCTTTCCTGTAGCTCCGCCCCGCGCCCTCAGCTCATCACAATTCCATGCACCTCTCATTTTTCATCCTTTCCTCCCTGCCAGGGTCCCTCGATGTCGCAGTCCGTCTCCACGGAGCGGAGGGGAGAGTGACTTTGTATGTCGTGACCTCTGACCCCTCATCTCGCCCCGACTCTACAGCATTCTAGCGCTGCACTTCTGACAGTGGCGTCACCATGGGCAGTCTTTTCTTGAGCGCTTCAAGGACAAGAGCTTGACCACGTTGCCGCTGAGTCAACCAGCTCTTGGACAGTCACGTTTTTTTCCCCCCCAAGAGGTGACGTTAGGCAACAAAACAAATAGATTCAGTAAAATTCTGCTATTTGTGAATAGCAGAAACAACACAGATAACTGGCTCCTCTCCCCAAAAATTGTTAGTTTCATAAAATTTTAAACTATAAAACACAACCTAAGATCCCAAAACAGACTAACTTCTTCTTCCAACAACCCAGACTAAACTTAATCGTCCACAAAAATGTTGGAGGGGTGGAGTATCACTTCAACATACTTCCTTAACACCAATTACAGTTGTACCTCGGAGTTTGAACATAATTCGTTTCTGCGAAGTGTTTTAAGTCTGAATTGTTCAACCTCCGAAATATTTTTTCCCATAGGAAATAATGTAAATGCAATCAATCCGTTCCCAAGCTCCAAAAACTGAAAATTCCTATTTTAATTTCTATTTATGTTTTTACTTTTACAGTACAGTATTCAAACAATAAAAATACTTGACCTTACCTGTTGTGGTGTGATGGCATCAGTGGATGATAAATGCTATGCTAATGCTTGTTTTAGTTCATTGCTTAGTTTGTGTATTTTGCATTGGGCATATTGTTAGACTACTAAGCGGTCCTTGCGTGCGTTGTTTAACGTCAGGCACGTTGTTGAACAGCTAAGGGGGGTCCTTCTAGTCACGGTAGTTACAACTGCGCGATAATCTCCTTCCTAATTCCACTTTGGTTCGTAGCGCTGTATGTTTTTCTTTGCTGCCACTGGCACTGTTGTCTTTCTTTGGGGCCATGGCGAAGAAAATTGTCGTGGAAACATCAAAATCGCGAGTACGGAGCACCCCCGGGGGTATTCACGATCTGACTGGAAATGAGCAGTGCATCGTCTCAACTACCGCAACGTGAGCATTCGGCATTACTTGGCTCCACTCGTTTACCCGTTTTCAAGGTACGTTCGTCTTAGCTTGCTTTGCTTGGGTGTTTGAACTCCGAAAATGAGTTCAAACTCCGAGGCATTTTTTTTTTACTCAGATTTTTGGGTTGAAGTCCGATTCGTACGAGTTCCGAGACGTTCAAACTCCGAGGTTTCACTGTACTACTTTCCTATCAGACAAGGCTTTGGTGCCATCTTGTGGAATCTCTGAGCATTTTCAGAAAGACCACAAAAACTTAAAATAGTTTGTTTTTCAAATGAATAGTTGAGGATAGGTTTCATGTGCCACTGACGGGGATGCCAAACGGTGCCACAAATGCAGCTTACCGCAAATGAGTCAAACTGCCATACAATTTTTACACAGCCCAAAGTCGAAATGCAAACGAGCTCAGACAACAGTCCTGCTCGGAACATATCTAATAACTCATTTTGGTGTGTTTTGAGGTCACCACGGTCCAGTTCTGATCCCCGATCAGGCTACGTAAACAGCGCATCTCGCTTACCATATCTGCAAGCGTATAATTTTCCAATTAATTAAACTAAGAAAATAAACGACGCGGTACAGTGCAGTGTGTTGACAGTAATCAAGAATTCATTCACCTTGGAACGGTATTATTAAGGCCACTTGCTTTCCTTCTTCCATATATTCTGTTTTTCACATGAAAGAAAATTTTGTATACCGGTCAATCCGATATTTGGGGATTTTCTATAATTGCAATACAGGTAGTTGTGCATGTTGTGCAATGTGGCTAAACATGCTGTGGGGCTCACCACACCTCTGCCGGTGTGGACACGTGAGGAGACCGAGGCGATAAAAGACATTCACAATGCGCCTCTTCTTAGGCGCTGCCGGCACGAGATCTGATTACAATTACAAGAAAGCAGCTCGGAGTTTCAAAGAGAAGCGGGCCAACTATCTGTGGACTCACACATCTCATCAAGCATCGCCGCTTTCTCTCCCGCGGTATGAGACTTTACCGAGTAGAAGCTGGTGAATGATCGGAGTCAGAGGATCGAGCCGCTGACTCTCGGGACGCAACCATTAATGTAGTCTGGAGTTCCTACTCACCTTCCACCTTTTGCAGTTTCTCCCGCACCCCCCCCGTTCCCATCTCCCTCCGGCTCCACACACACTCAACACCTAAACGCCTTGCGTGTTTTTAAACATCCTCTTGTGTTTGAGTCAGACAAAACGCAAAATCAATAATGCTTTTTCTCCCCATTTCCGCTTTGATGCAACTTCAAAAACACGTATGGACAGACGGCCCTCCAGAGGCCCCACGGAGGGGAAACACGATACAAACGCAGAATAAAAAAAAAAAGGGGGGGAAAACAACTTTGCGATAACAACAACTTCTAAGCTGAATGCTTTATGAGGCCAAACAGGTGCAAATACGGAAAAAAAAACAATTTAGCCCTGTTATTAATCTTCCCCAACGCTAATAATATGCATAGTGGTAAACAGAAGTGACAAATTGCATTGGAACCTGTAAACTTTTTTTATTACCTCACATCTGAACATAGCGTTTATGATTTCGGGATAACAGAAATTTCCTTTCCGCAACCTAACCATGATATCTAAAAAGATGTGTACAGCTAGCATCCAATTACAACTGTCCTTTGTCTCCCCCCCCCACCCCCCTATTTTTGTTCTGTTCTTTTTTTGGCAACACCTTAGTCAAAAGAAGGACCTGCCTCAAAAAGGAGAAGAGTAAACATTATCTTTAATGCCATTGCTGTGGTAAATGATGATCTAAGCAGTGCTGACAGAGGAAGTAGCGTGTCAGCAGTTAAATGCTACATGACAAGGAGGACGTAGCTATAAAAGGAGAAGGGAAAGGATATACAGTAAGATGGATATATAGTGGATATATAGCTCGGGTAAAAAAAAAAAAAAAAAAAAAGATGTGAAAATGAACACAACATTTGTAACTCATGAAGAAAAAATAATAATCTCACATAGCCCGATGCTTATCTGATGCTGCCTTCTTCTTCCATGCTTGTTTGATTGGTGAGCATCACCTAACCTGGCCTGTGATTGGACCGATCTGTCAGCACCACAAGGTGTGATGAATGACGAGACATGACGACTGACAGAGCCACCAGGTGAACCGTACCACAAAAAATGTTAAATAAATAATAATATATATATATATATATATTATTATTATTATTTATTTAAATTATATATATATATATATATATATATATATATATATATAATTATTTTTTTTTTTCATGAGGATTGATATCCTTACTCTATTCCATCATAGAGCCAAATGAAAAATCCATGCCCACAACGGGCAGTCAATATCTCATTAAACAGCCAGGAAAGCAGAGAGGCGTGTGCATCCCGTGCATGCCACCAACTGGCCCACCTCGCACACGTTAATAACCCGTGGGGACGCCATTGCACTTGAGAGGCGAAAAGAAACGACCAAGGCGCGCACGCTCTGCTCTGTCTGTCAGGCTGATTTTTTGTTGGTCTTCTGTGGAAATTAAATCCTCGGAGACCAGGGGAATTAAGATCAAAATGTTTTTTTATGCATTTAGATTTTAAATGTACTTACAGAGGATGCACTTCCCTAAATTAGCTCCCCTCTTTCTTTATTTTAAATCCGTTCAGGTAACCTGTGTTATATTTGCCTTCACCTTAATCTGTGGCCATTTTTCCTTGGGCTCGCTATTTCCTGAGGCTTTAAGTGGATAATGGCCAATCTTGTTAACCTCTGCTTTAATGTGTGAGGGCCCTGCAGCTTTGCAATGGGCCGCTAATGGAGAGAGACAATGAGGAGCAAATCAACAGCAAATATTTACAGCCGCGATAACATGACCTCAAAGCGCCTATCACGAGACATTTGGCCTTACCTACCCTGAAGACCCCCCAACATTTTTTACAGTCTAGTACACACTCACACTAAATCGCATATTTATGCGCAGTCTGCACGCGCTCAGACCTCGTTGAAAAAAAAAAAAAAAAAAGCCCTCAGTGTTCTAATGAAGGGTCGGACTTTTTCGGTTCTCAAATACTTTTCTGTCAATAAGCACATCAAAGAACTTTCTTTAATGATGTAACTGGCTTTTTCATTTTAATTGTGCTGAGTAGGCTGCCTCATTTGCATGGGGTAATGAGAGGGATGTTTCCATTACAGGTAATTAGGTACTTGAGAGACAGTGGTGGGGAAAAGGGAGGCAGTGTAGAGACGGAGAAGGGCCCGGGAGGGTTCAGGGCTGCACAAAAGTGTCTCTTATCGTATTGTGCCGCTCTTGTAGTTGACTATGGACATAGTCAAATAGTCAAAATAGCAGAAAAGTGTAACAAAGAAACTGTAAACGGCACCTGTCATTACAATAGCGATTGTGATCGTTAAATACGTACTATATAAAGTAGGGACGTTAGATGCCACTTTTTTTTTTGCGCAATATCAGTATTAGCTATACCGACACCACTATTTTGATCCATAAACATTTCCCTTAAAAAAATATATATATAAAAAAAAAGACATATCCCAAAATAAGATTTTCCCATAAAATTACATGACTTTAATGGCAATTTTATACTCTTCTAATTTCTAATTCCTGATCGTAAAACGGCCACAAGAGGGCGTCTGATGCCGTTGCGAGTACCAATACCTTGAAATAAGGCCTGGTATCGGCCTGATACCGATACTCGCCCATCCCTAAAGATAACCTTTGGCATTTACTAACTCAAAAAGGAATGGTATGATATAAAGCTAAAATAAATGCATTTAAATAGTAAGTAACCAACATTTTATTTGCGTCGGACCTACTTAGTGCAAATTATACAAATGTGAGACGCCCCTTAACTTTAAACTGAATATAGATGATACTGTGGTCAACAATTAAGACTTCTGAATTAATCCCATGCTATGCAATCACAATGAAAACACACGACTACAAACATGCTGTCAATCATTCATACACAAGTCTATGGACTATACCGTTTTTTTTATGAATACAATTTCATACGATGTGCCAGAAGCCAAAATGTAAATTTGGCAGGTGGAAAAGCACACAAAACAAGCAGTGAACGCCACACGGCATTATTGTTTGGCTGGTTTTGTTTTGCATTTAATGCAAAATGACAGCTCTCGTCCCTCATGACTTGTTATTCGAGCCATTTGCATGGCGTGTGCACGCGAGCATGTCTGCAAACGAGTCCTAACATTTGTCTGCACTGAAGAATCAGAGTGGATTCAAATGTGTGAAGCGCATGCTCATGTACAGTGTGTGTGTGTGTATGTGTGTGAAACCATGCATGAGAGAAGTGCGTGCTGCACTCTATGTATGACTACACTTTCACTGTCTGCCTGTGTGTGTGTGTGTGCGCATTTTTGTCTGTATAATGGAGGGGGGTGGAAGAGTTGGGATTTGGCATCCTAGATCATCATCACGCAGACGGGGAGGACCCAGTCAGGGTCTCATGGCCACACATGTAAACCCGACTATCCCCCCACCCCCACCCCGAAAAATGGGTCAGTGGAGCACTCTCATACACACATCATTATTGCACATGCACATACAAACACACATACACTTCCATCATCCCATCGTCTGGCAGTCGCCTGCCTGCGAGCCACGTCCAACAACCTCACCCCATAAAATCATCCAAAAAGTCCTAAATGAGAAACGGTCATGTGCAACTTCTGCAGCATGAGAAAACACTGACTTTTAAACACATCCAGTTTTTAAAATGTAAAGATCTGCACCACCCAAAAAAGAAAAAAATCATGCAAAAAGTCCACATTTTCAAAAGCTGCATTTCCTCGCATGCGCTTCCCTTCGCTCTCTCTCTCTGTCACTCTCATGCCTTGCAAACGAAATGCAAAGAGTTGGCAGCCTATGAATAGCGAGGCTGTACTTGCCGACTTGTTACTCAGGCTGCCCGCACAAGCATGCATTGTTATTTATTTCTTGTCAATTATGTGCTCCTTCTTACCTTTCATAGCTGAAATCACAAAATACATCATTAAGCTTCGGGTCCATAAGAGAAGAACTATCACCCCGCGCACTGCTGTTTCAGCAGCAGCTGGCCAGCACAGCTCTCTGCCTCTCAGCCTTGGAGCATGACCACACCAGAATCCATGTGACTGTGACATCAGCGCGAGGCTCTGACTCCTCCCCTCTCGCGCCCCGTCCCCGCCGTCCTCCCCTCCCCTCCCTTCCTCACTCCTCTCCTCTCCTCTTCCTTTGATTGGCACAGCGTGCAGCCAGTAGGGGCGCTGAGAGCTCAGGCAGGGAAGCTTGGCCGCCTTCCCGCTGATTGCAGTTGAGCGTGCCCGCCTCTGCTAGACATAGCACCCCACCCCCCCCCCTTCCCCCCACCCTTGCCCCCACCACATGTATCCAAGTGTGCTCTTATCTTTGCAGTCAAAACTAGCAGACACCGGTTCACACTTTTGTTCTCTGTGGTGCAATGTCAAGTATAAAGTGAAGTAAAGAGGGGACAAATTGCGAGACAAGGATAAGAAGGGGGGGGGGGGTGTAAGGGGGTAGACATCAGAAGCAAAAATAGAAGATGGATAAGGGTGGATGTGTAATTTCTAGGTCCTGACCCATGTGAATTTTTGGGGCAGGAGAAAAAGCCAATCACAGATGAATAGGTTGATTAATTAAAACTATTATAATGCGTAACAAAAATGAGCTGGTCTGCATTTAAAAAATAAAATGAAAAAACAAAGTAGCCAACATTTTCCAAATATCTCAGTTAGCTATATGCTCTCGTCTTTTTTTTTTTTTTTAAATAATTAATTTGTAATTTGACATTTAAAAAAACAAAAACAAAATTGATGAATTTATAAAGACATTAATCCTTCTCGTGTGTGTTTGTGTGACCAGTAGTTGAATTGGTGGCATATTTAACACATTTATGTTCGATTGATGTTGTACTTTTGTTTATTTGTTTATTTTTTATTTTATTTTTTTGCTGTGACTTTAGGTGTGCAAAATAGTGACATCAACGTAATCTTCCTTACAAAACTTCTCCAAGCATTTGTTCTAAAAATAAAAAAAATAGCAAAAGATTTTCTTTGTTTTGAATGGCAGGTCCACTGACTTTATCATCACATTTCATATATATTTTGCCCTCCCTTCAAGCTGTTTATTATACTCCAGTTGAAATGAAAAATTAATCTAAATGAATATAAGTTAGTTACATTTAGAGCACACACATTTCGTTTTGAATTATTTACCCAATGTAGCTAGCTAGCTAACACACGATGGAAAACGCTATTCACCTGCTAGCGAAAATTAGCACGCTACTCGTGGCTCTAAAATCTCTCAAAACAACATATTCAAACACCCCCCCCACCCCCAAAAAATAATAATAATTTGGTCGCTACTTTCTTCTTCTACGCTTTAATCTCACTACATGGTATATACAGTATTTATTGATGTGCAATAAATAATGAGACCAGTGTTACTTGTGAAAATTTGATGTAAACAATCAGCAAACATAAGCTATTTGGTCAAGTATTTTGGCTGATGTTTGAGGGGCCCTAATCGGCCGGACAATTAATCAGTTGGGCCCTAGTCATTTCTCTCAATGGGAGATCAGTAAGCGAGCCAGATGTCTGCCAGCCATGTTGAGAAGATGAGCGGAGCCACAGCTTCTTCCTCTGACCTATCAGAAGACTTGCACGCAACATACGCATTGACAGATCTCACACACTCATTTTGACAGGTGAAGAAGGGGCGATAGTGGCGAAAGGGTCGGGATTTTCCCCCCCGCCCCCGCCGCCGCCCCACAGCGACCAGGCGATGAGTTTCTCCCTAGGATTTCTTCGCCTCGCTCTCGCCCCCTGCTTACCATCCCCGTCTCTGCCGCTCTCTTTCCTTCCATATACCCCCCACTGCCAACCCCCACCTCTTCGCTCATCCTCATATGATAATCTGTTCTGACTCGTAGCCAGCTGCCTCCCTCTGATACAATATTCCGGTTTTAATGCAATCCAGCCTTGGCCAATAACCACGTTGCATTTGGCATTTCCCTGAACAAGCTGCTTCTCGTATCATCTCAAGACAAACAGAGCGAGGCTTCGCTTTCAGACGCTACAATATTTCAAATCTGAAAATGAAAATAAAAAAATAAAAGATGAGGGGTAGAAAAAAATATTTGTTTACAGCATGAATATTTCAAATTTGGAGATTGTGAAGGCTCATTTCACATTCTCTTTAGATGTGTCTGACGTTAACAACATGACTGCTTCGCTGTGTATTTGCAAGAGAATGATGATGCTTCCACCGGGACCGAATTGCACATTAACTATGCAATTGTTACAGACGATTTGAATATTTATTTAGTCCCATTTTGAATTCTAAATGTATTTATTATTCATTTGACGCCTTCTACTGTGTCCTAATAATTGAATAAAGGTATGCCTAACCATATACGATATGGAAATGAGGACTCAACAGCAGTTGCGACATAAATCTTTCCATGACAACGTTTCATTAGGACCCCTGTGATCCATTAAGGACACTAAACATATTAACTCACGTTGTGTCAACACCGGTCTCTTATTGCGCCGCATCTAATGAACAAAATATCATGCTGAACCCGATAGCATCAATTGAAGCATGCCTGGGATAGAAAGCAATCAGCCGCTAGTGAAGTATCGAAAACAACCTCATAGATGCTGAAGTCGTCTTATTTTCACCCGATGAGTCAGAATAAGCTAACTGTGGTTGCTTTTCAAAGCGCCTGTTTTATCAGTCTTCCTGGAAACTACCACAGGTTCACACAGAGTAGCTTAGCATAGAGCTACGAGCTTTCATTTGTAATATCTGGATGGATAGCACCAAAATACAGAACTTGATGGTAGTAAACAACAACAATGTAATTGATGTGACAGCTTCTGGATTTTACTCATGTGCCTAAATAAGCAAGATAAAATAGTGAATCACAGTTTACATCCAGCAGATTTCGAGGGTAGAAAGGGGCACTCCGGCGCCTCAGACACACCACACTCGCAAGGATAAACACCAATTACTACCAATTATTCTTTGGAGTGAGCGGGCAGGAGCTAGCATGAGCGACGAGCAAAAGAGTGGCTAGCAAGAACTCGCTGGAGCGGCTAGCATGAGAAGCTAGCAAAAGCTAGCGGCACCATCAAAGCAGAAGGAGACAAGCGGCAGGAGCCCAAATCGCGGGACTCAACGACGACCACCTGAAGATCCCTGTGGAAGGTAAGCGGCGAGAGAGCCATTGGGTCCGACGCTAGCTAATACCAACACCAGAGTTTGTTATGCTGACCCCGCAGTTTTTGATATAGCAAACACACTTCAAGGATCAATTTGGCTTGGTTCATCAAATAAAAACTGATTTTCTGACTTGAATTGTTTTTTGTTACACCTCTAATATACATATACACACTGTATTCCATTTCCAATTAATATCATTAAACAAAGAGATACTTTTCCAGGTTTAAATGAATACCATACATGTAATGTGCAAATAATTGTATCAGCCTGCTCAACTTGTACATTTCCACGTACCGGTATGTCATTGAACTCCCTCCAAAGGTTTCTATGACAAGTCATGTTAATGCACAGCAATGCCTGCTTCTCCCCAAGGAGAGATTTTTCCAGCTAACATTAGCTGTTGACCACATTCTTCCCTGACTGCTGCACATTGCATGTGACAGAATGTCAATAAGCTGCTGATACATGTTCATTAGAGCATTGATTAACCTCTCAAGGATCCTGATGGCCTGCTGGCCGTAATGTGGTGTTGTTAACACATTACTGCAATCTCTAAGTCATTGCACATGATCTGACTGCATTTACGTCAAGTGTTGTTATCATCAGGAAAAGCAGAATTCTTTCGTCAGGTCTGTTATGATTATACAGGTGTAGATGGCGAGTGTATGTACAGCTTACTAGACAGCCACGGCACATAACGCCACTTCGTGTTTGCGACCACACGCATACAAAAAGCAGGATGAAATGGTGGTAAACCGCTTTAAAATGCTAGTTATTGCAATCTTTATAGTCTGATGTGATGTTTGCTTTGGCACAAAAGAGAGGATCATTTTATGCCACAGACAAAATATTCTCGTGAGAAATTAGTGCATGGTGAGACGAAGTCTGCCCAGCAACTTGCGTGCCACTACACCTAATAATAATCTACCAACATGCCCTGATGCAACGGAAATTTTGCCATTTGAATCTTAAAGGGGAAGTTAACCCCCATAATAATATGTTCTATATGCAGCCCCACCAGTCTAAATACAGTATTCTGGTTAATATTGTGTTAGTGAGCAGCAGCAAAGGGCTCACGTTGGTCTGATGATGACGTCTTCTTCTTGCGTGAATCAACACGATGACGTATATTTCGGAGGCAACTGGGCCCGGGCACGGTTTGGTTAGAGTAATGTGAGTGCGGGCCGGAGTTGGACAGGGGAGGGGGCGGGGGGCAATCGGGCTTAAGTGCTGGACGGAAGAAATGGCCCTAGTGTGAGTGTGCAGCAAAATCCAGCAGTTTTTATCACTATCAGAAGGCGGCCATTTTGCCACTTGCCGTTGAATGAAAATGACATCACAGTTGCTCGGGTCTCAGGTAACAACCAATCATAGCTCAGCTTCAGAAAACAGGTGAGCTGTGATTGGTCGTTGCCTGAGCCCTGAGCAACTGTGATGTCATCTTCAGTGGACAGCAAGTGGCAAAATGGCCGCCCCCTGAGATGGATAAAATTTTTGCTGTATAACTCATATTCCACAAATGTAATATTAATCAGAATGTCATGTTTAGACTAGTGAGGTCACATACAACATATTTTTGTCAAGAAATGTTTAAGGTTGACTTCCCTTTCAAAGCCAAATGATCTTAGTATAATGGAGTGATGACCATACTGGTATCCTCAGTCAATCGTTTACTGGAATTTAGCAAACACATAAAAATGAAACCAAATTTTACAGTGATTAGATTATCTTATTTTCATGATACATGTTACACCTAATCGCACTAATTAGATTGATACTTTTGAAATGATTGTAAAATGCCAATATAGGAAAAGCTTGTCAATTAAGTATGCAGTATGCATTGCACGTTAACCCCCGTAAAGCATATAGGATGATGCAAACCTCCTATTTAACAGCATGTCAGCAGTCGATCGCTTCTTCCCGCTCTTGAGCATGAAACGCATTACGAGCTGCATAGAAACGCAAAGTGTCTGAATTTTGATCCATCGAGCCTCCCTCCTCTTAGATTCATTCACGCAAATGTACTTCTTGTAAACAAGCTTCGTGGAATTGAATTCAATTGTGATGAGGCGCAGCAGCATCGGCCCGGCGCCCCCCCCGAGAGGAGGAGAGGACCAGAACTGATAATAGCCTCATTAGCAGTCTGTCAGTAGCCATTCTACACACGCACACACACACGCACACGCGCTCACTCACCATGCGGCGAAGCCACGCTAACTATTCGGCACCGGCGTCTGAGACAGGAGACCTTTGTCGTTTGCATGTCGCTGCCTTCTGGCCTTTGACCTCTCTGGATAAACAGCCATGGATTTCCTGGTTGTGTGCCAGAGCTTGTCAGGATATAATTATGAATTAAAAAAAAACGGAGTCTTATATTCCCCAAACCGAGCCACCAGGGTGTTTGCAAACTCACCAGCACGCCCGCAGCAGCGGTAGAATTAACAAGCTGCAACAAGCACTCCATGAAAACAATACAGATCAATTTAATATAGATGCCAAGGAGTGTCGGGTATAATATTAGAGCCGTAATAGCGCCAGCCCACACGGCACAATCCTAAACCAATTTAGGGCCATTTCAAACAATTTCCTGCGGGCTTGTGGGAAGACTTCAATAAATCACAAAAACAACACGCTGAAAATATACACAGTGAAAAGAGAGAAGGATGTTGGAATAAGTCCACAGGCGCAAATAGTGTACACGCAAAAAAATGCTGGGTTGTTTTTCTTGCTGGGAATCTGTGGATGTTGAGCACAAGGTTGGGTTCATTCTTTGGTTCTGTCACAAGATTGAGTTGAAGAGGGGGATTGGTTGCCATTGTAAAGTTTTGCGTGCTGAAGTAAATTGAATGTAACAGTCTTTGAAAACGGTGGGTAAAGTCGATGACTTTGGACAGTGGACACAGGAATCAGGTTCAAATCCCAAACGGGGCGGCAAGGATTTAGATATGAATAGACTAACAATTGGCCGGTTGCGGCTGAAGCTAGAGGGAAGCCATATTGCCACTGTTTCTTTTTTTTCTTTCCTTTTTCTTTTTGGAGAGCTCAGTATTGTTCATTCGGTAATTTTACCGATTTGACATGTCATCATCATTGCTCTCTTTTTTTTAAAAATTTTTTAAATAAGTTTTTTTTTTGTATGTGGGTGAGTATGTGTATGTGCGTGCGTGTAAGTGTGTGTGTATTCATGAGTTCACCTAAAACCTATTAAAAAATCCCATACCTTTCACCTAAACCGAACAAGTTCCAGCCGTCGTGAGGCCGTCAGGAGACCCGAGGAAGGACCAAAGAAAAGAAAGGAAGGTGAAATCCAGCACAATTGGCCGGTTGCGGCTGAAGCTACAGGGCAGCCATCTTGCCACTGTTTCTTTTCGTTTTTTACTGACTGCAGACCTGGGTCAACCAGTGGAACCCAGAGTTTGAAGTAAATATGGTGAAGCTGCATGAAGCTGTTATGCTGCACACAAATAGAATAAGGTGCCTACAGAAGTGAAGTCAGCCCAGAGTGTAAATGCTTTTAAAAACTTAGCTTTTCCTATGCCTTTCATTTAGGTCCTTACGCTAAAAGTTTACTGTCTAATGTTTTAACATTGTCAATGTATGTTCTTTTAGTAAATTTTGTAACCTATTTTTGTTATCTCTTCTTTGCTTCTGAATGTTAACGGCTGTGTTTGTTGACGCTTCTAGGTGTTGTCTTTCCTCGTGTAAAGCACATTGACTTGTCTTGTGTACGTAAACTTGCCTTGCCTTGCCTGTATCGTGAATCGCAAATTTCTTTGGTAAAAAAAAGTGATTAGAGGTTTTCACTTCTAATCACTTTTTTTTACCAAAGAAATTTGCATGTCGCGCTTCTCCCAAACGTATATTAGTACAACCGTTACGCCACACACTGTGGCATTTTCGCTGCAGAGACAGAAAATTACGTGAATGCGCAACAGAGAAATCGATGAGTTCAAGTTGAGTACGTTTAGCGAGGGGCAACGTAAGATGGAGGACATAGAGTAAGCATTACTCGTACTTATACTTTATCAGTGCTGGGTTTGCTGGTTCACCTGAATTGGGTTCCATTTGACCCAGCAGTTGCATCAAAATCTGTATCAAAATCTTTTTTTTTCTGGAGAGCTCAGTATTGTTCATTCGGTAATTTTACCGATTTGACATGTCATCATCATTGCCCTCTCTCTTTTTTTAATTTAATTTAATTAAATTTTTTTCTGTATCAAAATCTTGACCCAACATGCTAGATCAAATGCTCAACCCAATGAACATGGTATAAAATTTTACCCGCATTTATACTTCAGCAGTGCTGAGTTAGCTGTTTCACCTAATTTGGGTTAATTTTGACCCAGCAGTTGAATGGAAAACAAGTTTGAATTCAATTTTTTCTGCGTGTTCAGTGAAGCAACGCGGCAGCTATATGGTTTATTTTTCATGTGATCCAATCTGATGACACGGCGACCACACGCCGCCATGCATCCTTACATGGCGGTCGCCACAGGCCTACCCAGCTCCACTCGCTTTGAATTTGTCATACACACACCATATTTATAGAACAGAAGGGTCAAAAGAGTGCCATATGAAAGCATATCGCGCGTGCATAGGTGAAGTGCAAAACCGTCAACTGTCACATAATCAAAATCAACAAGACGGCGAATGCTTGACAAGGCCGTAGCCTTTTGTTTTACGGATATTTATAGTGCTGAGCGTCAATGTATTTTTCAGCGTAAACACTAACATGAGAGCCCCGGGTATTTCCAAATCAATTGAATTGAAGGCGTTAGCATTAAAATCACCACGGCAGCTAGGCCAGACCAAGTTTAAGGAGATTTACACGCCTGCTTTACATTAAATGACCCCTGCAGGCCAATTTATTATTTACGCCCACAATTTTGTTTTAGTGGCTGCACATTGGTTTCTGCCATTCCACATACAAAAAAAAAAATAAAATAAAGGAGAGCAATGATGATGACATGTCAAACCGGTAAAATTACCGAATGAACAATACTGAGCTCACCAGGAAAAAAAAAAAAAAAAGACCCCTGCAGGCAATTTATTATCTACGCCCACAATTTTTTTTCTATTTTTTTTCTGGAGATAATTTTGTTTTCGTGGCTGCACATTGGTTTCTGCCATTCCACATACAATAAAAAAATAAAATAAAGGAGAGCAATGATGATGACATGTCAAATCGGTAAAATTACCGAATGAACAATACTGAGCTCTCCAGGAAAAAAAAAAAAAAGACTCCTGCAGGCAATTTATTATTTACGCCCACAATTTTTTTTCTATTTTTTCTGGAGATAATTTTGTTTTCGTGGCTGCACATTGGTTTCTGCCATTCCACATACAAAAAATAAATAAAATAAAGGAGATCAATGATGATGACATGTCAAATCGGTAAAATTACCGAATGAACAATACTGAGCTCTCCAGGAAAAAAAAAAAAAAGACCCCTTGCAGGCAATTTATTATCTACGCCCACAATTTTTTTTCAATTTTTTTTCCTTTTTTTCTGGAGATAATTTTGTTTTCGTGGCTGCATAGTGGTTTCTGCCATTCCTTGGCTTGTAGCGATTTCTTTCCGTCTTCTGGCCCTTTAGCCGTACAGAGAGGGGTTTACAATCCACCGCGATGGCTCTCGCATTGATTAACGCGGCCTCAAACAATACGCACATCGAGTTATCCAACAAAGGTTGTCACTCAGTGGAAAGAATCCGTTTACTTGGTTGGTGAAAAGAGATCACTGGCACCGCTGTGGAGTGCCATGGCACATCCCGCGGAACAATATTTCAATAGATCAATAGGAATGAGATTTAACAATGAATTGCTGCCGAGCTCTTTTGTGCGAGGCTGCCCTTGGGGACAGAAGGGGAAAAGGATGGGAGAAAAAGGGGAAGAAGGTGGGGAGATTATCACAGGCACGGCAGCCTGTGTGAGAGGCTTAGCCCGGCTATGCGGGGAGGTGGAACCCTGTGAATTCTAATGAACTGGCAAGACCGACCCACACCACCCATCCCGAAAAAACAGCTCCATCACCGTGGCATGAGGGCGACAGGAGGGAAGTAGGAGGTGATTAGGAAGGTGCGGCTCCTCCTCAGAAAACCAAACAGAGCGGGTCATTCTACCTGTGATAATTATGCCCATAACCAGGCATGAGGGATTGGTAATGGACCTGCTTATTCTTCATGCCCCGCAACGGCAACCGCTGGGCCTGTCAAGGGGAAAAGCATGATGATGTGTTTTTTTTTTTCTACTGGTCGGGTGACTCCGGTAAGAGTTGCAAAGGCGGCGGAAAAGGGCAGCGGGGGAACTTGGCCTTTGAGGGAGAAGTTAACGAATGAACTTCATTATTGAGGAGCATACCGGGGAGACCCCCCGGAGTGTGTGATGTATTGCCTAGCCTCCAACCGACACACTCCCCGACATCACCGATATAGCCCGACACCGGATCTAAGGGGGGCAGGTAGGCGTGTAAACTAAAATAGTTAACCTTCTGGCTTGAGCCGAGAAACAAAACAAGAAAGCAGAACAGCCAAGTATGCGGCTAGCAAACGAAGTTGCTTTTAATTAAGGCAAGAAACGTATGCTTGTAGACAACTACAAACTGTGTCTGTCCTACCAGATATCATCCAATTACACTAGGGAGCATTTTTTTTTTTGGGGTGATTGTTGGGTGCAGAATCCATATTGTTCTCCAGTGTTGTACGTATGTAAAATAGACAATCAAAAAAATTCTGACAATAAATTAAGCTTAATTACTTTTTGAGAGAATATGTTCCGTTCCGTTCCGCTTATCCGGGGTCGGGTCGCGGGGGCAGCAGCTTTAGCAGGGAAGCCCAGACTTCCCTCTCCCCAGCCACTTCACCCATCTCCTCCGACGGGATCCCAATATGTTATAACTATAATATAATTTTTTTTGCATGTTGAGATCTCAAGTAATATCACAAATGATGACAAGAGGTACGTTTACACGATAACAGTCTAGTCAGTTTCTTCTCTATTTTTTAAAGCATTATGTACTGGTAATAATGAGGCTAATTCATCAATATGTTCATTATGAATGTCCTAAAATGTGTTCTTATAAAGCAAATAAATGTGCTCCACTATTGACATTTTGTTTTTGTATTTAGAATATTTTGGATACATAATGAACGGGATTTCCACTAAATCTAGGAAAGACCTCCACCAAGACCAAATAATCCAAATTTGAATCATGCACTGTATACATATGCCAAGTCAAACATTATTAACTCAGAAAATAAAAATAACTAAAAGATTGGGAAATGTGTTTATTTGCAATGTTAAAAAAAAGGATCTATACCTTTTCCTTGATTGGCACCAAAATGTCAGCGGTTCCATTAGTACTTATCGAAGGCCCGTCACTCACTGACGGATGCCCGTTTTGCTAATAAATAACGGGAAACTAAAAAAATAAAACGGATGGATTATGCACAGACGGAAGTGGGCTTTCGT
Source organism: Vanacampus margaritifer (assembly GCF_051991255.1). Classification (NCBI taxonomy): domain Eukaryota; kingdom Metazoa; phylum Chordata; class Actinopteri; order Syngnathiformes; family Syngnathidae; genus Vanacampus; species Vanacampus margaritifer. The sequence continues at coordinate 18,318,588 of NC_135437.1, read as the reverse complement.
CTGTCTCCGCAATCGTAACTAACCTAAATAGCCCTGACAAACTGTAATTTAGCTATGACGGAAGCAGGATTAAAATAACGATGACGGACTGACGGTTCGGCTTGAAATAATGGCGGACTAATGACGACGGACGGGTGGCCGCTGGCGAATGACGAAGCGGCCACATCTCTGCAAAATGTAATGGTTCCCAAACAAGCTTCACCTCTCAACCAAGTAACAAAAATCTTCATGGCAAAAGGAAACAACCTTTATTCTGTCTTTGTGAATAACGAGGCAGTCATTTCCCCTGCAACTGCTCGGGTACTTGGAAGAACGACTTGTAGCTTTAAAGAACACACTTAATGTTCGGTGTGACTTAATTTAGTGGTCCAGCGAGACGATCCAGTCAACACAATGCAGATTACCCTCATTTATTACAAAGCGAGCAACTTTTCAGCGCTTGATAAAAACAACTGACCCGCCACTGGGAATTCATGCTTCCTTGAAGATTGAGGGAGATCTCGGGGCGATGTGCGACATGCATCACTTAGCCTCCTCCCTTATCCTTTTTACACGGGCCGAGGAGTTTCTCCATGGTGGATCTTACAAAGGTATTTTTATTTATTTATTTATTTTTTTTTTTACTGTGCACTCGCTCAGCTCTTTTACTTTAGACTTATGAGGATGCCAAAGGTGCAGGGGAGTGATTCATCACAGGGTGTGCTCCTCTCGCACCCTCACACATTAGTAATGTGGTCCACTGAGGAGGAGTCCTGTCATCAGTCTGTACCTGGACCCTCTGAACAAGGTAGGTCAACAGGAGGCAGCCACAGCTGGCCCACTTTTAGTCTTTCACAGCACCTTTAAGTTTGCTCTTGCGCCGCTAAAATCGAGTCAGACGGACACGGTGCGACCCGCTCGGTCGATGGGATCTGCATTGCTGGAATGTCGCCGCTCGCCAGATCTACACATTAACTCGTTCACTGCCATTGACGGCTATAGAAGTCAAAAATTCATTTGAATTATTTCTATTAATTACACTTTTTTTCCCCCACTTTTGTTAACAAGAGTATGAAAACCTAGATTTTTTTTTATTGTACATTTAGAATAGATATAAAATTTGTTATTAATCGTGAGTTAACTATTGAAGTAAGGTGATTAATAACAATTAAAAAAATATAATCGCCTGATGCCCCTAATTAAAAAAAGAAAGAAACGATTATTAAAAATTAGGGGAGTCCGACGATTAGAATTTGTTATTGTAATTAATCGCATGACTTCAATAGTTACCTCACGATTAATCACAATTTTTTATATCTATTCTAAATGTACAATAAAAAAAATTCTAGGTTTTCATACTCTTGTTAACAAAAGTGGGAAAATGTGAAACTAATAGAAATAGTTAAATTGAATTTTTGACGTTTATAGCCGTCAATGGCAGTGAATGAGTTAATAAGTGTTTGGTTGTTTTCGCTGGGTAGCTGTGAATTTTGAGTAGACTGGGTTATATTGACCCAAGATTGAGTTAAATATTTTGATGGAGCAGATTAGGTTGAAGACCCATTTCTTGGTAGCTTTAACTCATCAGTATGGGTAGTATTTACCCCCTATTGAATCAAAATCAAAAATATGTCAGATATAGATAACCCAGTATTGATTCGGTCCTTTTTTGCACTCAGGGTTGGGTTTGTTATTTCACCCAATTCGGTTACTTTTGACCACTCCAGTTTTGAGAGTGAAGCTATGCAACTTGTGCAACAGACCAGATGGAATTTAAAGAGCCCTTAAAGTAAAATACTACTCCGTAAAGAGGAAAAAAATAAGGAAAAACAAACATGAAATGAGTCATAGTTTGGATTAAAAGTTCTCAGACTCATCCATCTCAAACTACCGGAAGGCATTCCATCACCAGGCTCACTCGTCCGCTTTAGTACGCACAACATTAGCGGCAAACACCTGATCATCTGCTATTTCACGAAATGTTGAGACGCTTTTAGTCAGTGTATAAGCCGTTGACCTTAACAGCGCAGTTAATGCACATTTAAATACCTGCCACGGTTTTCATGTTTGTCATTTTACTTGTGAAGATTAGGTGTAAAAAGACTATTTGAAACCAAAACACGGGATTAAGGGATAATGCTGCTCTGTGTCTTGTGAGTCGACCTTGATTCTGTAATCCAACACAATAATGGAGAGCAGCATATTTCCCTCGCTTGTACATTGAATAGTCTCACACACTAGTTCCATCTTCCTCTGATGTAATGCTAACGGCACAATAGCATCACATGAAGGAGGGATCTGATCATTGTATTACTGATGTCAAAAGAGTGTAAATGGTATTAACAGTTATGATCAAATTCAACAGAATAATTCCTGATTAGTTGTAAACACAAGCAATAATATAATCTTGGCTGGATTTATTTAGGTCCCCAAAGCACGATGTGTCTGTGCGGGGAAAATGTCTGTTCACCCATCAAAATGAAAATTACTTAACATGATTTTATGTTAGCAATAAATATCCACAGAGGGAGTAAACAAAAACTTGCCTGTTGCACAGAAAAATTGTTCTGGCATAAAATGGCATAGAAACTCATCATTCAGATTGACTAAGCAGATAAACAGGACAGGTTAAGAAAGTAAACAAAAAAAGTATTAGGGCAACTTTGTATGGAAGGTGAAAAAAAAAAACTTACCTTACTATTGAAATAGAAAAAAAAACATACTACTACTAGGGTTGAAATGATTAATCGAAGAACTTCAACATGGACTTATGCTACTATGGATGCGAGCACTACTGTGTTGAGCAATAAATTGCCATGATGGCGATGAGCCAGGAGAACACAGAATTGACATTTGGGATCATTTTCACATTAGCTTTTCGCAGCTATTTGAAATTTTTGTAATGTCCCTATTGGGGCATTTCAAACGCTTTATTCTTTATCTATCTGTTCTGAGAACCCCCCAAAAACGTTTTACTTCCCTGATGTGTTGCGCACACTGGCACCACTGCAAATTAGCCTCTTACTAGGCATCTCATAGTGATTAGCCGCTAGTGAGCTAGCAGACGACCTAACTGGCATTGGGTTTGTCCGATATGTCACAGCCTCTCTCTATACACCATGTGGAAATCCACACAACAGAGACACTTACCGTAAGGCAAATGTAACTGTTTATTATGTTCCCTAGCCCGTAAGCTAACAAGCTAGCGAGCTAGCTGGAACACGGCAGGGTCGTTCAATGCATTAGCATCTTGCGTGATGTTTTTGTGTGTAGTTCCACACACAAAAAAAGACACCAAAGATAAAGTTAAACGTTTATTCACGTCCACGTTTTAAAGCTGGAAGGCGAGCTCCATTTTGAACAATTTTGCCTTACTTTATTTTGATTTATTTTATTTTATTTTTATTTTTTTCTGGAGAGCTCAGTATTGTTCATTCGGTAATTTTACCGATTTGACATGTCATCATCATTGCTCTCTCTTTTTTTTTCTTTTTTTTTTGTATGTGGGTGAGGATGTGACTGTGCGTGTGTGCGTGTGAGTGCGTGTGTGTATTCATTAGTTCACCTAAAACCTATTAAAAAATCCCATACCGTTCACCTAAATCGAACACTTCCAGCCAGAGTCGTGAGGCTGTCAGGAGACCCGAGGAAGGACCAAAGAAAAGAAAGGAAAGCCTTACTTTATAAAGGCAGGCTTGTTAACAATCCTGATCTCTGTCTTGTGTCAAATATTCAAGACATTGTTTTTGTCCTTTTTAACCAGAATGACACTAGACCAAGACTAGCCCTATAGGTTTTTTTGCATTGAAAATGTGGATGTAAACCGGGACAAAGTCGGTATTGTGAATGCTATTGGAACCAATGAGAAGCAGGTGTACACTCGACTCCCTTGTGCCAATATGGCTTATTTTCGTGACTTCATATCTCCTTTCCTGTTTCTTTATTTCCCGCTCGCACTGCCTCAGACGGAGTAGAATGAAAACCCGCCTTTGATGTCTGGGATCCCATAATGCTGAGCAGTAGAAATCCGCATGCCTGTTATCTGGAGAATCTTAATGATGACGGCTAACTTCACAATGGGTTAACCACCACGTCTCCCTGTTCTCACACTGCACACCCACAGAAACACAAATTAATAGCAAGCGGGAGAAGAAAGAAAGAGAGAGAGAGAGCAAAAAAAAAAAAAAAAACAGCTTTCTCTAATAAAGCAGATTCAACAAAATGCACACAATGTGATCAGCACAAACGTCAATGTATAATATCACACGCAGCTTTGGTGAGAGTTTCTGCTTTCTTCTCTCAAGATGTCACTTTTTTGTGCTTCACTTTGCCAAACAGGAAAAAAACAACAACATTCTTGGTTGGCAATATTCACATCACAATGCATGCACAATTTGTTAGTTTTTGTCCCTAAAATTGTTGCTTCTCCTCACATCCAAATTTTTTTTTTTAATATATAACATTTGATGAATTGCACCAAATTTCTTGTCATGTAAACGCATTTCCCCAGATCATACCTTTACATTTGTGTAACAACTTTCATCATAATTTCCCCCTTATAGTGTTATGAAGGAGACAACTATATGCAAGGTTTGTTCAGTAGTATTCTGCATAATTCAGGAATTGTTAAATTATGCATATGAATTTTACTTGGCTTAATTTGTGCCCGATGTTGCATCAGCGTCTGCAAAAAAAGCCACCAAGGAGTATTGCTGAAAATTGATTTTGTTCTCCATTCCGCTAGTGTGTAATTGGTGCGGACCCGCGGCTCGGTCTGAAGTGATCTGATACGTGGCGGGGAATAGCTGCGATGATGAGACGAGATGGAGGAACCCGACTACGGCACAAGAATGCTCCATGATGCCCCGCCCCCAATCTTTGAGCGTCCCTATCGCACCACGACCTCCGCCTCCGTCGCCCTCCATGTATCAAAACCTTCCGATACACGCTGACACGGTTGCGGTACGACTGCGCGTGACTTTGCGCGTGTGGACGACCTGAAGCGTGATGGATAACCTGCGCTGGCGCGAGGCCGTCCGCGCCCTCCCCGGCCACGCCGGCCGCAGCCGTCGACCTCACCTGAGGTGGCGGGAGAAGAGAAATGAAACGCTCGGCAGCAGATGGAAGCCGCTTACTTTTTCTTGGCAGGCCCATCCAGGCATTGTGTCCTTGTCATACGTCCGTTACTCTTGTTTTGCAGTTTGACAACACTTTGCGGCGGAACCTTTTCAGCTTGGGGGTGACACACAATAGGGGGACGGGGGTGAGGAAAAAGGCTGACGAGGCCTCTCTAGGCTTCTCTGAAAGACTGAGAGAAGAACCAGATTAAGTGGCAACAAAGGCGGAGCGCCCAAAAAGCTGTCATGCACCCCTTCCGCTTCCCTCCTTAGAAAACATTGTGGGCCCCCAAGGAGGTGATCAAAAGCAGCCCAAAGGAACTTATGTAAAGAAAGTACATGTACAAAGGCCATTTGCAATTTCACAAAATGGCAAATATAACACATTTACTGAAAAATGAGGGCCTGCCATATTGTGTTGGGGTGGAGAAAGGATGGCCGGGAGGAAAAATGGAGAAAAATCGCGCTGGCCTGGTTTACGACAAATAGATAGCTCTATTGATTTCCCTTTAACAGCCACTGTCCATCCCTCACTGTTGTGATTACACTGACCTATTTCTGGAAAAAAAAAATAGAGATTAAACCAAAACATCCAAAAAGAAAATGCTCCTTTTGTGGCGCAAACAAAGAGGGTGACGAAACATAACCTTCAGTGGGGGAGGAGAGGAAAAAAGACAATTTTACGTCTTTGAGAGAGGGGGGGGGGGGGGGGAAGTACCACGCTGGGAGCGAAATAACTTTCCACAGAAAAAGCGTCAGCGCTTTGTGGTGTCCTGCATTGTCAAGTCAACGAAAAATAAAAACAACATTAAAATGAATGAAGTCATATTTGAACGTAATGAAGGCAATTTTACAAGGGCTTGTTTGAATGTCTGCTGTACAGTGCAATATTTTTTGTTTTTATTTTTTATTTTAGCTTTGCTGTTTTCCAGCGTTGTACTCTGCGTCGAGCATCTTTCTCCAGACTATCTCAGTGCAGCTCTGGGGACCCGATGCCGGCTGATCTTCATTATCAGCCCGAGCTTAACAACGCACTGGATGCACTTCCCACTTGAACGCAACTAGCAAATCCCCACAGAGCTGAATCAAGGCAACAATGTGATGAAATACCTTCAAACAACATGCGAGCGTGGAACAGCGAAACAAGGCACAGGCAGTTTATACTGCCCTGGGCCATTCCACAGGAGCGCGCCTGTTGCCAAGCAAAATTAGCCAGCAACTGGGACATATTATTCTCCTAAATTGGCAATGTACAGTGCTATTAAGCAGGACAAATTTCATGTTTGATCAAGGGGGGTGAACAGGCCCACACAGCCTAACACAATTCAAGAGGGACGTGCAGCGTAATTTAGGGTCAGTGACGATTCTAAAGATTAAATCATCACGTGAATGTGAGCATGTATAACTGAGAAGTTTATACTCCATGAACGACAGGGGAATCTCCAAAGTCGAATGCACCAGGAGGTAAAAAAATAATAATTCATTCACTCCTTGCCATTTTCACTGAAGCAACCCCCTTCGCTCCCGGCTGTTTTACTGGAGTTTGCAAGGCCCACAGAATATTGTGTTCTATAGCTATAAAAACATGGAAGCTACCAAAAGAAAGATAGTCTCTTCTTTCATGAGGAAAAAAAAGTATATTTGTATGTGTTTCCGTTTTGAAGCAATTAGCATTAGAATATAGTTAAGTTTCATCATTATTCACAAACCTGTTGAAAACACTGGGAAAAAGAGCTTGTTGCAACATGGCCCTGGCTGATCTCTTTTACTCTGCTGCCACCTGCTACTGCCATTGCTTTAAGCCACCTCTTCATGTCAGAAGCAGCATCAAAGCCTTCTGTATGTTCTTGCATTGAAAAAAACATGTAAATATGTTTTTGGGAGTGAAGGACAAAGTATTAAAAAAATTGTTTACAAGTTTTTGGGTTTGATTGAGTTAAATATAATCAACGTTACGTCAGTTAATGAGACTTCACTAAACTAAAGCAGGGGTCAAACTCATTTTCACCACGTAGTGTTAGTTCTGGTTTTCCATAGGGGGCTGATAGAGGGGCTGACAACCAAATATTTAAGTATGTAGCTATTCACTTTATGTTGAGAAAGGATTTGATAATAACAATGGCTGTTATATTCGTGAAAGGTGAACAAATATTGCAGATCTGCCAAAATAAAAAGCACAAATCCTTTTAGCAAGAAAAAATATGTAAACACACTTTGTTTGCTTTATATGTTGTTTAGTTAGTAATGTTACTTAAAACGTTGTCTGTACAGTCAAAAATAAAATGATGGCAACAGTTGAATGCAGGTTATTTCTATTGCCATCATTTTTCGTGAAGTCGACCACTTTCATGTAATTGCAAATACATCAAGACTTGCAACCTACAAAGTCCAGCTCTGTACCCTTGTGTGAAACTGACTGACTGATAGATTTTCACTGCAAGTCGGGCAGTGCAACATGAACGTAAATCATGAGGTTCCATCACAACAGATTGGCGGGACTATTTCTGTGAGGGCGTACGTTTCTGGCAAAAAAAAAACTCGATACGAGCTGAGGGCAAATAAATGAAGATGCAGCGGAGAGGCCATGCTTCTCAATCAGTGTAAGGAGTCTGTCAGCACAATGGAGACAAATGCAGAAGTGTATGTGTGTGTGTGTGTGTTTGTTGGCTGGCGTCTGAGTATGGCATCATCATCTATTCAGCAATGCAGTCAGTCACAAGAAGGAGTCATGCCATATCACTTATAACAAAAAGTTTTTCAACTCTGCATTTTCATGTGTCTGCGTCATTTGAATGCACTGTGACAATTGGAGCTGGTCCCTCCCAGAGCAATTTTGCGAGTCCCAGGTTTTAGATGCAATTTTATGCAAGATGGTCACATTCCTGTCCAATCAAATGCCAGGCACCCAGGGTGACTTAAATAAAACAAAGCATGGCTTTCACTGGCTTCCCCAAAGTTATTAAAGCATTAATGATCAATTTATTTTTGCAACGCAATAATTTTTTGTTTGCCTGTTCCACTTACACTTTCAATTCCATTCTTTCTAACTTCTTTTCGCACTTGCTGTGATCTCAGAGTTACCTAAAGTGCAAAATATTTTTTAAATACTGGATACGAGGTGTTGGGATGTTATGTGTGCAAGACCATCACGACAACAGAGGCTAGTCCTCACACACAATTACCTAATCAATTGGCCTTAGGGAGTTGAACATCGCTGTCATATTAAAATAATTTGCAGCTTATCTGAAGTGTGACCTGAAGGAAAAAGAAGGAGGAAAATTTGGTCATGTTTGGAAGATTTCAACTGTTATCACTTGTCTCTCTGATCCACTGTTTAGTCTTGCAGCCCTTGTCATAAGTCAAATTTATTTGTATAGCCCTTAACCCGTGGGCAGTATTTTATTTTGAAATGGCTTGGTCAGAACCAACAAAAAGCCAAAAAATGGTCACAATAACGCCTAGGGGTTCATCACAAAAGAGCCTAAAAAATGCCTTCACAAGGCCATCAATTCCCTATCCCGAGGAACTAGCAATATCCCCTGATATAAACCATCCAACCGGGCACAAACAATCTCAAACAATGCTCAAAATCGGTTTCAGTGAGTGAACATGTCTGCCATAAAACGAAATATCGGTCATAATTGTTTCTGTAGTATTATAATGAGAGGGTTTTCCATTATTGTGATTCTCCCATGCTAAAGTTTTAAATCAGCACAAACACTAACAATATTGCTAAATTATGATGATAAACAAAAACTTGGTCACATTCTCAAGGCAGCTCGTGGTCACAGAAAACTGGGTAAGATTGTCTTTATGAGGCTTTATTTCCCCCTCCTTGTATTTGAATAATGCAAATTCAGCTGTATGGTAATTTGAGATACAGCCATGATTGTTTTTAATGTTGCTCTACTGGATTGTAATATTGTTAGATGTTATTAAGTGTGTTATTCTATCACTGATGGATTGGAGCAGCTCAGTTTAAATCTAATATAATGCAAGCAGGGGGAAAAAAAAACAGCAATGCATATCAGTAATCGGCAGATCTGGTCTGTTCGAGTAAGAGCATCCTGGCTACGTGACCTCTGGGTGTGCACGAGTCACCTTGTGGCTATAGTTCACGCATCTGATGCTAGATTAGGAACGAGACGTGCAATCTTAGTATGATCAGCTTACTACATAAAAAAAACAAAATAAATTGGGTTATGAATGTCAAGATGGGATTTGGGTGTTGTTCTAGGCAGGGGTGGATGTTGTCTAGAAGGATACAAGGCCACTCCAAAATATTGAAACAAATCCTAAAACTATTTGTCTGTAATATAAACAATATATAATAATAATATATAATTTTAGAGTGTATAATAAATTAAAATCTAACTAACTAACTTGTGAGAAAGCAAGAGAAAGCTGAATAAAAATTGGACACATTCTAACTAACTAACTAACTAACTTGTGAGAAAGCAAGAGAAAGTTTCATAACAAATCAGACATATACTAACTAACTAACTAACTCACTAAACTAACTTGTGAGAAAGCAAGAGAAAGTTGAATAAAAATCAGACACATTCTAACTAACTAACTAACTTGTGAGAAAGCATGAGAAAGTTTCATAAAAATTAGACACTAACTAACTAACTTGTGAGAAAGCAAGAGAAAGTTTAATAAAAATCGGACACATTCTAACTAACTAACTAATTAACTAACTTGTGAGAAAGCAAGAGAAAGTTTCATAAAATCAGACACTAACTATCGAACTTGTGAAAAAGCAAGAGAAAGTTTAATAAAAATCAGATACATTCTAACTAACTAACTAACTTGTGAGAAATCAAGAGAAAGTTTAATAAAAATTGGAAACATTCTAACTAACTAACTAACTAACTAACTAACTTGTGAGAAAGCAAGAGAAAGTTTCATAAAAATCAGACATATACTAACTAACTAACTCACTAAACTAACTTGTGAGAAAGCAAGAGAAAGTTTCATAAAATCAGACACTAACTAACTAACTTGTGAAAAAGCAAGAGAGAGTTTCATAAAAATCAGACACTAACTAACTAACTAACTTGTGAAAAAGCAAGAGAAAGTTTAATAAAAATCAGACACATTCTAACTAACTAACTTGTGAGAAAGCAAGAGAAAATTTAATAAAAATCGGACACATTCTAACTAACTAACTAACTAACTAACTAACTAACTAACTAACTAACTAACTTGTGAGAAAGCAAGATCAAGTTTCATGAAAATCAGACACTAACTAACTAACTAACTAACTAACTAACTAACCATGCAACTACACATCTAACTCACTTAGGTTAGTGTGCTTTATAAGAGAGTATAATGTGCCTGATGAAAAATCGAGCAAAGTCAATAAAAAAGGCCCCACAGAGGAGAGGATGCCACAGTGGCATGAGTATCTGTTTTCATCTAGACTACTACATCTTGTGATAGCTCAATGATGAGTCCACTCGGGTGGGTGGGAAAGGGAAGCGGAGGCGAGCGAGCGAGAGGAGCCTGCCAGCGAACAGCTGCCCCTGTAATTTATATTGATGAGGGGACTGGCATGGAGGGAAGCTTCCAGCAGTTTGATCACTCAGAGGTGCCGAGCGTGTGGGGGGGTAAGCAGAGACCCCGGCCCATCCCAGTGGTCCACCTTGGACCTGGAAGACCTTGTAAACACATATGTGCATACATTACACATGCAGCGCCTATCACACAGCCAGGAAGGATGTAAGGAGGGCATTTGCACCTCATTATTCTTATTGCATCGTGATTATTTTTTATTCCACAAGTCATATCATCTACTCCCCCCACATTGACCACTAACTGGCCCTTCAACTCCGTCTTGTGGACACACTTCTGACGAGCTGCTTCCTATCTATGAGGCACACCAATCAACTACTTGTTAAGGGCCTTTACTTTGATTTCCTCCCATGGACAAGATTTGAATATTTCCCAGTGAAATGAGACAGAATAGTCCAGTTTCTGCCCAGGGCTTTGAACCCGAGACTCCTAAATCATGCTCTTTGATATGAGACTTCTTCCGGTGTGGAGGTGCCTAGCGCTACGCTAATTAAGATAGGATAGTGTGGTGGTGGATGGCGGGTTAAGGCATTTCTGTTTCACCTTCAACCAGCAACACATATTATTTTATTTTTAAATAACACTAAAGTGCCTCAAGACAAGCAAATAGCTTAACAGACTGTTTTTTCACGGAGCTGTTTGAGTAAGATAGAAGTGTAGAAGATCAAATTCTTTGCCCTCCTGTCTGATGTAAGAAGGAACCGTGGAGCCTTACAGGGCGAGAAGCAGCCGCTCGCAATCTCTCACAATCTGAAAGACTCGGCCGGCTCTTGTGGAAAAGCCCCTCTGGCTTCCCCTCGCCACCAGTTTCATCAGAGTGATCAGAGCAAACGGATAGCCGTCACGCGCACTTCCTGCCATTCCCAATTCGGGATAAGATTGCACACAAGCGCGCTCTGCACAATACACAAAAAAACATTTAAAAATGCCTCATCCAATCGCACTTCACTCGTGTCAAAATAGCCGGCAAATCTCTTGGAAAACATTGATTCCTACAGGTGTGACCGTTCATCAATTCTTCACGAGGCAGCTCGAGGATGATTGGCGCCATGTAGGAAAAAAAAATTATTGGCTTGACTGACACTGTCAAAGAAGTATTAATTCATCTATACTATTATTATTGTGGTTGTAGTTTGTTGTGAGTTGTTTGTACGGTTACACTGTTTAGCTACATGAGTGTCAGTATGATGCACAATTATAAATAGATTGTTCAATTAAAACCCTGGAGAACCCACGGGGTCAAATTTGGCCCCTATAAATTCTGCTACTCAAATAACAGACCTTTTTCTTTTTTTTTACAAATTTAACTTCAAAAGTCCAGAGTGCCACTTCTGACCCCTGCATGGGGCCATCTAGTGGATGAATATTGCACTTACATGAGCCAGAGTGGTGGTGACAAGATGGCTGCCAACATGCTGTTTTGTTGAGCTGGAAATCAATCCAAACAAAACCATCTTCTCAGCAAACCATCAGATGGTAAAATTGTTTTGTTTTTTTTGAAATCTATTTCATATCATGTTGCAGAATGCCTAGGAGTATGTTTTATATATATATATTTTGATAAATTAGCAACTCTGAGCTAGTTTAAAAAAAAGTGTTAAAATTGAAAAAAACATATATTTTGGTGTTCAGTGAACTTATAGCAGTCATTTAATACATAATTCAGAATTTTCCAAAGAAGAAAAGGGTTCTCCTGGGTTAATACCTCTACAAAAATGTTTTCTTAGCAAAGGCTGAATTGTATTAAGTAATCACTTTTCATATATTTGCATCTTTAATTTTTACTAACATGATCGACTTGGCGAGGCCCGACTCTCGCTAGCGATCGCAGTCAAAGGCTAGCGACCACAACAAGACACCACATCCGGTTGCTTGGCTGCAAAGGCCTCTTGCAAGAGAACAAAGAGGCGCCCTCGGCACGCAGGCGGCTACGACTGCGCGTGATTAGCAAGCAGTCATAAGACAACAATTTTTCATTTCCTCTTTGGTGTTATTGTGTGCGGCAACAAGAACGTCAACAAGATATTCATTTGGTGAAATCGCATTCAGCGAATACGCAGAACATAAAATAGAAAATGAGGTCAGCATAGGAAGGAATTTGTAACTTCTGCTCTATATGAATATGGTTCAAAAGAGAGTGTAACAATATTTGAAACAACTTGAAATGTTACGTGTACTTACATGTGTGTGTCTTCTTTGTTACGGAGATACCTGCAAACACAAAGCAAAGAAGAATATAATACCATGCCAAATCGGTAAAATTACGAATGAACAATACTGAGTTCTCTCCAAAAAAAAAAAAAAAAAAGAATATAATACCACAAGGGTAAAAACAGCGCGATGCAGTGGAACTACATATAAAATATCTCTAACAGTGTCATTCAAAAGGGACCATTATGATTTTTTTGCATATATGGATGAGCAAATCTAACACATTTTGACCAGTGACTTTAAAACAAGCCCAAAATAAAAACAGAATTAGCATTTTAGTAGCACTGCTGGTGGTACAGTAAATCCCCCTGCGGTCCAACACTCTGGCGCCTTTCAAGGTCAACAAGGTGACTGACCCAAGGCATTTATCACTTCAATATTCACAAGTTCAATCTCTGTCCTCTACAGACTATAAAAATATATTGAAGGAATTACAATAACAATGTGCTCAGTAGATTAAACACAAGCAGATGACAGCTGACAGGTTGAGTTGCATTCAAACGTGTTTTTCTCCAAATGGGCGTGTCCATATCCAGCACTGCAAAGTAATTCCAAACACCCCCAAATTTGAAAGAGCTTAAAAAATTTGGTGCGCTTAGTAGTCGACTTGTAACTGTTACATTGTAACTGTTATGATACGTCATGTGATTCATTTATTATTGTAATCCCTTCATACTAACTCAGTCGAGCAAAAAAAGAAAGTGATCGGACGAATATTCGCAATATGAATTAATTCACATGTATGGTGTTCCACAAGGTTCAGTTCTGACGCCTCGGCTGTTTCTTGTTGCAAGGACATTTTGAATATATTGTGAAAAGAAGGTTTATAGAAACATTACAACTGTTTAGAGAACCATTATGGTTGTTCAGAGATTGTTTAGGAAACGCTGAGACCTTGAACAAACCCTGACGTAAAATCAACATTCGTTAGCGTCACAAATGTTCTTGCTCTGAGAAATTAACGTTTGTGACGGTACCGAATGTTAATTTCACGTCAGGGTTCTTTAAAGTTTGCAGTGTTTCTTAAGTGTTCTTTAAATAGTCTTAATGATTCTCTAAAAGTATTAATTATTTTTCTTGGTGAAAGGAAATGTTCAAAATCAATTTTTCACATACACTGTATTTGCATCTTTCATCTTTACTACTATAAAAAATGTCCATGCGACAAGAAAAAACATTACGGCTGTTTAAAGAATCATTAAGACTGTTTGGAGAATGTTTAGGAAACGCTGCGACCTTGACATAACCCTGATGTGAAATCAACATTTGTTACCGTTAATGAACGTGGGATACGGGCTTTAATGTTCGCGTCACTGGAAAAAACAACAACAACATATGTGTGAATAGAAGTGTGAATGGTTGTCATCCTGTGACAGAAGATCAACCAAGTGTGCACCCCGCCTCTTCACAGTCAGATAGTCTCAAGCTTCCTCGTGAGCCGGAACAGGATTAGCGCTACAAAAAATAAAAAATAAAAATAAAATAAAAAAAGGAGGGCAATGATGATGGCATGTCAAATCGGTAAAATTACCGAATGAACAATACTGAGCTCTCCAGAAAAAAAAAAGGATTAGCGCTACAGAAAATGGATGGCTGGAGCAAGCGCAATGCATCGGTGTGTATTATACGATACAAGCTTCAACCATGCAATCACACATCAGTAATCCATAGACAAGCTGCAAACACTCATGTCTGCCCATAAAACAACTTCCTGGTTCAACCAGCACGAGTCAGACTTAGTTGAGACCCGTTTGATCAAGGCCAAAGTACAACTCTTTGTTGCCTCTTCCATCGTCGAGCTTTCCAATGGGCCACTTGGCTTCTTCGTGCCGGTTCCTTCGCTCCGCAACATCGCTCCGCTGCCCCAGGAGTCGAATGTAGACGAGCGCACAGTGGTCCCCCGCCGGCCCACTTGATGCTCATGCTTTGCGGGGCGAGAGCACACTAATAGATCCCACTTGTCATGTGGAAGCAATGGCTAATTTTTCTTTAGCTTGCGTCGCAAACTCGGGGGACAGCAAGTTGACATGATTCAATAACTCGCTGAAAAAGGCGTCTGGCCGGAGATAACAATGTTTCAGACACATTTGAGGGGAAACAAGTTGAAGTGCAACGAGGGGGAAAACAAATAAGGCCCTGAGCCTCCTATAGACAGACGCAGAGTAACAGATAACTGATAGCAACTCCACTGAGCAGAAAAAGGGGGAATGAAGTCACCCAAGGGCCCAACAGTCTGTGTTGGACCTTTAGCATTGTCCTATTGCTAAGGGCTAAAACCTTCTGTTCTTTCCAACTGTTCACATTACATACAGTGAACATAGTCACTAATACACAATTACAAATACATCCGACCTGTGGAACCATTTGAGAAATAGGCTCGCATTGGCTAGCACAACAAGATGTCTGCACTATTGTTAGAGACAATTACTTGGTAATTCACAAAAACACAAATGTGCTTCCCTAATGCTGTAAGAAACCAGTGTCATTAACCCGTGGGCAGTATTTTATTTTGAAATGGCTTGGTCAGAACCAACAAAAAGCCCAAAAATGGTCACAATAACGCCTAGGGGTTAATTGCATTTTAACTCAATTTGCCAGAGTCACCACCACTAAAAGTAGCAATTATTTAACTGATTTAACTGAACACAACTAGATACCACTTTAACTACCGTATATTACACCATGCCCGTACAAGGTAACACAGAGAGGCATGATAACACAAACACGGTAAATGTAGCTAACCGTTCAAATCCCATAATGCAGCTCAACAGCTAGCCGCAATCATTGAGTAACTCTACACATAGTGTGAAATTAAAAACTCACATGCTAATTAGAAATGCGAACTATAATCGCTAGCGAATCTCCTTTTCGTCAACCTGGGGGGGTATTACTTTAGTTAATGCTAAATGCTATCTTGGTGGACAGTTCAACAGCGCTAAACAACACAAAGCACTCATCATTATCTAACCTTTTTTGCTCGGTCTTGGCAGCTATTGGAAATATATCGCCAGAAAAGTTAGCTTGTCTTTGACCACCCACAACCGCAGCAATAGGACTACATGATTCTTAGACATGGAAGTAAGAAGTAGTGCTAGTTCCAGTATGACGAAAACACGCCTTCTACCGATTAGATGCGGATGCGAATGAGAACGCAAAGGAAGTAAAAAGAAAGGAATTTAACAGTTAAATTCCCTTTTATATTTATCGTATGAATCACTATGATAACTGTGTGATTGACATTGGCCTACACATAGCAAAAAATAAAAAAATAAAATACGGGACGCTGGGACTGGACCTGCCTAAATCAGGACAAAACAATGAGGTTGACGAAATCTGAAGGAAGGTGGGACCTAAGGCTCAAAATGAGACGGGACGTCTGGTCACCCTATCTACATATGCAGCGCGGACGCCGTGTATCTTTGCTAGCAATTGCGCAGCTATACTCATAAACAAAACATAGCACCTGTTTAACTATCCCACCGATAAATAAAGCATGTTCTGAAATACAAAAAGCCTGTTGCCATGCAGGTTAGGGGAAGCAGACCAGGTGGTTGGGGGGGGGGGTTTCTAACTCCTCTAAGTGTCATTCACAACCATGTGATTGGAGGTGGCAAGGAGAAAGGGCCACAAAGCCAAATAATGAGTCAGGCGGTGAGAAAGAAGGAGCTAGCTGTGGGCGCTGACATTGGCAATGGCTGCCAGCTCATGTCTTCTCTACTGGATGGCAGGTTCAGAGGTCAGTCTGGAGGTGAAACTCTCCTTGGCTGATAAACCAGGCTGGGAAAAATGCGCCTGCAGCCAGAGGAATGTTTTTCTCTGTGGCTATTATTCATTTTAGCCATAATAGTGAAAGAGGTTGCAAGGCTTGTGCTATGTTTGAAGATTATGATTGAATTCAGTGGCAAGGAAAAAAAACTGCTTATGTTGGCTACAAAACAGTAAATCTGCAATATCAACGTTCAATAAAGTTTGTTTTGTTTGTTTTAATTTTGTGAATGAATTCAAATGCTGTTAATCCACTGCATGCGGAACATAACGCGACCAAAACTGGAAAACTCCTTGATTGCTAGCAAAGCAACAGGTTTGAACCCAAAACTGCTAAAATTGTGTTTACTTTAGTGGCAAATAAAATTCTAAAACTCACTAAAATAGAAAACAATTAAAGGGGTAGTCAAGTAGCCATTTTGCTACTTGCTTTTAAATGAAAATGAGATCACGGTGTCTAAAGTCTCAGCTAATGCAAATCTCACATGACCAAACCCGGAAACCAATTGAGCCGTGATTGGTTGTTACATGAGCCATGAACTACTCTGATGTCATTTACATAATTTTTTAAACATAATTTAGATCATTTCAAAAACTTTGCATCAAATACATATGAAAAAGAAAGAACACTAGTTCCCCCGCCCTTGCAATGTTGCCACCGGTGAATTCATATTTTTACATTAGCATGTGTCACACTGGAAGGAGGGTTAGTTGTCACACTGTGGCCTTTGATCAGTCACATTTCCCCTGCATCAGTCTCGTGAGACTTTGCTCACCTATGGAGGAAGTGAGGTACTGTGCAGGTGACTGGAGTTTAACCTCCACTACATCTATCTGCAAAGGGGGTAGGCGGGCTTGTGGGGGAGGGGGTGGGCACACATCCTGTAAACATGCCACTTAGACAAGAGAAGAGTGAGTGCGGGCTGTGGCAGGCGCGACGCTGCAGACGGCTGTGGAGCGGCGTGCCGCGGCCGGCGACTCAAAGTGACAGCCCTGTAATGAACTCTGAGGCGCACGGTGGGCTGTACGTCATAATTTCAGCTTTCTTAAAGCCTGACAGGGAATGATTATCATGGATGGTTATTGTCACCCTGCCTCCCTGGGAGACGAGGCGTGCTCTGGGCTTGTTGCACCGTGACATTCAAAGTTACAGTCTCCTTCATATAATGGAGCTGTCCTCTCAGCGCGCTAATGGGAGCGATCCATTTAACCTGTGCCAGAAACACACAGACGAGGAAGTTTCTAATGCGAGGCCGTCCCGTGGGGACGTCACACTCGTCCCCCCCCCCCGCCCCCCTCTCAGCCCTCCTGGCTGCTGCCGTCCTGCTGTTTGATTCATTGACTGGCGCTCCTCACTTATCCTCATTCACTGTTCAGTCTGGGGAGACAGGGAGGCTCACTTTCTGCCGCTTGCTCCACATGCCGCCGCTGCACGGCCGATGCGCACAAGGACACAACTGCCGAAACGCACCCGGTGTTCGGGAGGAGCCAGTGAAGGAGCGCAGACCTACTAAAACTGCAGGCCAAGACCACGGTCATTGTGAATGCTTCTTTCGAGATAAATATAATAACAGACAACATTGAAGTCTACAATTAAGTAGATATTAATAAAAAAAAAAAAAAAAAAAGGTTATATACGTTGATTAGGTTTAAGTACCACTGATTGTCACACACATCTACGTGGGGTGAAATTTGAAATCTGTATTTGACTCATCCCGGAGCGGTGAGGGGCGCAGCGGTGCCGCACTCAGGAATCATTTGGTGAAATTGCCAAATCGGTAAAATTACCGAATGAACAATACTGAGCTCTCCAGAGAAAAAAAAAAAGGAATCATTTGGTGATCGAACCTCCCAGCCCTAAATGCTGAGTATCAAGCAAACCCACAACCTCCCAGTCTCAGAGAGGGGATTCTGCCACTAGGTCATTGAGCAGGTGAAATCTGCTCCAACCGGGATATGAACGCTGGCCTACCACACACTAGTTATTTGCTTTAACCACTGTGAGCTATATGAGACTTAGCTTTGGAGGTAACATATTGTGTAACATGTTCTGACAGTTTAATGTAATGCAAGTAGAAAAAGAACAAAATAAAAACAAATAGCCAAAGAAAATATCAAGAAAGTCAATTTTAATGACTATATCTTGTCACAATATACAGACTGGATTATGGACGAGGTGTTATAACGAGAACTGTAAAGTACATTCCTGATTGATCACAATCACAGGGTACTTAGAATTGATCCCATCTCACTCAGCTAGCTGCTGTGCAAACCACTACTCTCAATGGATTCCGTGTGTTGTGACATGTTTTTTTTTTCTGAACGATGTTACTATGGAGGTGTGCAAAGTAAAAATAATACTGTATCTACTGTATGTTGCCGAAAAATAATGTATGACAAGAGTAAAAATATTGCCTCGCCTTTTGTAAAACTAAAATGTGATGTTTCCCATGTTATAAGCAGGTGGCAGTTGTCCACGACTCAATTTTAGTTGACCCCTGAAGTTGTTGGTGAATGATGATTGCTTCTTTGACTGTCTTGCTAACAGATTGATGCTACATGCTAATGAATGATGCTAATGAATGTGTTGCTCATGTTTCATTAACCCAAAAGGTCCGACATGTTTTGGTATGATTCATCGACCTCTGAAGGTTAGACTAGAAGAAAATGTCAGCCAATGAACATAGAGTTAAGGTATATTAAAGTTTACTTGGCTAAAAATTCTGAAATATGGTTCAAGGACCTACCCTGCTTACTGCCGGCTGGGATAGGCTCCAGCAACCCCGTAACCCTTGTGCGGATTAAGCTGTTAAGAAAATGGTTAGGTGGTTGGTTGGTTGAAGGACCTCTGTGACACTCTTCTGTAGTGCTCTCAGTTTTAGAGAAGGCCATTTAAGACATTCTCCCTTTTGGACTGGCACACTTATGAGCTATTATATTACTATCAACTATACGTGCAAAAATATAATGATTAAAAAAGCACAATGATTCTTAATCAGCTGCCCCCTAATATACTAAAACACTGAATCCATGGAGAGGCCAACTCCCTGGGGGGGCTCAAAGGAAAAATGACTTGTCTGTCTCCAGGCGCTGTTATTTCTGGTCATTTCTAATTGGTTTTAACTACAAGCAACCACTCGGAGACTCCACAGGTTACTTCAACGCATCACTATGGAATTGTCTGCAAATAGAAGATATACATCCAAATTAGTTTTAGAGGACACCACAATCGTCTTTGACGAGCCAAAAGGAGAAAGTAATGGGAAATCTAAACACACAAGACTTCCACAGAGAAGTTGGAGGGATCCCAAGGGGATCGGGGACGTTATCAGGGTGACCCTGACACCGTCAAAGTCCTTGCTGAGTTAACTTATCATGTCATATGCCCCTCACCCGCCCCCTACATACGGCATGTCTCTCAAGCTCACATGCAGTTCTGCATTACTGGGCCTGCAAGTCTCCAGGTGAGACCAGGGTGTTGTTTGGTGGCTCGTGAATTATACATCGCGGCAGAGGAATTGACGCGGCCCAGAAGGGCCGACAAACAGCAGGCATGGCTGCGAGGCAGATTGAAGACTCCGACGGAATTTTAATTGCACCTCGGGGAGCGCGTGTGATAAGTGCTATTGTTATTGGTAAGACACCGCTGCACACGTTTACCTTTGTGGGAGCCTAAATAAATGGCACCGCGCAACAAAAGGTACAAGGTCCGATTTTTTAACGTAGCATCAAAAGTCCTTTGCTCAAGGTTATACTAGAGTGAATTCTGTCATTGCTTTTTAACAAATATTTATCATTGGTTTATATTACTTGATGAATTCCTAAGAGAACAAGTTGCATCGTGAAAAAACTATGCAGGTGTAAAGGAGCTAGAAAGGTATTTTTTATGCTAGTAGGACCACAATGAAAAGTAAAAATAACACACACAAAAATAGAAATGTTAGAATGACGTTGCATTATGTTGACAGAAATTATGAACTCATCTTTTTAAGATTGAAGGTTGAGATTTAAAAAAAGATAATTATACGATAAGTTATAAACGAGAAAATGCTCTTTAAAAATGAAACTGTATGATGAAGCAACAAACCATGTGGTTCTTTTACAGGAACAGACATGTTTGCACTTTAAACCCCTGATAATAACGATAACATAGTGTTGACGAGCAAACGTACTTTTTTTTTCTTTATTTCACTGCAAACTTATTGCGAAGATCCTCTGCAATTCAGATGTTAAAAGAAACACAAAAAATAATTGTATACTGGCGATATAATAATTTGCATGGGTCATCTATTACATTGCTATTGCCTAACTCCCATGTAAATAACAGAGGTGGGCATTCCATCAATATTGACGAAAGGTCCATCAATTGGTCAATGATGGACGCCCGTTTTGTTTACAATTAATGAATAACAGGATACTTAAAAAATCGGTCTAATCCTCAACCCGTAAATGACGGAATGCCCATTTTGATGATGAATGACGGAAACATTGATGGACGTCCAATTTGATGACGAATGACGGATGTTCATTTTGATGAAAAATTACGGATTGACAATTACAGTTTGGTTTGGAAATACTGACAATGAAGAGTGCTGCCCCGACTGTTCACGACAGATGAATAATGGACGCTCAAAATAAACTGACGCACCCACCTCTGGTAAATAATTAGGAAAAATATACATACTAGGAGGTACTGTAGTTTCCACCAAGGCCATGTCTTTGCTTGCATATGAAACCACTAAATGGTTTACACTTGTAGCAAGCTGGAGTGCAAAATGAGAAACCACTGTGTTGTTTTGTTGTGTGCTACAATACAGCGGTAAAGGTGACGAGCCACAACATGAGGGTTTCCATTTCTCTGATGTTGCTCACTCTTGATCCTGGCTACACAAAAGAGTAATTCCCCTATGTGTGCGAGCTGGTTCCTAGAGGGCCTGGCGGATGCAGGAAAGCCCAGGGCCCTGGTCAGAGCCAGGGCCCTGGGCACAGACAGACCTCTGTGTACTCTCCTCACGGATGGTTCTCAGCCCAGTGATAATCGCTCTGGGATCCAGTCTCAACCAAGCATGAAACCCAATAGCCTTACAGCCTGTACTGTAAATAAAGACAAACCACATTTAGTAGACCACCCTGACTATCTTAATTTACTCCACAGCAGTCTGCTGTACTATACTGATAGTCCACTTAGACACATCAGGAAAGGGCATTTCACTACATTATATTTCACTTGACAATGGAGGTTGGGGGGGAAATCAATCAATTAATCAACCGATTAATGCGCTTGGCACAGGGACACCCAAGGTTGCAGTTCGATGAAGGAAGACCAAAGGGTGCTTTCCAACTGCAGGGGGAATCACACACTTCAGGCTTCATGGTCGGTTCGAGAGGGTTTGTCGGGAAGTCGACTCTTAGATTCAGGACGAGCAGTGCGGTATTAATCCCGGCAATGGAACGGTGGACCAGCTCTCCGCCTTTGGCAGAGTCCTCAAGGGTCTGTGGGAGTTTGCCCAACCCTGTGTTTTGTGGACTTTGAGAAGGCCTTTGACCATGTTCCTCGGGGAGTTCTGTGGGGGTGCTTTAGGAGTACAGGGTACCGAACCCCCTGATACGGGCTGTTTGGTCCCTGTATGAGCGATGGCAGAGTTTGGTCCGCATTGCCCGCAGTGAGTCGGGTTCATTTTCAGTGAGGGTGGAACTCCGCCAAGGCTGCACTTCGTTTCTGCACCTAACCTTTATGGAAAGAATTTCTTTTCACAGCCAAGGCATTGTCGGTACTGTTGGCTCTAGCAAGCAACAATCGCTAACTCTTACTGGAGCGGTTCTCAACCGAGTGTGAGGCGGTTGGGATGAAAATCCGCACCTCCAAATCTGAGACCATCCTGAGTTGGAAAAGTCTGCCCTCTCCAGGTCGGAGATGAGATGCTGCACCAAGTGGAGGAGTTCAAGTATCTTGAGGTCTCACGATTGAGGGAGTGATGGAGCAGGAGATCAATAGGCAGATCTCTGCAGCGTCTGTAGTAATGCAGACTGAAACTCTCGATTTACTGGTCAATCGACGTTCCTACACTCACCTACGGTCCCGGCCTGTGGGTTGTGTTGTGACCAAAACCAGAAGATCCCAGATACAAGTGGCTGAAATGAGTTTCATTGTCAGGGCGCTCAGTCATCCCACAGGGACTCGGAGCCAAAATCTCAGCTCTTCCGCATTCAGAGGAGCGGTGAGAGTTCCGGGCACGTCCCACTGGTAGGAGAGCCCGGGGACGACCCAGGCCACGTTGACTATATCTCCTGGCTGGCGTGGGAACATCTTGATATTATCCCAGAAGAGCTGGACGAAATGGCTGGGGAGAGGGAAGTATGGGCTTCCCTGCTAAAGCTGCCCTCCTGCAAACTGACCCCGGGTAAGAAAATAAAATAGCTGGCTGGATGGATGGATGCATAGATGACCAAAAAAGTATTTTTGGAAGAAATTATTGCACATGTTTGACCATTTCCCACCTTTATTTATATATACGGTGTTGTCTTGTTTTGATCACAAATCCCATTTTTACAATTCTGTACAAGCTAGCGATTGCTCTGCTTCTGCGGTTGCTTTCTTACTTTCCCCCAGAGACAACACTTTAGCATTTCTATTCACATTACAATATATCATTTTATCTCTACACAGGTCGAAAGCTAAACAGGGAATGCATTTATACAGCTCTTGAGGCTTAAACTCCAGTTATGCTCATTTTATAATAATGGGCTGTAATATCGGCCAATATAGATGCTCCCCCTCGGGCTAACCTATTAAGAGGAATTTAAATATTCAAAATGCACTGCCGTTAAATAAAGAGTAAATCTCACTTGTTGTCTTCTCTCTGGGTGCTTGCTTGCTTGCAAATAATGATTCATATTATGCATCTCAGGAAAACGTCGCGGTTGGCTCCTTTTGCCAAAGTCATTACAGCAGGTGAAGTATGCTAAGTTTTTATTTATTCAAGGCCACGTGCATTTGATATCATCTCCAGAATAGCAGAAGGTGGGATTAGAAGAGGTGAGTTGATGTGTGCTCTGACAGTTAGTCACAATCTGTTAGCAGAGGCGTGCTGCTATGTCAACAGAACGTGTCCACATTGGTGTTGTATAACCCCCTCAAGGGGGAAGGAGACCAGCACTTTCATGACAAACTCATGTCAGCTAATATCACCTGTATATAAAGGCTGACTCGGAATTATATTGAAAGCCTTTCATTACCATCGCTCATTCATCCTCCGCTCCCATCCAGCAGAGTGCAGAGCGAGCAGGCACTTGTCTAATGAACAGAAGTCTGCGGGGAAGGATCACGTTGAGCGAGTCCAACTCCCACAACAGTGGACTCATGGCTCTGCTGATGAGGACTTGGCTCTAATTGCTGGAATGGGAGGGAACTGTAGCCCCATTAGGTCCGGTCTTAGCACTTGCCAATAAGCCAAACTACCCCGATGAAGCCTCCCATGTAATGAAAACTTCCTCCGAGATGAATTACACGTCTGTCAATTCACTAATTAATATCACAGATGTGTCTTTTGCTGTTTCTACACACCGAGCCGGAGAAGGCGGGGATTAAGGTATTTTCGGAGCACAGGAAGACATAAAGGAAGGAAAAGGCGAGGCGCACTCGCAAGCGCGCCGCGACCGGTTGCAGTTATGCTCGGCACTTAGCGCGCCATCTATTTTTCATGCATTTCATAATTAAAACCTGCGAGTTCTCCGAGCCCTTCGTGCTCCGTGCAGATCAAAGGTAGTCCCTATTAGTGGGGGAGTTCATCAGTGGAGCCACACTTCCATTTTCAAGCAACAGAGCCACGCTTAAAGCACAAATATACTGTAATTACGCACATGTGATAAGGACACAGCACAGTTTCTCTCCTCTTCTTTTTTTTGGAAAGCTAACACATGGGCTTGATGAAAGACTGAATACATATTTCACACATCGGCTCTTGTAGTGCAGGTTGAGTACGCTTAAGTTTGTTGCCTCCCCCCCACCATGCTGCATTCTCTATGTAAATGTAATCGCAGGATAACACGGGATAAAGCTCTGCAGAGCGGAAACATGATGCCTTCTTTCTGCAGGGATACGTAAGCACGCCTCAACAACACTGTGAGCTCTGTTTGGGTTATTTATTTGTCCCACTGACTGTTTGGTAACTTGATATCACAAGATGCCCTGTGAGAGATACTACAGTACATTTGGCCAAAACACAGCATCAATAAACAGAAATATTATCTGGTTAAGGGGTCATAATCTAAGCTCAGGGTTATATTGTGAAAACAAACAAATAACATGACTGATATAAATATTTTATACTATAAAACTTATAGGCCACTCTTATGCGTGACATACGCCATCACCGAACATAATTCATTTCCGGTCATGGTTCTGTTTAACGAGTGATTTTCTCTCTAGGGTCCAGAGACTTATTGAGCTCCCTCTTATTTTGCTGTTCAAAATGGGACGTCTTTATACGCAAAAATACAAAGTAACAACAGAGAGCATGGCTAGATTCAAAAGGTGCTACAGACGAGTCACGGGCGCCGTATAGTCGAAATGACGTAGTTCGTGTACGACGTGACTTGAGGACTCCCTGACTTAAGAGTGACAATTACAGGAACAGAGCAATTGACAACTTTGTCATTAAAAGGGACATAGCAACCGCATAGCAACTAACAACATCATCATTACAAGGGACATAACAACTGCATAACAACTGACAGCTTCATCATTACAGGGGGGCATATCAGCTGCATAGCAACTGACAACATCATTACAAGGGATCAGAAACTCCATAGCAACTGTCAACATCATTACAAGGGAAATGACAACTACATAGAAACTGACAAATTCATCATTACGAGGGAAAAAGCAACTGCATAGCGACTGACAGTCATTACAAGGACTATCAAATTTGCAAAGGAACTGACAACATCATTACATGGGCTATAGCAACTGCATAGCAACTGACAACTTCATCATTACAAGGGACATAGAAACCGCTGACAATATCAGCATCATCATCAGCAGCAGAAAAGCAGATATAGAGTACACATACAGGACCATAACAATTTAATGAGCCCATGGCCCAATCCACATCATAGTTTAAAACAAACTAGCTGTAATAAAAAATTTAATAAAAAAAAACATCCATTGATTAGAAAGTAGAAAATTGCACACTGCAAACTACAAGTCCTTAACTGACTGTTTGTCAGCCGAACAGTGTGATAACATTTAACAGATATGGGATCAATAGATCAATCTGTGTAAGCTCCTTTTTACAAGCATAACCTATCATTGATACGGTCATATCATAAAATGGTTCATTTGACCATTGCCACTTGTACTACATCACCGCCTACACAAACAGTAACAATTCTCATACTGCTGTAAAAACAATCCGAGTCTAAAAAAAAACTGCTGACTGTATCTGGCTTTCTGCTGTTGGAGCGGCTTGTGTGAGGCAGTTTCACAGCAGCATCAGAAGACGAACTTGCACTCAAGTTGCATGAAAGAGAAACTATAATTAGCCGCAGTTACATTTACACACTCACAGCCGCTCGACTTGTTATGCCTTCTTAATGAAAACAATACAAACTCTTGAGCTTTTAGAGCCAAGTTAACACTATCGAAAAAGCAAAGTTCTGAACTTCCTCCGAGCTCAGGGGGTCGCACACAGGTCACGGTAAAACTGCTGTGTGGTAACAAGTGGACAAGACGAGAGGAAGGGCTGCTCTCACAAAATGCGCAAAGATGGCATCCCTGATATGCACTTGTGATGTTTAAGCCTGAAGGCAGCATATTTATCTGAAAGGCAAAGGGATCGTGCAATAATACGATAATAGTAAACAAAACAACAGACGGGGGGGGGGAAGAATGTGCATAGAGGTGAGTCTGCAAAAAAACCCCAAAAAAAAGCCCTTTCTTGGTTTTATGTGACACAGCGACATGATGAGATAACAGACGTTGGCAACGGCCCACCGCGACTGGGTTCGAGACTAAGTCTAGGATCAAGTCCATACTGTGTCCACAGCCATACATTATCAGCAATATGAAAGCTTGTAGCTGCGGCCAGCAGTAATAATTAATAGCATCGTCTATAAGCATTCCATTAGGTGCAAGCAGCTGTCATAAACATCTTAATTAATTTACAAAGCAAGCAGCTGGGGAATTCTGGCGACGTAAAAATCTGCTTCCCTCTGCCGCTCCATAGCACTGGAACAGATCGGGCTTTTAAATTTTTAAACATGCCTTTCATGTTCTCCAGAGCACTAAAAAGCCTTTGAACAGTCAGGTTGTTCAGAGATGCACCTAGCAGTCCAATACCAGCCGCTCCATGTGCTATTATTCTTTACTATAGCAACAAGAGGTTTTGGCTCCCACTCCAAGAATGCATCCGCTGCACCTGACACAATATTGGCTCTTTTATAGTCCCTTTACCCAAGGTGTTCTTTGTTTTGAATATTAAACGCCACAATTTTGCCCATAAAGCCCGGTCTGCCCATGTTTCGAGGGAAACTGTTTCTCATGAGAAATTAGGAGGATTTTATTTTTTTATTTTTTTTTACAAAAATGATGACTCCTTGGGAGGTTACTTTCCTACTATTAAGGAATGTTATTAAAACATTTCTTTAGACTTTACAGTGGACCCCCATTTGCGAAAACCTGTGAATAATTGACGCTTCCCTAGAACGGGAAATCATAGGAAAAATGTTCTTTACAAAAAATGCTCTACGTATGCAGCTCCAATAGTCCAAACATGGCATTCTGATGAATATTGTGTTTGTGGAGTATGCAAAATCCACACGTTTTTAATCTATCTCAGGGGGCGGCCATTTTGCCACATGTTCCCAATGGAAAATGAAATCATTGTGCCTAAGGGCTCAGGTAACAACCAATCATGGCTCACCTGTTTTCTGGGTTTGGTCATGTGACGTTAACAAGATGAGCTCTAAAAGCTGCATTTGCGGATGGTCAGAAGTCGGATATATCCGAATTGTTTTTTTCCCAGTTCCGACCTGAAAGCGTTCGAGGCGAAAGTAAACAACAAAAATGGCGGATAGTGACAAATTGTTTTTTATTTTGGTCCTCAAAACTCATTTTGACCTCCAGCAAACTTGCTTTCTCGCAATTTTGCTTCATTTGTTGTTTATATTATTATTAGTTCAGTAGTTCACTGTATAATGTCATGCAGTGAGATAGCGACAAACTGTCACGTACGTTGTGTTATGCGAAGTTATGTCGAATATTTATGAATGAAGAGATCTATCTAGGTTTATAATCGAGAAAATGGTGTTTTACCATTCACGGTCTGTGTTTCCAAAAGGGTTGCCATTGTAGAGTGACGTCACATTTTAGTCCGTCCGTGAAGTCGAGGTACTTTTTTTCCCCGACTTTGCAGGTGGGATTTCCGAGTTCAAGAGGGCGTTCCTGTACACACTTCCTGGTTTGAACTCGGAAAAGTCAGAATTCCGACCATCCTCGAATGCAGCATTAGTCACTGTGATGATGTCATTTTTATGTCAAAAGCAAGTTGCAAAATGGCCGCCCACTGATATTGACTTGACTTCCCCCTTGATAGTTTAAAATAGTTTAAAATGTACCGCCAACTACCTGTATAATAACAAACTTCCAAACATTTTTTTTTTTAATAAAATAAACCAGAAAAAAATATTGAAAATATTCTCAATATAGTGTTTTGTAACATATCTGTAGGATCTTTTATTTATTTATTATTTTTTCAATTTTCATTTCAGCTACATTTTCGGGACGACTTAAAAAAAAATAAATCTATATTCATGCCCACGTTATTAATTTCTCTCAATTACAGCTGAGGATGTTCTGTGTTGTTGGGGCAACAAATAAACAAAACACTTTATGTAAGAGGGGCGTCGTCCTGAGGATACCGAAAGGTGGAGCGGAGGGACAATGGCAAAACAATGTCTCTCCAACTCTACACAGTAATCTGGACAGAACGTCAAAGCAAATGGTCAAAGGGTGTTAAGAGCTAAAAACTCCTGCAGTCAGAGAGGGCAAGATTAAAGCGGCTTTGTCATGACAGCACGATTTTAAGAGTATTTGCACCTTCAGAGCTTGGATATCAGAAGCGTGTGACACTTTGCAGAGCTGACCCGACATTTTGGAGGGGAAACAGCTGAGACAAGGCGAAATTTCATTTTATTTTATTTTTTTAAATACACCGCAGTCAGAGCCAACAGTTCTGCTATGATTCTCATATTACGAAAGTGGACTAACACCATTTATCTCCGCACAACAACTACAATATGCCATTTAGCGAGTGGACATTGAATTTTAATGTGGCCATTACTCTCTGATGATAAGCAGCCATCACATAATCTGCCCCCCCCCCTCTCTCCGATTCACCCCCATCCGAACCTGCCTCCGCCTCGCCATCTCTCTCCATTTCAGCCCGTGCTGTATTTGCTTAACCCAGCCAGTGTGACAGCACTCAATGCTAAAGCACTCCCAAGGCACATGATCAAAGTCAGCAGTCAATTCACATTACAATGCATTGATTTGATGTTTCCTAACCTCCCAGGCCTTTCTCTAAAGCTGCCAAGGACCTTCAGGATATTTTAGTGTACCCCTCCCTTCCCAGTCCAAACACCCCCCCCCCCCCCCACTCCCCTTTTTCTCTGTGCGGGGTTGCAAGTGATGTGCGCAGTTTCTGCAACAGTGTTGATACGGAGATGATTTCTGGGTATTTGATATCATTTGAGTCACTCTTAAAAAAAAAAAAAAACATGCCAACAGAAATGCGTGCCCCCTCCTTTTCCAATATAATTACCGCCCTGCCATCAGCCTTCTGTTTCTGATATTGTTTCAGAGTCAGTCACTCCCATGCTCCGCGCACGTAGCACGCTTCGTTTGCTTCTCATCACTTATTCATGTGCTATTCTTTATTGAGTTGGCTTCTATGCTTTAGCGACTGCCATTTACCCCCAATGGGCCCTTCACAGCACGTCCATGTTTTATTCAATTACGACAGCCTATTAGGGTTGGGGGGGGGGGGGAGGTGTGCGTGGCGCTCACTCACTCACTGCACACATATACGGAAAATTTGTATCTCTGCATGGAGATGACTTGACCCCCGGCAAACACAATACGCACGGTGTGTGTTTAACAACTGTTTCATCTGTCTTGCTTTCACAAGAAACGGAGTTGATTGTTTTGTTTTTCGCTCCCACTCCGAGGCTGTCAAAATGCGTAAGCGTCAAGGGCGCGCGATGGTGACACACTGA
The DNA here is from genome assembly GCF_051991255.1 of Vanacampus margaritifer. Taxonomy (NCBI): domain Eukaryota; kingdom Metazoa; phylum Chordata; class Actinopteri; order Syngnathiformes; family Syngnathidae; genus Vanacampus; species Vanacampus margaritifer. Next base: position 18,288,664 of record NC_135437.1, on the reverse strand, counting down.
CCTACAGGCACGCAAATGGAAAGGCCCTGGATCATAAACAGTGGCGCCTTGAGATGCAAGTTGAATTTGTTCCGTGGCCATGCTTGTAACTCAAAACAGATGTATCTAGAATCGTCTTTTCCTACTGAAATACTGAGTCATTGATGGATAAGGGTTTTACCTGGCCCAGCACAGTTTATTTATTAGAAAAACACAGAATATAATTTTTTTAGAATTATTTACTATTAAGCACAATTTTACTATTATCTACAATTTAGGACATCTTTCTACAATGGTCACACCACATAATATTTTCAACTTAAATCAAATTGATGAGGCTAACAATTAGCCATCTAAAAAACAAGCTAGCTAGCCACACAAAAAAAATTATTCTGAAAATATATATGATTTAGAAAAAAATAAATAATAATTCCAGATCATGCCACATTATGTCCAAATATGAGAACTACATACCAGTTGCTAAAAGGGTCACTTTAACTTTAGCTGCTCTCATAGTTATTGACTGTCTTGTGGATACAAACTCCTGTTTTTAAATGTATTTCAAAATAAAACTCCCAAATTGTTTTGGTCTCTTTAGTCGCACCCCATAATTCATAAAATGGGCATCATTGGACAAAATAAACACTAATCCATTCTGCTCCTCCTGTGTATTTTTATGAAAAATAGCACTTTATAATATTGCACTTCATAAAAACATACAGTAATGACATAGTTAAATAGAATTAAGCAGTTGTTGCCTAATCATTTGTGTTTAATCCGCTGCTTAAAGGGTTAAAGCACTGTAACACAGACGCTACTTAGCGTTAGCATTAAGCTAGCAGGATGTTTTCTTCAGGCCGTTATTTGGTTGTAAACACACAAAATGTAATTTTCTTTGTTTTATGTTCACTGCAACAGTAAATTTCAACTGTGAATGTCATTTCACCCATTGAAGTCTCTTTTTGGATGAATTGTTCACTATGTGCTGATTCTTATTGTGAAGTGTGTACAAATCCACTGAAACAGAAAATCCTCCGGACTCTTGATGTTAAGTAAGCGAGGCCTTCCTTAAACAACATTAACGTCATCACAGCTGAGCACCCTTTATTAATTATTCCTCAGAAGCCAGACAAAGGCAGTGCGGCGTAAAGAGCGCTTATTGATTAGCGCCCGGCAGCTTAGACAAACTTAGTGTCTTTGAGCGAGCCGAAGTGTGAGATACATCAGACGGACGGAGACGGGTCCCATTGAGTGGGCAAAACAACAACAGAGATGAAACTAAAGAGATAAGAGATGCTTTTTTTTTCATGAGGTCAACATGAGCGACACCTGTCAAGGTCAAGAGTAGCTTGGGGACGGTTACACAATCAATGACCAGGTGTATTTGACTTAAAGGGGGAATTTGAACATGTCAAAATAATATGTATGATAATATATCTTCTTTTTTTTTTTTTTTAAATCAAAACATGCATGTTAATACCCATCAGAACTTTAATAACTGGCAAATCCCAATTACATGTTATTATGGTTATTGTGCAGAAGTGAATTAGTATTTTCATTAGGACCGGTGCTTCAACATATTAAACTTTTAATGACATATCCCAAACAAGAGCATCAGACCTTAACATGTGAGAAGCAGATTTGGTAATTTGAACTGATTAATTATTTATCACATTCAGAAACTGTTGATTGATTTTCTGCCTCACTTAACAAATTGTTTTAGCATCGTTACTCATCTTGTAATATAGCCACTGTTGTTGTGTAAGAAATCCACTCGGCCAAATAAATGGGGACTAATTGGCAAAATCCTATCCAGACATCCATTTTTTTTCTATACCGTGTACTACCAGAGATGGACAACTGTGAGCAGTTTTTATGGGTAGCCTAAATAATCCTGGGGAAAACGTATTTAAAAAAACAAACAAATGTTTTAAATAATAATACTAATTTGCAAATATGTGAATTTTAAGTTATAATATCACCATTCTAAATGGCATAAATGGCTTAATTGCACTTTTACAAGGTCTGCATACTACATCATAAGTAGGGCTAATATTTATTTATTTATAGAATTTGGGAATTTGGAATGATATGCAGGACAAACACAGTACCACAATAAAATTTACATTTTGAGTGAGTTGATTTCACAAAATAAGTTCTTGCACTTAATGTTGTTTTTGTGCCATCTTTGTATGGATTTTTTTTGTTGTTGATTTTTTTGCACTAGAATAAATAAAAAAAAAATCCCAATATGTATTTAGTTGGTTGTTTGCTTCAAACCCTTTGCTGTTGGATAATTGCGGCCCCCTCCAGCATTTTAAGATGTGCATCCTCTAAGCCTGGGTTCACCAATTCTGGTCCTCGAGGTCCGCAGTCTTGCAGTTTTTAGATGTTTCCGCCCACTAGCACACCTGATTCATATAATCAGCTCATTAGCATGCCTGATAACAATCCTCATTTTTAGTATCAGGAATGTTGGTCGGCGGAAACATCTAAAACCTGCAGGACTCCGGACCTCGAGGACCAGAATTGGTGAACGCTGCTAAGCTGACATTAGATTTGAGGCAGGGTACGCCCTGGAAAATTATTTCCAATCACATTTAACTGATTCACTGCCATTGACGACTATAGACGTCAAAAATTCATTCAACTATTTCTATTAGTTTATCATTTTTTTCATTTTTTTTTTTTTATGAAAACCTATATTTTCTTATTTTATTGTACATTTATAACAGATATAAAATTATCATGTGATTAATTATGATTAAATGCCCCTTATTTTTTTTAAATTAGGCCCATCAGTTAATCACATGACTTCACTTGTTAACTAACCATTAATCACAAATTTTATCTGTTCTAAATGTACAATATTTTTTTCTAGGTTTCCATACACTTGTAAGCAAAAGTGGAAAAAAATGTTAAACTAATAGAAATAGTTAAAATAAATTTTTGACGTCTATAGCCGTCAATGGCAGTGAATGAGTTAAGGCAAAGGAGAATCTAGCCTAGCCTAACATGCGCAAGGAGAACATGCAAACTCGACTCAGGAAGGCCCGAGCCCAGATTCGAACCTCCAACCTCAGAAGTGCGAGGTGGATATGCTAACAGCACTGTGCCTCCATGAAAATTCTCTTCTACTGAAATAGTTCATGAATAAGCACAGACAAAAACCAGCCCATTGTTCTTGCTCGTGTGCATCTCGCGGCGCTCTTATCATGTGTGAGGTCTTAAAAGCATTACGCTATTTTTATTTCATGAGAAGGGCCGCACACGTAACCGCAGTCTGAGCGGCGGAGGGTGAATTCTTCTGCATGGCTACACAATACACAGACAACACATTTGGAGATGTCAGCCCCACACTGGAGAACAGTAGCCGGGGCGAACCCACTAACCCTCGTGACTTCGCTGCGTCTAGCCAGGCTGCTCTGGGAACCCCGGTTAAAAATGCATCGGGTGTGCTTGACGCTCCGCGGAGTGCCGGGCGGACTGGCGGTCTCGTTGGTGAAATGCCACGACTGCTGCTTACCCTGCGCTTACATAATTTACAAAAAAGTGAAGGTTGGAGAGCAGAGGCGGGGTGAGCGCATTTGTATGTGTGAGTCCAATTGCCATGCGAAGAGACAAATCCGCCCGTATGAGGGGAACTGACGCCACAGTGAGCTTTGATGACTACATGCTGAGACGCTCTTACGACATGCTAACACGCGGCAGAGAGACTCCGCCCCCTCCTCGGCGAGTCAAGCGGAATGCAGACGCAACAGGAACGAGGCAGAGCGTCTGAGCACATTAGAGGAGCACTGATCCAAGACGGTGGCGTGGTTATTTATTAATCAGCTGAGCTTAGCTAACTGCCTGCTTAGATAAACAGCACAAGGCTGCCACATAGCAACATGAAGACAGCAACACTGCTGATGCACTATATGTCCATGTCAGCTAATTGAACAGACTCATTCGGTAACATTTTCATTCCCATCATCGGGAGGTGTGCAGATTGATGGCCACTTCTTGACTTGAGGCTTCCCTGGACTCGCCACCAGTCATAAAGCACAAACAGACTGACAACTATTGACATTTGCCCATCCTTAATACTGACCATCAGTGGACTCCACAATGGACACAATAAAATCAAATTATGAGATATATAAACAAAAAAGCCTTTTCCACAAAGAAATAGACTGAGCCCTGCCGCCAATACCAGCCCCCACCAATATTTTAGTCTTAATTGCCTACAATGCGGTGCATTGAGGTACTAGTTTAATTCATTCTGTGACTACTCTCATACAATTGTGCCTCAAATCATCCTTCCTTATAGAAATGATAATATTTTTTTACTATGGAAAACGGCACTTCATAATTGTACTTCATAAAAACAGACTGATAACAAATTAAATAGAATGTTAAGTATGCTATCCCTTAGCTCGTTAATGGCATTTTTCATTATGTGCTAGCTAGCATTAAGCTAGTGATGGCATTCTTAAGGAATTTTTGGGGGTTTTAAATCCAAAATATGTAGCGACAGTACTCCTGCTTAATGTTAACTCATTCACTCCCAGCCATTTTCACTGAAGCAACCCCTTTCGCTCCCGGCTGTTTTACTGGATTTTGACTGATTTTGCAAGGCCCGCAGAATATTGTGTTCTATTGCTATAAAATCATGGAACCCACCAAAAGAAATATTAGAGCCTCTTCTTTCATCAGGAAAGAAAGTATATTTGTATCGGTTTCCGTTTTGCAGCAATTAGCATTAGAATATAGCTAAGTTTTATCATTATTTACAAACATCTTGAAAACGCTGGGAAAAATAGCTTTTTGCAACATGGCCCTGGTTGATCTCTTAGATTCTGTTGCCCCCTGCTGGTCGTTTTGCTGTTCTTGTAATAACTACCATTGCTTTAAGCGACCTGCATCAAAGCCTTCTCTGCTCTAGCATAAAAAAACTAACAAACATAAAAAAAAAACTTTTATACGAGCAAATGAGTTAATTGAAATGAGGTTCACTGCCACAATAAAGCACTCGTATCTCAAGTTTGCGCTCGCACGTCAAAGCAAAAAAATGAAATACAAATCCAAGTAATGGCTTGTATCGCCGAACAAAGGAAAGCAGCAAATATTACTCACAGTGAAACTAATGATGAGTAACAAACAATCATCCCCCTTCTGTGGTACTTTTGCAGTTCATTGGCACAACAACAGTCGGCACAGATATTATTGTTGTTCTGTTTTTTTTGCCAGTTTTAACG